>NC_090995.1:15237500-15573958 GCF_041146395.1 Eulemur rufifrons
TTCTCTGTGTTGTGGTGCCAACCTCGGTTTGTCCAGAGAGGCTTTTTGAGTCGGTGCCTGAAAACCTGGCGAGGTCCGCGGCCTCACAATTTATCAGCCCATCAAAAAATAAATAAATTCCAATAACCAGCAAGTAAATCAGCAAAGGTGCCTGCACAGCAGCCCATAAACCCGTGTTTACGCAGGCTCTGCGGGGGTGACTGCGGCTGTCAGTCAAACGTTCCTACGCTTGCAGGGGAGGGAATGTTCAAAAAGGAATAGATGCTTGATCTCCTTGTAACAGAAGTTAAATGAATTAATAATAAAGATACAGTAGGTGGGACGGACATTTATAAAATATAGAAGTGAGATGGGGGAAAAAAAGAAAGGATAACAACTGGGGTCGCAGGGCTGAAGAAACATGTAACAAGAAGGATGTCTTTTTATGATTAAGCTAGACTCTACCTTCAGTAGTTCTCACGGCGTTTCTTAAATCATAGAGGAAAATAGGTTTTCTACCAACTCAACGGCAACAAACTGAGACTAATTTGAGATAAAGAACTTCCAGAGAAAGACTCCTGTCTTTTTATTAACAGAATTCACCATTAGTACGATCCTGATACCTACACTTGTCTAAAAAGTAGATTACTTAATCTACGGATTTTATAGCACCTAAAATAAACAGTTGATTGAGATGTATGTTTGGTCTGAACCAGTAGAAGTTCCACGAACACGTGTCACACCGAATCCAAGTCTTTTAATTGTGCTTGTTTTCTTTTCTGCCACCCAGATCTGCACAATTATTTTGCCTGAATACTATTTCCGTCGGGGTAGACAGAAAAAGAAGGCAGAGATGAAAATGTTTAAAGAGGGCAAAGGTAACAAGGCATGTGAGAATGTCTTTCAACCAGGTTAAAGTGCGAGATTTATTTTTTTTATTTTATTTTTTTTTAATTACTTACTTTTAAAATTTTTTTTGGAGACAGAGTCTAGCTCTCTTGCCTGGGCTAGAGTGCCGTGGCGTCAGCCTCGCTCACAGCAACCTCAAACTCCTGGGCTCAAGCCATCCTCCTGCCTCAGCCTCTCGAGTAGCTGGGACTACAGGCATGCGCCACCACGCCCGGCAAATTTTTTTATATATATTTTTTTTAGCTGTCTAGATCATTTCTTTCTATGTTTAGTAGAGACAGGGTCTCGCTCTTGCTCAGGCTGGTCTTGAACTCCCGACCTCGAGTGATCCTGCTGCCTCGGCCTCCCAGAGTGCTGGGATGACAGGCGTGAGCCACCGCGCCCGGCCCAATTTCCATCTTTGTAAGTCAGTAACGCCCTTGAAGGGAGCTGCCTGCTGTGGCTTCCCAGTAACTGGAGATTTCAAAGCTCTTTGCACGCGTTGGAGGGTCCAGACCATCTCCACTCGCCAAGTCTTCTCTCCAACGACCAAGTTGTCATAGGTACAATTATTCTCCACCCTCAGGATTGTTCACCCAGACATATTTGAAGGAACAGCAGATGTTTCAAAACGTAGAGTTTCTCCTGGGGCAGCCACGAGCGTATTAGGTTTCTGTTGCTTCTTTACCAAATTACTGCAAATGTCATGGCTCAGAACAACGAAAACTTATTATCTCACAATTCTGCAGTTAAAAGTCTGGAATGTGCCTCACAGGCTAAAATCAGGGGGAAAGTCCATCTTCACACCTTTTCTAGCTTCCGGAGCCACCCACGTTCCTTGGCTCGTGGTCCTATCCTCCATTCTCAAAGCAGTTTAGCATCTTCCAGCATCTCTCTCTTGCTCTCTCTCTCTCTCTCCCTCTCTCTTTTTCTTTCTGCTTCTGTCATGATTTCTTGCTCCAACCCTCCTTCCTCCCTCCTACTAAGACCCTTGGGATTCTCCTGGGTCCCCCAGATAATCTCCCCCATCTCAAACCCCTTAATTTCATCCTGTTCGGAAAATCCCTTTTGTCATAGAGATGAAGGTGCCCAGGTTCCAGGCGTTAGAGCGTGGACGTCTCTGGGGAGCCGTTTCTCAGCCTACCCTGCACAGCTATTCATTTCTCCGAGGAAATGAAAAAGAATCCTCTAAGTTCTCCAGGAGAACTAACTCTCCAGTTCAGGTCACGGTCCCTTCTCATAAATACTGGTTCGGGCTCTTCTCCCCCCGAGTGCTGGGTCTGCATAACCAGGCGTCGTCGTGCTAATAGAAACTCCCGCGCTCGTGAGTTTCTGCCTGGATTCTGCTAGCTCAGCTGGGAGCCCACAGGTTCAGCGAAGCCGCGTCTGCGGAAACCCTTCCCCACGATTGCAGGAGGGGACAGCTAGGCTCACAGCCTTCCTCCCAACAGGCAAAGCCTGAAGCAACTTCGGGACTGAAAGTACCCTCATAGAATTTCATGCATAATTCAAGAATCAAAGAAAATGGAATGATAGTATTTAATAACTTGGAGGTCCTTGGAGGATCTATTTAATGAATTCTCCCGTTTTACCAGGGAGTCGCAAATCTGAGACTTGGGCTCTTTACCTTTGGCTCCACTGCCCGGAAGGGAGGAAGGGAAGATGGGAGGAAATAGGGAAGGAAGGAAAAAAAAGAGAAAGAGAGGGAGAGGGAAGGAGGGAAGAGAGGATTAAAGTGATGTAGGCGTTCATCTTGAACCAGACTCACACGAGTCACTTCGTTGCAACATTCTGTCAGGTCATCCTTACAAATGCCCAGAGCGATACAGGGGCATCAGCCTCATTTTTATACGCCAGGAAACCAAAATTCAAAGCGGTCTGGTGCATGCACTCCAGTGCAGACGCCTGACACAGTCAGATCGTGGTCAAGGAGGGGGAAGGGGGACAGGGACGAAACTCGTGCATAATTCAAAACCCTGATTAAAACAAAACTAGTTCGAATCTGGTACCAAATACATTTACAGGAACATATTTTCTTATAATTATATCTAATACTTAGGAACACATTCGCCACTCCACAGATGTCCAAAAGAGTAAAAATAACCCCAGTGCAATTCATTAGGAACACTAAACACCATGTGTGTCACTCGGTGAGACCCAGCTAAAGGCTTGCTGATAAATAGTCTCGATTCTATCTGCTTCCTAATCTCTCTCTCTCTCTTTTTTTTTTTTTTAAATGTTAGAACAGAACCGAGTCGGGCAGAGGAGTAGACTAAGTGCTTAGGTCTTCCTGTTCCTCCCCTTTCTTACTTAATTCCTTGACCCTGTCTTTGCGGTGCTTGAATCTGCAGCTCTCCTAATGCCATTTGCCTTTGCTCGGAGTGGAGACGTCTTCCTCTTTAAGGGACAGTGGGCTGTGGGACCAAGCCTAGAACTCACCTGTCTAGCTGGGGAGGTCCGATGGGTTCCAGGCACCCACAAGCAATGAGAGCTTTCAGATATAGGGGTATTTGCACTGATTTGAGATAAATTTTCTATTTTGTGCACTTTTTTTGTTTTTGTTTTTTTTGAGACAGAGTCTCACTCTGTTGCCTGGACTAGAGCACCGTGGCATTAGCCTCGCTCACAGCAACCTCAAACTCCTGGGCTTAAGCCATCCTCCTGCCTCAGCCTCCCCAGTAGCTGGGACTACAAGCATGTGCCACCATGCCCGGCTAATTTTTTCTATATATATTTTTAGCTGTCCAGATCATTTCTTTCTATTTTTAGGAGAGACGGGGTCTGGCTCTTGCTCAGGCTGGTCTCGAACTCCTGAGCTCAAACGATCCACCCACCTCGGCCTCCCAGAGTGCTGGGATTACAGGCGTGAGCCACCGCGCCCGGCCGGAACTGGATCTTGAAGAGCATGTGATCTGCCACGTTGAGAAACAGAAAGAGTAAAGTCTCGGGAGCGGGAAAGAGTAACATGTCATCAAAATCGTGGCTGCAACTTTCCCTCCGATGCCACGTGGACAGTGGCTCTCAGTGACGTCAGGGACCCCAGATGCCACAGCTGGAAATGCTCTTCAACCACGTTTGCATTTTACAGATGTTTCATCTGAAGCCCAAGCCCAGACTGACTTTCCCAAAGTCATAAACTTGTTGATGGAAAACTCCAGGGCACAATTCACGTCTCCTTATTCTCAGTCCTCAGTTTCTCTGCTACAATAATCTGCCGCCGTAAAGCAACGAGGACAGTTGCATCCTTGCAAGAAACGACTCAAAAAACTCAACTTCATCATCCACCTTCTTCTTCTCAAATGCCTAGCAACGCCCCTAGTGCAACCAACCTCCACCTTTAATATTTTCTATTACAATATCTCTTCAGAATAATCCATATCTATCAATACCTAAAGTAGCATGGGTATTTCTCTGAACTGGTTTAGTTTTCAGAATCACATTCTGAATCCTTTAGGGGATCTATTCTTCTAAGTCATCTTCCCTGCACGGCGATTTGATGATGGACCACAATAACTTTCCTTCCTTCGCAAAACCATTTGTCCCCATTAACACTCTCTGAGACAGAGGACATCTAGAGGAATGCAGAACTCCAAGTACTGCGCCTTCAGACTGGAAGGAGAAGTTCCCAAGCAGTCGGGTTTTGGATACCAAGAATAGCCTCGCTGTTCCCCAGCCTCCTTCCAAGCCCCATGTGTTTGCTTAGTTAACACACCAAACTTTTTTTTTTTTTTTCTCCTGCCAGCATTGCAAAGTCAAAATAGCTGTGGAGGAACAAGCTGTTCCGCCTCATGTCCCATCAACATGCCTTGCTCAGTGTATCAAAACACAGAGAGCACACAGAGCAAATGCAACAGCTCTTCAGAAAAGTTCCCTGCTGGGGGATTTTCTTCCTGGGAAACCGTCCACAGCTGCCGACCCAAAACGTCAGAAGAAAGGTGGGTCCCCTACCCACATCCAGGTGAAGTCACGGCTAGCAAGCGTGGATGTACACTGTCCTGTGTCACTCGAAAAATAAACATCCGTGATACAGGTTTGCACGAACGGACACCAAGATTAAAACTTGCAAACAAGTTTTCTTTCCGAGGGAACAATGTAAAAATTACGAGGGGAAGTGATGTAATAGGATCGTGGAGAAGAAAGTCACTGAACTGACATTTTCACCCAAATTTCCTTAGTCACCTGGGAAGAATTTTAATCTCAGAGAGCCACCGTATTGCAGACTGTGGCAACCGTGTAAGCCAAGTGCATTTAAAGAAAGCTAAGAGGAAAGGTTGACCAGATGATCAAAGCCATTTCCCTTCAGATCACAAATCAGTTAATCAGCTTTGCCTTTTAAGAGAGCAAAAAAAAATTCAACAGGAGAATAAGTAACTTATTTGTCCACATCTGAACATATATAAAATCTAATGTTCAACTTTTAGTCTTTCTCTTATTCATGATCTTGTGACTAAAGTTAACACTTATCCTAAGGAAACAGTTTCTATCTGCATAGTTTAAACAAATGGTATTTAATTGAACAGAAAAACAGTTCACAGTAGAATTAGGTTAATATCTGAACTGATACTTAATAATTAATAATTCCTCTTATTGCAACTTAATAGCAGTAGCCAGAGAGAACATTTGCTAGCGAGAAAGTGGTGATTTTTGGAGCAGAATTCTGCCAAGAAGTTGCTGCCTTTCCAATAAAAGCCAAGACGATCTAAACCACCATCTCCCTGTACCTCTGCTTCCACCCCCGCAGCCTGAAGGGACGTTTCTCCCTGACCCCAGGGTGCCGTCCGGGTGGCTGTAACAGACAATGTGCACAGACACACGGGGAGATGGCCTCAGACCCTACAGTTCAGTAAAGCCGTAAGACCAGAAATAGAGCTGTAAGAGGAGTAATACAGGATGAAATGCAAGACTTTAAGTCTAAAATCTGAGCCTTTGGAGATACAGAAACTGATAATCCTCTGAGGACATAGGTCAGAAGAGACCACCTTGGAGTGAATTATGAGGATCATTATTTCGTACAGAACCCACAGGAGAAAATGGTGCAGACTCAGGTGAGAAGAGATTGTGAACAAGATAGACCTACACGTGTTCAGCCCTTCCTCTTACTTTAAAATATTTCACTTCTATTTTCGTAATGAGGTATTAGAAGACAAAACTAAAGACCTCACACTGGGTATAACAGAATGCATTTTTTTAAGTCGGCTGTTCTCATCATTATGTGAAGAATTCATCTATTCATTAGGACAAAGTGCTAAGCAGCTGTCATGAAGACAATCGTATTTTTTAAAAAAGTTTGTGGCCGGGCGCGGTGGCTCACACCTGTAATCCCAGCACTCTGGGAGGCCGAGGAGGGGGGATCGCTCGAGGTCAGGAGTTCGAGACCAGCCTGAGCAAGAGCGAGACCCCGTCTCTACTAAAAAATAGAAAGAAATGATCTGGCCAACTAAAAATATATAGAAAAAATTAGCCGGGCATGGTGGCGCATGCCTGTAGTCCCAGCTACCTGGGAGGCTGAGGCAGGAGGATTCCCTGAGCCCAGGAGTCTGAGGTTGCTGTGAGCGAGGCTGACGCCACGGCACTCACTCTAGCCTGGGCAACAGAGTGAGACTCTGTCTCAAAAATAAATAAATAAATATATATATATATATAAACAAAGAATGGCTAAACAATAGTATATTCTAGGTCTTCAATAATAAAGCATTTCTCCGCTATGATTCTGAGGAAGGTTTAGATTCCTCTTTCAGCTGTGTCACAACACGTGTTAAACCATCCACTAGGAAGGAAGGTCACTGACACGTAGAGTTGGTACTTAAAACCTTTTTTGAAAAATTAACTAACTCGAGTTAAAAATAGCAAGAAGATAGTCTGAAGAACTTTCACCTCACTTGGTAGTAGAAATCGTTCTGCTTCATTGTGCTTTTCTTCTCTTGCCAAACTGGTCAATGCAAATTGACCAAGGAGTTAACAAAAAAAAATTAAAATAAAAAAATAAAAACTGGTCAACATATCACGTTACTAACACTAAGAAAGAGCACTCAGGTTTAAAACGTGACTATTTTGAGCAAGGCCAAACAGGGAAAGGTCGAGCGGGAGAAAAGGACCTCCCCGACACGCACGTAACTCCTCAGTGAGCCCCCCAAAATACCCACACTTACACCAGTTCAAATTTCCTTCTTTTATCCACGACATTAAAACAATAATGGAAAATAAGAAAATGTCAGCAACACACCAGGCTGAACAGGACGTGGGAAATTCTGATGGAAAGAGCCCAGGGCTTATGAAAGTATTCAACCTGTCTTCTTTTTTAAAAAAAATCTGTTTATCTGTTTGCAGAAGAGGAGGAGGATTATAAAGAAGATAAAACTGAAGAAGACAAAATTTCCCTTCCCTGCCCACAGGCGGACGGGGTGTTGCCAGGCAGAACTGACCACACCGGCCGCCCCTGGGTGAGGGACGTGGCCAGGCCTGGGGGCGCCACGCTGCCCCCCATCCCCCGTGCTGCCCCCACGAGCGCCAAACTGTAGAGGGCTGTGCGCGCAAGTTCCCTGGGCACTCCTCACCAGTTTGTCTGGGTCCACGAGACAGGACACCCACACGCACATGTGTCACCTGCAGAGAGGCAGCCAGGGACAAAGGAAGCCTGGGATTCGTGACCGTCCGGTCCCCCAAGGCTCAGGGAAGCCACCTGGGGCAGGTAAATCCTCATCTGCGTGAGCTCCCCCCTGCACCACAGCCGAGGGGCCCCGGGAAGCAGCCGTCCCTGAGCTTTGTCCCCCGGGGACAAGAGACGCACTGAGCTAAAGTGTCCAAGGACATCCTGATTTTAGGGGAGACTAGAAAGGAGCCTGGGCTGTTCCCGCTGGTTCCTCCTCGTCTTGCGATGCTGCATTCCAGCACGTTCTACAGATACTCCTGAGAACAGATGGGCACAGGGGAGAACTGGGTCGGCCCAAGGCCACCTGGAGAACTGTCTCACGGTGCGGTGGGTCAGCAGACACTTCCGAGCACCTACTATGTGCTAACCCGTCTCACACGATGGTGCACGTGGCCGAGAATGGCAGAGAAGGCCGGGCACCGTGGCTGATGCCTGTAATCCCAGCACTCTGGGAGGCCGAGGTGGGAGGATCTCTCGAGGTCAGGAGTTCGAGACCCGCCTGAGCAAGAGCGAGACCCCGTCTCTACTAAAAAAATAGAAAGAAATTATATGGACAGCTAAAAATATATATAGAAAAATTAGCCAGGCATGGTGGCACATGCCTGTAGTCCCAGCTACTCGGGAGGCTGAGGCAGGAGGATCGCTTGACCCCAGGAGTCTGAGGTTGCTGTGAGCGAGGCTGACGCCATGGCACCCTAGCCCGGGCGACAGAGTGACACTCTGTCTCAAAAAAAAAAAGAATGGCAGAGGTGGGGGAAAATCAGCCAGAGAGGGGACCTGGGAGACTGTCTAGGGGGCATGGTCCCATCACTGTCCCCCTAATGAGTCAGGGGACAGAAGACAGATGTCAGTGGAGTTCACACCTCAGTTGACTATGAGCCCACAAACCCTTTTAGAACTTTTCTTCTCCCCTCACTTCATCCCTGACCGTGTCCTTGGGTTGTTGTAATCACATGACTTTTTTCACAACAGGGAGAAAAAAATAGAAAGAAATCTCAACTTTGAGGTTCGCGGAGATCATGTCATTTGTTAAACCACAGATATTATTCTGATACTATTTAAGACAAATGAATCCTTCGAAGCAGAGTCACATGAAATTTCTCGATCGCATTCACCATTTATTTTATGTTAATCCATCAATCCAGGAGATTGGTGGAAAACGTGACAAGCTGAATCAGTTTCTAATACATCCAAACGTAACATCTAGATCAGTTACCGCAGTCTGGTTGTTTGATTATCCGGGTGTGTCTTGAGCACACTGAAGTATTTGCCAGACAGTAACACGAGACAACCTCCCCTTCCTAAGGAGAAACATGATCACAGGATGTATTCATTTATCCATCCATCCAGCAAGCCAGCCGGCCAATAATACTTATTAACTGCCTATCGTAGGCCAGACACTGTGCTAAACAGTTAAGGATATCAAGAAGAAAAGAAATAATTCCTGTTCTCAAGAAATGCATAGTACTGAACAGTACTCTCAAATATTTCTTCCTGTATACTACCATCAGGGAAAAAAAAACTAGGAACGTACACCCATTACCACAATGCATATTTACTTATTTATAAATTATAAATAAGTACTGCTGTCCTAATATAGCACATGAGTACATTATATGTATGACGATGCTGATTTTTTTTTTTATTTTTATTTTTATTTTGAGACAGAGTGAGACTCCATTGCCTGGGCTAGAGTGCCGTGGCAACAGCCTAGCTCACAGCAACCTCCAGCTCCTGGGTTCAAGCGATCCTCCTGCCTCAGCCTCCCGAGTGGCTGGGACTACAGGCATGCGCCACCATGCCTGGCTAATTTTTTCTATATATATTTTTAGTTGTCCATATAATTTCTTTCTATTTTTAGTAGAGACGGTGTCTCGCTCTTGCTCAGGCTGGTCTCGAACTCCTGAGCTCAAACGATCCACCCGCCTCGGCCTCCCAGAGTGCTGGGATTACAGGCGTGAGCCACCGCGCCCGGCCAATGCTGATATTTTCATATAGTATATATCTATCTATAGGTAGAGATACACATCAGAAAAAGATGCACACAAAAATTGAAGTTAAAGGAAATGGAATAAAAAATAAATAGTTCTAAATAGAGTAAGAGAAAGAATTCAAAGGAAAGAACCATACCCTTAAACCAGCAGCCTTGGGACAGTATCTAGGAGGACGAGTCACTGCCCTTTTGCCAGGGTCCCCTGAGGTAGGACCCACCAGGCACCGCAGTGGCTTCACCGTGGTCCTGTCTCCTCGTGACTGCAGCATCCAACCTCAACACGTCAGGGAGTGAGAAGGTCCTGCTACCTAGTCCTGCAGAAACGATTTGGAATGCAAACATTAGGGATAGAGGAAAGATTTTGCTTTGGAAAATCCAAGATATCCTCAGTTTTAATTTGGGGTGGAAATTTAAAAGAGCTTTCAGAAAGCTGGCTGATGCTTAAGCAGAACAAAATAGACTGGCCATAATTTCGCTTTTACAGTCATTAATAGCCTAACCATAAAAAGCCAAATTCTGCCAGATTATTGGCAACCATCCTTCTACCACTGAAAAGAATGATCTCGTCACTGACAGATGCTAAGACTCAGTGGTTTGAATCACACCATGTGTTACGAATTAAAAGGGCTAAAATCACAATAACGCTAATCTGGAAAAGAATAGAAGAACAATTGTTAGGAGCTGCAGGACCAACATTTAAACATAACCCACAGACATCAGTCCCAAAACCATAAAATTAGATACCATATTCATCCAGAGAGTTCATGGACCAAGTCTAAGTCTACCCTGCATAGGCCTTTAAATTAAAAAAAAAAAAAAAGTATCTATAATTTTATTCAATTTCCATGAAAGAAATAGTTATAGTTTTATGCCTAGGAAAAACTATTTTTAAAATTATTGCTAGATGGGTGAGGTTGGAATAAGGGGAAATGTCGGTTTTCTTAAAACATCTGTGTCTCTAAGTTTGAATTTTGTAAGGATAATATCCTATTATTGTGATAAGGGAAACTATGTCACCAATTTTTAACAAGCAAATAAAAACCCTCTTGAAAGAAATATCATTGCAACAGAAAGCATATTGGACTAAAAATCAGAAGATTTGTGTTCAGAAAAATGAACGCTGCCCCTCCCAAGGGTGAGACAGATGGTGTCGCTGGCGGTGGGGGTTGTGGTGCTGTAGTGGCTGCCGCTGAAGCCACCAGGCTCTGTCAACGGGTCACAAAGGGTCCCCTAAATCAGCCCAAGTTCCCGCTCCTGGAAGGCTGCGTCTTTCATATCCTGTGCCAGCACTGCCACCTACCGGTGAGATACTACATGACAGCCCCAAAAGAGAGACCTGCTTTCCACCTGTTCCGCTGTGGGGTGGAGCCCCTGCACCTGAGGAGCTCTGATTTCTCCTCCTGCAGCCGCCTCTAAAAGCCGCCGCACCCAGGACAAGTCCTCTAACTCTCTGCTTGTGAGACGGTTCCAGCTGCGTGTGTGAAAGTGACTCCTGCTACGTGAGGTCACATGGGGTGATGCACGGGCCGCTTCTTGAATTTTATTTCATCCGGCATTGAACGAGTGCTAGCAGGGGCTAGGTGCTGGGCCAACGACAGGGGACACAGGCACGAATGAAATGTGTCCCCTGCCCTTAGTGTCCACAGCGTCTCAAGTTGGTAAATGGAGGTTCAGGCGTGGTGGCTCACGCCTGCGATCCCAGCACTCCGGGAGGCCGAGGCAGGAGGATCGTTTGAGATCAGGAGTTCGAGACCAGCCTGAGCAAGAGCGAGACCCCGTCTGTACTAAAAATAGAAAGAAATTATGTGGCCAACTAAAAATATATATAGAAAAAAATTAGCCGGGCATGGTGGCGCATGCCTGTAGTCCCAGCTACTCAGGAGGCTGAGGCAGGAGGATCGCTTGAGCTCAGGAGTTTGAGGTTGCTGTGAGCTAGGCTGATGCCACGGCACTCTAGCCTGGGCAACAGAGCGAGACTCTGTCTCAAAAAAAAAATAAAATAAAATAAAATTTCTGCTTCTGGACATGTCGTTAGTTCTGCTCTACTCTCCACCGCATCCTGCGTACGTTTCTGCCCAGGAACCTGTCAGATGTGACCACAGAGTCATCGCCCCAAACTCAGTCGTCCTTTGTCCTCTGAAAGAGGAAAAATGAGTCGGAAATGAGGGAGAGAGAGGACAGCAAACAGGCGAGGGGACGAGATTTTCATGCGTCTTCTGCGCTGAAACTTGCCTTTCAAAAAGCATTCTTTGTGTCAGCTTTCCCGCGGAAAACAGAACAGCAAATTATTTTCTGTTATGCAAAAGACACAAAAACTACAGAGCCGTTCAAAAAGTATGTGAACTGAATCACCAAGTTTTCTGTTTTATAAACCTCTTTAAATCTGACTTTCCAGAAGGCTGGATGATTCCCGTTTAAGAATTTCAATTCAGATGCAGATAATAAATTGATTTTTCTTTTTTAAACCATAGTGTACCAACCTTAGAATGACTCATTTGTGATCCTCATCTCAGGGTCAGGCTCCAGGCACAGCCAAGGGGGGCCGCGGTTCTGCAGGACAACAGTGCTCTCTGCAGGATGACGGTTAGAACTACAGGGCAAAATCTGCAGGAATTGTCTCATAATAATAAAACAATCTGTTAGTGCAAAGATCACACTCAGGGAGTTGCGTGGTGTACAGTAAACTCCCAGTAAATGACTACTGCCGTTTGCCCGCTGGTGATGGTGGCAGTGTATTATTTTGCATTTAATTTCTTTTTTAAATTTTTTTTTTTTTTTTTTTTTTTTTGAGACATAGTCTCACTCTGTTGCCCAGGCTAGAGTGCCGTGGCGTCAGCCTCGCTCACAGCAACCTCAGACTCCTGGGCTCAAGCGATCCTCCTGCCTCAGCCTCCCGAGTAGCTGGGACTACAGGCATGTGCCACCACACCCGGATAATTTTTTCTATATATATTTTTTTTCTTTTTTCTTTAGCTGTCCATATAATTTCTTTCTATTTTTAGTAGAGACGGGGGTCTCGCTCTTTCTCAGGCTGGTCTCGAACTCCTGAACTCAAATGATCCTCCCGCCTCGGCCTCCCAGAGTGCTGGGATCACAGGCGTGAGCCACCGCGCCCGGCCCTTGATTTTCTTTTGTTTAGACAATGACCTGCCCAGTTTAGTCTCTGAGGCAGCAGGCAGAGCTTCGGGGGTCAAAGTTCTGCAGGACAACAGTGCTCTCTGCAGGACGACGGTCATAACTACAGGGCAAAATCCACAGGAATTCTCTCATAATAATAAAACAACTCGTTAGTGCAAAGATCACACTCAGGGAGGTGCGTGGTGTACAGTAAACTCCCAGTAAATGCCTGCGGCCGTTTGCCTGCTGGTGATGGTGGTCGTGTATTATTTTACATTTAATTTCTTGAAATTGAAAAACACAAAAAAGTCCAAGGAAGAAAGAACCCAGATTATTTAGATCATTCTCCTGTTTTTCACGGGAACCCTTCCAGACAGACGGGAATCTAGCCTGTTTTTAACGATCTTATAGGTGAAAATTGCACAATCTTCTATATTCGCACCGTGGCTCTACAATCTTTAGCAGGGCCTCACTTAGTTGGGGATATAAAGTTAGTTTGTATAGCTCTCCCCTCTTCCCTTGCAGAACACATACCAGCCCTCGTTGTAGAACATATCTTCTTTCATCTAGTCCATAGTTCTCGTGCACCTGTGTGCTCCAGGTGCTGTTATTCGCCCTCCACGCCACGGTGAGCCAACGCTACTTCCTGTCTCTGGGGAATTTACAGTCAGCTGACCCCGAAGACTCCGACTGTTTCTGCTTTCTTCTCCTTCTCCGTCTCTCACTTCCTTTTATTCAGCTCCTCCTTCCTTATCAACACTGTGTGCTAAGAACCTCCTGTAACCCTCCTCACTCCTAGCAAAACCACACCACCTTGGCCAGGCCTGTCATCCCAGCACTCTGGGAGGCCGAGGCGGGAGGATCGCTCGAGGTCAGGAGTTCGAGACCAGCCTGAGCAAGAGTGAGACCCCATCTCTACTAAAAATAGAAAGAAATGATATGGACAGCTAAAAATATAGAAAAAATTAGCCGGGCATGGTGGTGCATGCCTGTAGTCCCAGCTACTCGGGAGGCTGAGGCAGGAGGATCGCATGAGCTCAGGAGTCTGAGGTTTCTGTGAGCTAGGCTGACGCCACGGCACTCACTCTAGCCTGGGCAACAGAGTGAGACTCTGTCTCAAAGAAAAAAAACAAACCACACCACCTGCTCGTGCTTTATTTTCTCAGGGTTCTAATCTGGGTGGTGACTGTCTAACCTGGTAAACTGTTCCAGGACAATTGCTAATGGATCACATCCCCAAAGTAATTTGAACACATTTTAATGGGGTCTGTCTGAAGACCCAGTAATCATTTAGGCCTTCTTGTCGGACTGATAGAGACAATCTTCCGAGTTAGGCAGCTCTCCTTCTCCCATGGGGTGCCTGGTCCCCCAAAGAACAGAGCCACCCTTGGTTTTTTGGTTTTTATGCCAGTTTTTAAACCTATTTCCCAACTGGCCGCACTAATTGAAGGACATACACCCAATCACATTTTACTAGAGAATAGCTCCTTTACATGCCTGATAAATGTCTCTTCTCATTCTTTTCTCTGATACCGAGAGAACGCCATCGGCCTCCCAAAATTCATGTCTGTGGAATATGCAAAATACATTCACCCCATGACAGCATCTCTGAAAGTCTCAATCCATCACAGCATCGACCCTAAGCCCAAAACCTCATCCAAACATTCTCAGCTCAAGCGGTGGGAGGCCAGATGGCGGACGACAGACACCACCAGCCACAGCGTCTCTGCACGAAGGAGAAATTCTAGATGAAAGAGAAAACAACAAACAGGCAGAGTGTAGAACAGGAAGGAAAACAGAAGTGACTCCATGACAGACAGGACCTGCTAGGATAGGCCCTAAGTTTCAGTTTCCCCGACGCAGGCCCTCCCCCTCCCCGGAATGCCGCTGGTAACAACTGAAAGCCCCGGCTTGGAAACAGACCAATCAGGAGTCAAGGCCCCGGCTTGGACACTGGCCAATCAGCAGCCAAGGCCTGCAGCTTGGACACCAGCCAATCAGGAGCCAAGGCCCGCAGCTTGGACACCGGCCAATCAGGAGCCAAGGCCCCGGCTTGGAAACCGGCCAATCAGGAGCCAAGGCCCCCCCCACCCCCCCCCCCCCGCATGGAAACTGACCAATCAGGAGCCAAGGCCCTGGCTTGGAAACCGGCCAATGAGGAGCCAAAGCCCTGGCTTGGAAACGGGCCAATCAGGAGCCAAGGCCCTCAGCAGCCAAGGCCCCAGCTTGGAAACCGGCCAATCAGGAGCAAAGGCCCCCGGCTTGGAAACCGACCAATCAGGAGCCAAGGCCCTGGCTTGGAAACCGGCCAATCAGGAGCCAAGGCCCCAGCTTGGAAACCGGCCAATCAGGAGCCAAGGCCGCAGCTTGGAAACCGGCCAATCAGGAGCCAAGGCCCCAGCTTGGAAACCGGCCAATCAGGAGCCAAGGCCCCGGCTTAGAAACTGGCCAATGAGGAGCCAAGGCCCGTCTTGTAAATGGGCCAATCAGGAGCCAAGGCCCTGGCTTGGAAATGGGCCAATCAGGAGCCAGGGCCCCGGCTTGGAAACGGGCCAATCAGGAGCCAAATCCCTCAGCAGCCAAGGCCCTGGCTTGGAAACCGGCCAATCAGGATCCAAGGCCCCGGCATGGAAACCGACCAATCAGGAGCCAAGGCCCTGGCTTTTAAACCGGCCAATCAGGAGCCAAGGCCCCAGCTTGGAAACCGGCCAATCAGGAACCAAGGCCCTGACTTGGAAATGGGCAAATCAGGAGCCAAGGCCCTCAGAAGCCAAGGCCCCAGCTTGGAAACTGGCCAATCAGGAGCAAAGGCCCCGGCTTGGAAATGGGCCAATCAGGAGCCAAGGCCCCAGCTTGGAAACCGGCCAATCAGGATCCAAGGCCCCGGCATGGAAACTGGCCAATCAGGAGCCAAGGCCCCCGGCTTGGAAATGGGCCAATCAGGAGCCAAGGCCCCAGCTTGGAAACTGACCAATCAGGAGCCAAGGCCCCGGCTTGGAAACCGGCCAATCAGGAACGAAGGCCCCGGCTTGGAAACCGGCCAATCAGGAGCCAAGGCCCCGGCTTGGAAACGGGCCAATCAGGAGCCAAGGCCCCGGCTTGGAAACGGGCCAATCAGGAGCCAAGGCTGTGGCGACTCTGCCTATCTGTTCCTGGGGCTGAGGGAGACCGGTTCTAACAAGAGAAACATAGAGATCAGAGGAGGGTTGGAAGGAAGGGCGCCTGAACCTACAGGGGGCTCCCTGGGGAGAGGTTGCGGAGCAGAACTGGAAGGAGAGAGACAGCGTAGGGGATTAAGCCCCGAGAGGCTTGGAGACCAGCAGCCGGGGTAGGTGGAGCAGTTAAATTTGCCCTCCCTGGCGTCTGGGCCTGCCGGTGGCTCCTGAGCTGCTGGAGAGACCTTCGGACTCCAGCCCAGAGACGGCCTCGGCCAGTGGGCAGAGGGCTTCTTGAACTCAGAGCCCCTCCCAGCCATAGACCGAGCTGAGCAGCAGGCGCCATATTGTTTCTCTCCTTTTTTTTTTATTTTTATTTTTATTTTATTTTATTTTTTGAGACAGAGTCTCACTCTGTTGCCCGGGCTAGAGTGCTGTGGCGTCAGCCTCGCTCACAGCAACCTCAGATTCCTGGGCTCAAGTGATCCTCCTGCCTCAGCCTCCCGAGTAGCTGGGACTACAGGCATGCGCCACCATGCCCGGCTAATTTTTTCTATAAATATTTTTAGCTGTCCAGATCATTTCTTTCTATTTTTAGTAGAGATGGGGTCTCGAACTCCTGACCTCGAGCGGTCCTCCCGCCTCGGCCTCCCAGAGTGCTGGGATTACAGCCCTGAGGCACAGCGCCCGGCCGCCATATTGCTTCTCTGCCCACGGGGCACCTGTGTCCTCCCCAGGGGGCCTCTGCCCTCAGGTTCTGTCTTGCTGGGGCCCACACAGACATTTCCCAACTCCGGCCCAGACTGCAGGGGTCACAGGGCTGCAGGGGGTCCCAGGCAATCTGGGTGACTCCAGAGCCCAGTCATTCTGCCTCCCGGGGAGAAGGTCGGAGACGACCACGGGCTGACCCTCTTGCCCACCCGCTGCTGCCAAGAGAGACAATGTGGCCACCACACGGGGGCATCCGCAGGGCACAGGGCTCGGACCTTTCCTTTCGGGGTCATGCTGTGGACTGAGGGGGGCTCGGGCTGTGAGCTCCCTGCCCACCCGCCCCTCTGGCGCTGCTTGGCTGGGGACTGCAGCAGCGTGGGGCACACCCTGAGGTGGGGGACATTGATCCAGCTTGGGCACCCTGGGGTGACGTGGGACCAGCGTCCTTCTCCCTGGCAGGGTCAGGGATCATCTCTGGGGCTCAGGGCAGGGCCTGCAGGCCAGACCCCCTACGCCCCATCTCGGTTCCATTGCCCGGGGGCACAGGGGAGACTGAGCAGTGCGTGCCCGCAAGGGAGGTCAGGGTCGAGTGCAGTGTGCGTGCCAGCTGCGGGGTCGCGGGGCTCCCGCCTCTCACGGGGGGCTGCGCTCCGCGCCAGGCCAGGACCCCGGCGGGAACCCCCCCAACCCACATCGCCCTGCCTGGGGAGCTCGGCCGGCTTGGGGTCCCGCTGGGGAGGCTGGACGGGAGCGAGGCCGCTCCAGACTAGGGGTCCCAGGCAGCCCCACCCGACAGGCGGACTTCCTGGGGGAGGGGGCCACATCAGCCCCTCCCTGGCAGCTTTGCCCAGAGCAGGGGAACTAGACCTTTGACCCCTGCTGGAAGCACCTGCCAAGCTTGGGGGCAGCTCGCCCAGCCCCACTGCCCGCCCGCCCCTGCCTTGGTGGAGAACAAGTCACAGGGCCCCGCCCACGACCCGGGCACTAGCGCTGGTCACATGACCCGAAAAGAACGTTGCAGTATGCTCCTCCCGGCAGGCGCCACCTGCTGGCACGGAGGTCACATTGCACGACCTTTTCCTGCACCTGCTGACTCATCTTGGAGGGTCTGGTCCAGTCTCGCCACAGGCGCCACCTGCTGGCAGGGAGGTCACATTGCACGACCTTTTCCTGCACCTGCCGACTCGTTCCACGGGGTTTGGGCCGGTCTCACCACAGGCGCCACCTGCTGGCAGGGAGATCACGTTGCACGACCTTTTCCTGCATCTGCGGATTCATCACCCACAAGCGCCACTTGCTGCCTCACAGACTAAACTGGGCAGGTCGTTGTCTAAGCAAACGAAAATCGAGGGCCGGGCGCGGTGGCTCACGCCTGTAACCCTAGCACTCTGGAAAGCTGAGGCGGGTGGATCGTTTGAGCTCAGGAGTTCGAGACCAGCCTCAGCAAGAGCAAGACCCTGTCTCTACTAAAAATAGAAACAAATTATATGGACATCTAAAAATACATATAGAAAAATTAGCCAGGCATGGGGCCTTCCAGCTGCTCTGGAGGCTGAGGCAGGAGGATCGCCTGAGCCCAGGAGTTTGAGGTTGCTGTGAGCTAGGCTGATGCCACGGCACTCTAGCCCGGGCAACAGAGTGAGCCTCTGTCTCAAAAAAAAAAAAAAAAAAAGGGAATTAGGGATGGAATAGATTTAGGAGAAAAAATAATGAGTTCATTTTAAATATTTGTTTCCATGTACAGTTCTATATGTGAATCCAGATGCATAGAAGGGAGATATGGCCGAAAATCTAGACGTGAGATCATCACCTTAAAGATAGTAACTGAAGCCATGAAAATATAGAGAGTAAAAAAAAATAAATAAATAAAGGAATTAAAAACACTGAAGAAAGAATCCTGAACACACCCTGGCTTAAGGGTCAAACAGAGAAATAGCAGCTATCAGAGGCCCCTGTGATAGACAGGCCAGAGAGATAAGAAGAAAATCCAGGTGAGGGTGTTCCCAAAAGTCCAGAAAAAAAATTTAATGGGGGAGTGATCAAAACATCAATGCTGCCAAGATTTGCAAAGATGATCGCCTAAAGTATGTCTTAGTCACCTTTGTTTTGTTTGTGTCTAGGAGAATTCATGGAGCATAGTAGGAATTCAATAAACGTAAAGTTCTATGTTGTGTCCATCCCAATACCTGCAAGTCTCACTCTAATATTCTCAGAGTGGTTAAAAAAAAAAAGGGGGGCAGAAAGGATATACAAGGAGAGGAAGGAAAGAAGGGAGGGATGGAGGAAAAAAGGAAGAAAGGAAATATCTTCCACACCCCAAATGCTCCATGCAGCCCCCCTACCCCGCTACCGTCCATCCCAGGCTCACTGAAAATCATCCTATAAGACCAGGCACACCGACGTTTCCCCAGCCCTGCTGGGCCTGGGGGATGCAGACTGACTCACAGCAACAGTACAAATCCAAACCTCCCCAGCTCTTGCTGCCACGTGGGAATGCAGGACTTCTAGCACCTTGAGAACCTTTTCCCTGCCCACCCTCCACCAACCTGAAGCATCTCTAAACCCAGGCTGTGTCTCCCAGATGTTCATGACAGGGTGCGACCATTTTTCCATTCTCTGTGACTGAGCAATTCAGTTCCCCATCTTGCCCCTTCCAGAAGCACCAAGGTGTCCTGCTGGAGGCCATCGCTGGTCCCCCACGGATAGCCAGGTCCTGGTGTCCCACCAGGTGCCTCGCCAGGTGTTATTTCTCCACCAGACATAGTGCTGAAGACAGATTCTGCCAAGCACCACGACTAAACAGCCAAAGCCCTCAAAGTGCCGCAATGTCATGGTACCTGTGGGGAATTGTGCCCTCTCACCTTGGTGTTCCCACCTGGTAGAGGTGCCCCAAAGCAGTTTGCTTCTGTCGTCTTGCAGACCTGAGTGGAAAAGCTCTTCCCATTTTTGTTAGTATCATTTCTTACTTATAGACCTCTTTCTCACTCTAGATGCAGACATGGATTGTTGCTCTATCTATCTTTTCATATTTGGCCATGCATGTCCTAACAAGTTATTTGTTAAATGCTTGGTGTTCAAGTGTTTAATTTAAAAGTTAAACCACGCCAACGGACCAGGGAGAACTGAAATGGGCCGTGAATCGTTGAAATTAACCCAGAAGTCATTTGGCAACAGGCTTCGATCAAAGCTGCTCCCGTTTTTAGTTCTTCCCTCCAGGGTCCCACTGTGACCATAACGCAGCTCCTTTATCTCTGATCATCTCTGGGCATCCTTCTACTTTCTATTTCAAATACTAGACTACAAATTCTCTTCCCCTATCTCCAAGTCAAATACCCAGGGACAAAACTGATGAGTCAAACTAATTTTTACCATTGAATGGACATTTGTGCCAGGACATCCCATGGTCCACTGACCTACCTTGGGCTCAGCAGTGGCCACCAGGTAGTGTCAGGTGGTGTCAGCAATAATAGGTGGAAAAGGAACCTCCCAGAAGGGGTCTGTAGGAGTGGAGGCCGCATTCTCTTCCTCCACTAGGAAATGAGAATCCCTGTACACAGTAACCTTCAGCACAGATCATACACTCAGCACTCACTAAGCTCTCAAATATTATTTTTAGCTCTATGGCTCAAAAAATAAGTCTCACTTCTTTTATATGATTAGTTAAGTTCATTTAGGATGTACCTCCATTTATTTTTTCAGTTTATTAGTTTATTTTTCCTTGAACTCCATACACACCTAACATTTGTTGGGTGCTAATACACCTGGTACTTTTCTAAGATTGTTACATGGGTTTGCTCATTTCATCCTCACCACACAAAGTGCTGTGATCATTCCTGCTTTACCAATAAGAAAACTGAGGCACGGAAAAGTAACTTGGACAAGGACACGTAGCTAATAAATGGTCAAACAGAACTTCAAACTCAGAGAGTATGGCTTCAAAGTCCACAGTCTTAGTAACTAAGCCATACTGCTTCTCAAAAATCAACCAATATTGCTGACATCATAATAATGAACAATAGACATTATGAGTGATTACTGTTTGCTGTCATGGCTCAAAACACAACACCCCAAATTAGAACGCTTCAGCATGCTGAGTGCTTCAAACTGAAGGAGACTGGGAAGGCCTCAGAAGCCAGGTCTCTCTGACTTTTTCCCACCCTCCTTTCCTTCTTCTCCCTGTTCTTCTGGAGCAGATCTTAGAAACTAGAATTTCTCTCCCCTGAGGCAGGTCATCATAAAAGCTAGAATTCCTCTCCCCAAGCAAGCCATAAAACCTAGTCAGGTTACTCTGTGACCTTCCCCCGCCTTTCCATGTGAAGTGTGGTCATAAAAGAATTCTCTGCCCCGCCTTACCTGAAAGTAGGTCGTAAGACCTTCATTCTAGAAAGGTGCCGCTCTATACCCAGAGGCCAGGAAGAATCTGAACAAACAGGTCTAGCTGGGTGCCCCCACCCTCAGTTTATTATCGTTAGATCATGCCTCTTTTGTCCAATCATGTTTGTCTACAACTATCCACTTCTTTCATCAGATTTGGCATAAAAAGACAGGTTTCCCTGGGTCTTGGGTGTTCATTTCTGAAGACTCCCCTGTCACGTAAAACTTTGTTAAATTTGTTTGCCTTTCTCTTGGGTTTTTTTGTTGTTGTTGTTGTTTGTTTGTTTGTTTTTTGAGACAGAGTCTCACTCTGTTGCCCGGGCTAGAGTGCCGTGGTGTCAGCCTCGCTCACAGCAACCTCAAACTCCTGGGCTCAAGTGATCCTCCTGCCTCAGCCTCCCAAGTAGCTGGGACTACAGGCATGCACCACCATGCCCGGCTAATTTTTTCTATATATATTTTTAGTTGTCCAGCTAATTTCTTTCTGTTTTTTTAGTAGAGACGGGGTCTCGCTCTTGCTCAGGCTGGTCTCGAACTCCTGACCTCAAACGATCCTCCCGCCTCGGCCTCCCAGAGTGCTGGGATTACAGGCACGAACCTTTCTCTTGTTAATCTTTGTTTTATATACACAGGGTGCCAGCTGTCAACCTCGTGATGAGTGAGGAAAAGATACTACGTTTTCTCCCTGGCGATATCCAATAATGGGCCCGGGACCTACCCACACAGACTCAAACTAATGACTTGCCCTGTTGCAGGATGAATAAGCATTTGCATCACAATTCCTGGCCAGGAACAAACCAAGCTATAGCTTTTCCTCTCTGCGCCGCTATCGCTGCACCCCACAGGGTTTTGACAAGCTCTGTCTTTATGATCGTTCGGTGAAGTAGATTTTCTCATTTCCACTGTGATTTCTTCATCAGCCCAGGAAATACTCGGTGTGTTGTTTCAATTCCGGGTGTGGAGATTTTTACTTTCCTTGTTTATTTCCAGTTTAATTCTACCGTGGTCAGAGAACAGGCTCTGTTTCTTCATTGCTCAGCCCACTCTGGATTCTGGTGCGTGTTTCTTCTGTTTCCGACTCCATTGCTCCTAAGAACTGATGTTAATTCAGAAAACCTCAAAGGTCCCTTCTGACACTAAGTGTGCGCCATTGCAAGCATAAACCAGACGGAGAGGAAGCTCCCGTTTTCCTTCCCGTTAACCCTTTTCCTCTTGATTTTTCAAAATGTAGCAATTCCTGCTTCCCATTTAAAAAGGAAAAAAAACCACTCGAACGGGCCCGCGCAGTTCCGTGCTTTGCGCCCTTTCCACCAGCAGGGGGAGCCCCGGCGCCCCGGCGCGTCCCTCGTGCGCGCAGCCCCGCGCCGGCCGCCGTGGGCCGAGGGGCGGGGCCGGCGCGGCGTGTGACGTCAGAGAGGGCTGCGACGCCGCCGGGGCGGTGCGCCGAGACCGGCCTGAGCGGCGGCGGCGGGGCCGTGGTTTCCTCGCGCGGCGGCCGCGGGCTCCGGGGCGGGGGCGGCGGCGGCGAAGTCCCCTCCGCGGGGAGCGGGGCGGCGGCGGCGGCCGGGACGATGCACCAGAAGCTGCTGAAGAGCGCGCACTACATCGAGCTGGGCAGCTACCAGTACTGGCCGGTGCTGGTGCCCCGCGGCATCCGCCTCTACACCTACGAGCAGATCCCGGTGTCGCTCAAGGACAACCCGTACATCACCGACGGCTACCGGGCCTACCTGCCCTCCCGCCTGTGCATCAAGAGGTACGGCCGGGCCCCTGCGCCGCGCTCCGCTCGGCCCCCTGCCGGCCCCGCCGGGGACTCGGTCCGCGGAACGGTGGTGGCGGTCACGGTGGCATCGCCGCAACGCTCCTGTGGCGCTTTGCTACTCACGCGGAGCTTTCCCAGCCCCCATTCTCGCGACTGCTCGTGGGGATACGTGTCGGCCCCGACCCTGCAGACAGTGGCCGAGCCGGGCTTGCCCTGCGCGCACCTCGGCTTTGTTCCTTTTTAGGACAGCCCCGGGGGGGACCCGGACGTTTGGGACCAGATAAATGTCGGTACGGCGGGAAGCCAGTTCGTGCTGCCGCGTGTGTAGCTGGAAACCCCAGGTTTATTCGTTCAGCAAGTGCTCGTGGAGCCCGTGCTCGGTGCTAGGCGCGGTACCGGGCCCTGCCGGGAACGGCAGACGCGGCCCTCGTCCTCGTGCGGCGACTGAGGTCTAGCCTGGGCGACAGGCAGCGAAGGGATAATGACGCTATTACGTAATGACCGTTGTGGAAAATGCCGTGTCGGAAAAGCGCTCCAGAAAGAGCCCGTGGCGGGCACCCGGCCTGCACGGGAGCGCAGAGGCCGCTGCTAGAAAGGAATCTCTTTACCGTCCTTAACCCTTGAATGCCTGTGTCTAGACAAGCAAAAATGAAACTTGCCTAGTTCTTAAAATAGCTTTCTGTGAAAATTCGACGTGTGTGTGCTAAAATGCAGAACCCTGCTCCAGGAGAATTCAGGTGCCGACGGTTGGTTCCAGGCCGCTGCAGGGCACAGCCCGGTGCCGCACGCAACGTGGGCTTTTAAATTGCTCAAGCGGCAGCCACGTGTCTCACGCTTGCTCTTCTTTCCAGCCTGGTTTTTTCCCTATGTTTCTTTCCTTTGTCCTGCCTGGAAAGTGTGTGTGTGTGTGTGTGTGCGCGCGCGTGTGTGTGTGTGACTCATGGTCACAGGTGACATCATCACTGTCCAGGCCCTACTGGGTCTGCATGGGTGGCCCACAGCACTTCGCAGTTTGAAGCCCAATTACGGCTTTCCTCCCCGCTGCCTCGTGTGTGTGAGTGATTGCAGGAGAAATCAGCTGGGCTCTGCTGCCATGGGGAGCTCCGCGAGGGTAGGGCAAGCGGTCAATTTCCTTAAATGTTTTTTTGTCTTCTGCATGCTCATGTTAGGGTCCGAATCTCAGAGAGTAGAAAATGAAGTATGTAATATTAGATTTTGAGCTGTTGA
Organism: Eulemur rufifrons; assembly: GCF_041146395.1. Lineage (NCBI taxonomy): Eukaryota > Metazoa > Chordata > Mammalia > Primates > Lemuridae > Eulemur > Eulemur rufifrons. Next base: position 15,261,356 of record NC_090995.1, read on the forward strand.
GTCAAAAAGATTTTAGTATCCAAATCTGCCACTTAACAGCGGTGAGACCTTGTGCAGAAGTTAACCTCACTAAGCTTTATTTTCCCCACTTTTAAAAATGAGGGTAATCACAGTATCTGCTTCAGAAGGTAATAAGGATTAAATGAAGATTATGTATATAAAATGCTATGTAGGGGCCAGTACCCAAGAAGCCCTCAGTAAGTTGTGGCTCTTAGCACCAGTGATTTTTGAAGTTCAACAGCTGATGATGGTGATGGTTGATTTGGAAGCTGGAGAGAGTGTGCTGGGGCCGGACTTTTCATACAGCAAGAGTAGATGCTCTGTTGGGGATATTTGTGCAAGTGCTTTTCTCGTCAGCTTGATCTTTTCCAGGTTCAGCCTTTGCCTTCTCTTCTTTTAGCTTTCAAGGGTGACCAGGACACATTTTGTATATAATCTGGGGAGATTTTTTTTTTTTTAATTTTTTAAAATTATTTTTTTTTTTTTTTTTTTTTTTTTTTTTTGAGACAGAGTCTCACTCTGTTGCCCAGCTAGAGTGCCGTGGCATCAGCCTAGCTCACAGCAACCTCAAACTCCTGGGCTTAAGCGATCCTACTGCCTCAGCCTCCCGAGTAGCTGGGACTACAGGCATGCGCCACCATGCCCCGCCAATTTATATATATATATATGTATGTATGTATGTATTTTTTTTTTTTTTAGCTGTCCAGATAATTTCTATTTTTAGTAGAAACGGGGTCTCGCTCTTGCTCAGGCTGGTCTCGAACTCCTGACCTGGAGCGATCCTCCCACCTCGGCCTCCTGGAGTGCTAGGACTACAGGCATGCGCCACCGCGCCTGGCCTGGGGATTTTTATATGTCATAACGGTTCTGCCGCTGCTCTTAATTGGAAGGAACACGGAAAAACTGTGCTTCTCATCTTTAATCAGATTATACTGAGTTTCAAACAATGAAAAGTTGTGAGGCCGAGGGCGGAGCATAGTACTGACTCTCAAAACAGTCTTGTAGTTTGTTGTTCTCCTGCACACTGGTGGCCCCCCCCAATTGTAGGGAGTCCTCATACCTGATGCTCATACACAGCAAAGCCTGAAATTCATAATACAGAATTCTCTTTATTCTTGATGATTGTTTAATAGTCTGGGGGCCTTGCTATGTTTATCACTTGTAAAAATGGGGAAGTTAGAATCATGGTGACTGTTGCCAGTTCAATAGGTTAGAGTCATATGTCAATGCTTGTTCATAAGGACTTCCGAATCGGTGGAGGTGCAAGACCTAAGTTTAAGCAAAGTATTATATTTTGCAAGAGTATTTTAATGCTTATTCATATCACCTTTTGATGAATGATCAGATGAGTCCTGTCCCCATCTAGAGAACCGTTTCCCAGAGGGAAGGACGGAGCTGGAAGAAAGCTGAGCGGCGTCTGATCCAACCCCTTTGTTTTACAGGTGGAGAAACCGAAGCCTGGAGAGGTCAAGCGACTTGCTCGGGGTCGAGGCAGCCTCTCGACTCCTGGTCAGGGTGTAGACTCTCCACCAACTGTGCTGCCAAGGCCAGTTAGCCAGGGCATTCTGAAAGGGGGCAGATAGCACCCATGTTAAAAGGAAAGTCCTCCTGTTCCTAAAAAGGGTAGACTTACACCACCTGGAAACCAGTACAGTTTCAGACCATCCACAGCAAAGTTGTTCCAGCATGTCTGTCTTAAAGAAACTTTGCAGCGGATACATTTGTCTGTATTCTGCTGCTCTTAAGTCCATTTAATTTTGCATTTGGATTTAATGTGTGCTAGACTATTTCCAGTTTATGCCTAACCTTACGCCGAGCAGGTTTTCAGATACCTGTTATTGACTAAGCGAGTCAGCTGACATCAGCTTTTCATTTGCACGTTCTTCTCTGCAGACCTTTCCCTGCGCTTGGAACCATGGTGTCTTAACCATGCATGGTGCCTGCCAGCAGGCAGTTGCTAGACTGGAGGGTGAGATGGGATGTACATGTAAATACCTCTAATGTCAACAAGGAAGTGATAGTTATGGTAAGACAGGTGAGCACCACCAAAGCTCTAGATCCCAGGATTGCTGCAGATGGGGAAAGAGTTAAAGATTAATTAATTAAAATACTATATTGAATTTAGGAGGGTGCAGATGGGGTCAGAGCTTAAAGGAGCAAGTGTTTGGTAACTTCCCCAAATTGTCCCGAACCTTTGAATGCAGACTGTGAGCCCACAGGAATCTGAGTTGCATGTTTGTTTGCTTTCCAGCTTGTTTATTTTGTCTAACGAGACGGTGAACATCTGGAGTCATTTGCTGGGCTTCTTCCTCTTCTTCACCCTGGGAATATACGACATGACGTCAGTGTTACCTTCAGCAAGTGCATCCAGAGAAGATTTTGTGATTTGCTCCATCTGCCTTTTCTGCTTCCAGGTCAGTCATTTCAGACACTGCTGTTGGTAAAGGGAGATCACCTAAGGCCTGGCCAGGTCACCTTACCTTGGACCCGTGACTTTTTTATTTCTTTTTATTTTTTTGAGACATAGTCTCACTCTGTTGCCCGGGCTAGAGTGCTGTGGCATTAGCCTAGCTCAGAGCAACCTGAGACGCCTGGGCTCAGGCGATCCTCCTGCCTCAGCCTCCCGAGTAGTTGGGACTGCAGGCATTTGCCACCGTGCCCAGCTAATTTTTTCTATATATTTTTAAATGTCCAGCTAATTTATTTATTTATTTTTTTTTTTAGTAGAGACGGAGTCTCGCTTCTGCTCATGCTGGTCTCGAACTCCTGACCTGGAGTGATCCTCCCACCTCGTCCTCCCAGAGTCCTAGGATTACAGCCCTGAGCCACCGTGCCCGGCCTTTTCAGTCTATTTTTTAGGGACATCTAGCAATAACATTCCTTTTAAGCAGACCATACTAAGCATTGGTTCACTTTTTTAAAAACTTGGGGTTTTGTGTGAATACTAATTATTTGACTTTCCCTTTGATCCCATAATTTGTCTCTTTCCTCCTCAATTTTCCCTTTCACGCTGAAATGAGGTTTATCATGGTTTCTGATTATTAATATTACTGTCAGATATGCTCATGTAGAAATTCCAGCAAACCCCAAAGTGTATAGAAACTGGGATCATGGCACTGCACTCTAGCCTGGGTGACAGAGCAAGACTCTGTCTGTAGAAAAGTGAAGTTTATGGAGGAAAGTGAAAGTGGCCTGAAATGCCGTTTCCCAGGGGTAACCACAGGTGACGTTTGGGTGAGAACTCCCCCAGATGTCGGGCTGTGCGTGGCTGTCTCCCACCTGCCTACTTGCTTGCTCCCCTGCCTGTCCACCTGCTTCTAAGACGCCGTCCTCCCTGCTTGCTGTTCTGTGACCTGGTCTTGGGTCACCCTGGTGAAGGGACCTTTCCCCGTCCGCGAGGACACGCACCTTGGTGCTCTCCCGATTTTCGGGGCTTCACTCAGGGGTCATCTGGGAAAACAAATAACCGGGCGTCTTAGAGTTCTGTTTAACTGGGTATGAAACTCTGATGGGTTGCTTAGCAGCCAGAAAGCTACAGATCAATAAGGATTTTGGACAGTGGTTGAAGGAATGGAGTTGTAGTTAAGTGCATTGCTATTGCATGTTGATGTTGAGTCTGTGGGAATTGATGAGGCGTGTTCAGTGGCCAGAATGTGGAATAGCTAGAGGACCATTTCTTTCTTTCTTTTCTTTTCTTTTTCCTTTTTCTTTTTTTTTTTGTGACAGAGTCTCGGTCTGTTGCCTAGGCTAGAGTGCCGTGGGATCAGCCTCGCTTACAGCAACCTCAGACTCCTGGGCTCAAGCGATCCTTCTGCCTCAGCCTCCCGAGTAGTTGGGACTGCAGGCATTTGCCACCATGCCCAGCTAAATTTTTCTATATATTTTTAGATGTCCAGCTAATTTATTTCTATTTTTAGTAGAGACGGGGGTCTCGCTCTTGCTCAGGCTGGTCTCGAACTCCTGACCTGGCTCGATCCTCCCACCTCGGCCTCCCAGAGTGCTGGGATTGCAGGTGTGGTAGAGGAGCATTTCACTGTCTTAGCTGTTGGTTATAGAATGTGTATATTGGACCTGCTTTATTTTTTCTTTGGTCCCCTTTTCTCCCCTGCCACTGTCACTGGCTTAGTGTGTGGGCTCCTGTCATTTCTCCCCAGGGTCATTTCTGTCACCTGCCATTGCAGCCCTTCTAGGCCACCTCTGCCTGGGTGCACTCACCACCCTCAGGAGTCACAGACCTGCCCCATGTTACTGAAGCTAGAGCCCTTTGGTGTCTGGGACTTGTCAGAATCGTGTTACCAGGCGGCAATGTGACCTCTGGTAATGGTTCTGTGGTCTCCGTGTGCTGCTTCTCCCTGTGCCCCAGCCCCCAGCGAACGTGTGTCCGCTTGCTTAAGTCTTCGGTGACTCCAGACCCTTTCGAGATCCAGCTCGGGTGACAGCCCTGCTGCGATGGGCTTTTCCTCCCACCCGTCCCTCCCCCAAATGCAGACACACGTCCACACAGCCAGCATCCTCCCGCCTCAGTTTCCTCACTGTGTTCTGCACGGACTTTTCTGTGGGACTCCTGACTGCATTGTTTGTGCATTTGATTTCGAAAAGTCTCTTTGAGAGTAGAGGTTTCATCTTTGCGTCCCCTGCACCGTGTGACACAGCAGGAGCTTGGTGTCCACAGGGTGTTCCGCAGTGGAGGCCTCCTCCGTCGTCGGACACTGAGCCGCTCAGATCAGCTTTGCTGTCGCCTTGGCAACCATGGGGTCAGCATGTCATGACCTCTTAGAAACACTAAAGCTCTGTTTACCTTAGAACTGTAAAGTGCGTACACCAAGTCTCAGACAGACATGAAAATTCTTAAGTGAAAAATTGTGGAACAAAATATATAGGATGATTCCATTTGATTAATAAAAATATATAGGTCAGGCATAGTGGCTCGTGCCTATAATCCTAGCAATTGGGGAGGCTGAGGTGGGAGGATCACTAGAGGCCAAAAGTTCGAGACCAGACTGGGCAACATAGCAAGACCCCCATCTCTACAAATAATTTAAAAATCAGATGTGGCATGTGCCTATAGTTCCAGCTACTTGGGAGGCTGAGGCGGGAGGATCGCTTGAGCTCAGGAGTTCGAGGTTACAGTGCACTGTCATAGCACTATGGCACTCCAGCCTAAGCAACAGAGACTTTGTCTCTTAAAAAAAAAATATATATATATATATATATATTTATCGTGTGTGTAGACTTGTATATCACAGGTGTTTGACATACATCGAAAATATCTGGAAAGACACAAAACAAATGTTATCAGTGGCTGCTCCTGGGAAGTAGGGTGAGTGGGAGGGGCTTATATGTTCTGCATCATACAGTTCGACGTTGATTGTTCTTAAGGACATGTATGACTTCCGTAGTAAATACTTTTTAACAGTAAATTCATCCATGGATCAAAGTAAGCCTCAGATACTGGTAAAAACATATGCATTGTATAATTTTCCCATTACTGTGCTATTCATTTGTGTTAAAATGATTTTCATATGAATAGAACAGCTGTCATTTTAAAGTGCCTTTTTTATGGCTGTTATTCCCATTTTACCCGGGAGAGAGCTGAGGCTTGGAGACGCGGCCGGGCTTGCCTTGCTGTGGGCGCGGAGCCGGCTAGAACCCAGGCCAGGGGTGGCTGCCTCGCAGTCCTGGCCTTTAACGGAACCACGGCTCTGAACAGCGGCTGTGAGCTACTTCCGTTTCTGTCTGTGTCACTTTCTTCAGCTGTGTTTTTATCCTCCGCAGGTCTGCATGCTTTGCTCTGTGGGCTATCACCTTTTTTCCTGCCATCGGTCAGAAAAAACCTGCCGACGATGGATGGCGTTAGACTACGCAGGAATTTCTATCGGAATTCTGGGCTGTTACGTCTCCGGAGTATTTTATGCATTTTATTGTAATAACGTAAGTAGCTTAAACTGTTTTACGTTCTGTCTCTCATATAAGTCTTGGGTTTTCTTGCCACGGTTCCTTTGAATTTCTGAATAAGTATATAATTAACTTACAGCATAAACAGACGAGTCTGTGTAGACGCAATTCATTGCTCAGGAGGCTCCTGTGACCTCTGACAGCTGCCGTCAGCTCCAGGATTATTTTACTAATTTCCATCAGAAATACTATACCTAAATTCATTTTCTGAAACTTAACATAGACATTATTGTTTCCACTAAATCCATATGGCTCCAAGGTTCCTTAGATGTGCACATTCCGTATCTTTTATTTTTGTGTTTATAGAATTGAAGTTAGCACTCGCTAAAATTACGCAGTTGGCTACTGTTTTCTGTTTTCTTCTTACCCTTCCTTCCTCTCTCAGTGGAAACCATGGAGGACGGTGTGTCTGTCAACGTGCTGACCCTGTTCTTGTACAAGTGTGTTTTCCTGTGCTCACTCTGACGCTTGGGGTCGGCCCGGTGACAGACAGGACGAGTGAGAGTGTGTCTAACCGCGATGTGTCTTTCCTGAGCTCTGGATCAGCTCTGCTTTCTGTCCCTGAGGTCAGAAAAGTCACTTTTTGCCTTGTGCGAAGCAACAGTTTCAACCCTGCGATCAGAGAACTTGCAGCACCTGACCCGAAAGTGTCGGCCCGCTCAGCCTGGTGGGCCGCGACCTCCTGCCCGCCCCGTGTCCGGCCCCGGGGACGAACGGCGCCTTCCCACGAGCTCGGGGGCCTCGGGTTCATTCAGAAAGTCCCTGTCGACCCGAGCCCCCTTCTCTTCCTGCTTCCTGACTTTCTCCTTCCTCGTTCCGTCTGTCTGTGTGGTCCTGTCTCTTCTGGGCCACGACTGAGCAGGGAGTGTGCCTGTCAGCGCTAGTCAGTTCCAGTCTGTCCGCAGACTAACGCTAGTCAGCCCTAGTCTGGCCAGTCAGCCCTAGTCCTCTGCGGTCGGCCGCGCCCTCGCCCGGGCCGCAGCCCCAGCCCTCGCTGACGGGCACTGGCGTCCTCAGCCTGTTGGGGATTCTTAAATAAGCTCTTGGTCTCCGCACAGTAACAGAGAAAACGTAAAACTAGCAAAGAGAATAATCCTAAATTTGGTTTGAATGGGTAAAAGCACTATTCATTGTGAGCCGTTTGCTTTTTAAACCTCTAGTCACTTTGGAGCATAAACATATAATTAAATATATATGCAGTTAGCCTTGTAAATGGATTTGATTGTAGTAAACTCTGTTCCTGTCTGCTGAGCTTTCATAATCATTTTACATGAGACTGTTTACGTCTTTTAAACAGTTAGGGGGAACAGACTGATCGAGAGCTCGAGTGCAGTCATGTAGTATTGGAATGGTTTCCCTTATCTTAGCCTGTGTGTGTCTGAAAGTTTCCTGTTTGCCTCTTCCTGAACTTTACAGTGGGACACTTTTTGTAAATCTCTCACCAGAAAAACTGGAAGTCCAAGATAGATGAAAAAGAAAAGGGAAATGGCTTTTCTTTCCCCTGGTTACTAGTCCTTTGCAGACACCCAGGTGCTGTAGAGCTATAAGGACGCGTCACCTTGTAGGGGACACAGCTGGGTTCACAGTGAGGTTGAAGCTGGGGACCCCTGACCCTTAGAAGCACATTTGGGCACAAACCTGAACAGACACTGACACGTGATTCCTTTTTTTTTTTTTTTTTGTGACAGTCTCACTCTGTTACCCGGGTGAGTGCCATGGCGTCAGCCTCCCGAGTAGCTGGGACTACAGGCATGCGCCACTGTGCCCGGCTAATTTTTTCTGTATATATTTAGTTGGCCAGCTAATTACTTTCTATTTTTAGTAGAGACGGGGTCTCGCTCTTGCTCAGGCTGGTCTCGAACTCCTGACCTCGAGCGATCCTCCCGCCTCGGCCTCCCAGAGTGCTAGGATTACAGGCGTGAGCCACCGCGCCCGGCTCCCCCCGTTATCTCTGGAGTAAACTACACCGATGCCTTTCCAGCTGGTTCCCGTCCCCACTTTCTTTTCTGCACTGATGTTAGCTGTCTTTCCAATGAGTCCATTTGAAAACCAACCGTATCATCCCGTTCTTAAAGAACTGCTGTCCCTCCCGTGCCACATGGCACAGCTCAGAACCTTCACCCTGACAACACACCTGCGTCCCTGTCCTCTCTGACGTCCCTGCGGCATTTGCTGGGTTTTTGTTTGGTTTTGTTTTCCTTTAGAGCTTCCTCTTCCCACAAAACCTTGCATGTTCCCCAGACCTAGCCCAGGTGCCATCTCCTCCGCAGGGCACTTCTTAGCTACCCCGGGTAAAATTACTTGTTCTCTCTTCTGTGTTTCTGACGTTCCACCTGTAACTGTCGCAGTACCAGTAACTAGATTGTCACCACGTGTTCACGTGTCTGCCCTGCCCGCAGTCCCACGACCTCCCGCCGTGGGGGAGAGCGTGGCACGGTCCTCTCGGTTTCCGCGGGACTGAAACCGGGGCTGGGTATAGCCGGCCCTCGGAAAGTGCTTCCGTGTGGATGGGCGTGGTCTGTGCCCAGCTCCCTCGGGAACTCGGCTGGCCTCCCTGGGGACCCGGAGAGGTGTGTGGGACGTGCAGGTGTTAGGGCAGGGAGGCAGTCCTGTCTGGGAGCGGGAAGACCAGGCAGCAGGGGTTTGGAACGTGGGATGCGGAAGCCAGAGCTGCCCTTCCCGCCCCTTGCTGGTCGTGACAGTGACGCCCGTTTCCGTCTGTCCCAGTACTGGCGCCAGGTGTACCTGATCACGGTGCTGGCCATGATCCTGGCCGTGTTCTTCGCGCAGATCCACCCCAGCTACCTCACGCAGCAGTGGCAGCGGCTCCGCCCCGTCATCTTCTGCTCCGTGTCGGGCTACGGCGTCATCCCCGCGCTGCACTGGGTCTGGCTCAACGGCGGGGTCGGGACTCCCATCGTCCAGGTGGGCTGGACACCGTCCTCGCTCCTCTTCCCGTTTCGTTTCAGTTTGACTCTCTGTGGGAGAAGTGGCGTAGCCAGTCCAGGAGGGTGGCGGGTCCTGGTCATTTCAGAGCCCGTTGGCAACTTCCCGTTGGTGCTGTAATTCTCACAGCCGTCACACAGGCCACCTCGCAGGGGGCAGAGGTCAAGTCCGACGGCTGGGTTTGTTTCTGAAATGCGTGTCTGTGACAGATGCATCCCCAGTCCTCTCTCTGTCGGCCTCAGTGTGTAGACACCGAAGTCCCCTCTGCGGAGACTCCAGGGTTCCCGCCTTTAGGAGCAGTTGGTGTTTTTAGGGGTGCAGGAGGGTGGGAAGGAGTTTTGTGGGGTCTCTTGTGTTTGAGATGTCTGTGGGGTGGAGACATGGAGGTGGGGCCTGGAGTTTAAGCCAGAGTTTGGGACCAGTGGTAAAGATTTGGGCGGCGTCGTCGTGTCGGCAGGTGGGGCCCAGGAAGTGCATTCGACTCTCCAGGGAAGACAGACTGAGACATGAAGCAAGAGCCGTTGGTCAGTTGTCACGGGGAACAGCAGCGGGTGTGTGGGAAGAGCCTCAGCGAGAGCCACGGGTGTGTGGGAGGAGGACTGGAAAGGGGGCTGACATTCGCGGAGACCCTTACAGACGTGCTCGTGTGCATGCAGAGTACTCTGGAGAAGTTTCAGCGTAATGAGCCAAGAAATCCGGCAGAAATCCTGTATGCTAGTCACACTGGGAGCTCTGTCTGGAGTGTGGGACTTTAAAGGCAGGTTTGATTCAAAAGAATCGGATTTCATGATTCTTTTATGAGACCTTTATTCAGGAGGATCAGAGGAGGCCATCAGTGGGGGTGGCTTCGCCTGCGAGGAGGGCGTCTGGGGACGCCGGGAGGAGGAGGGGTCCGTGGTGAAATGAACAGCACGGTCTGGCCACTTGGCCGGTTTGAGGACAAGGGTGATGTTTGCTCCATAAATTAGGAAACTGGGAGAAAGGTGAGATGGTAACGAGGGACATGATCTCCGACAATTTTGATTTCCCTGAAAATAGAATGGGGAACCGCCAGGCCAGATGTAACTCTAACCATAAGTGAGCAACTGGCTGTTGAAAGAAGTGATCAAACGTTTGGGGTGTGGGGAGCGTCCCCTGTGAGCCTAGAGTGACAGTGAAAAAGATCAGGACCCACGAAGTCAGTGGATTGTAGAAAAAAATGAGAAATAATCCCATGTGCAGACATCTTAAAACAGAACTGTGGCTTAGAAAGCTCGTACTTCTGAGAGGTGGGATCTAACAGAAAACCAGGAGTTCTGAGGGGTGAGATTCTAACAGAAAACCAGGAGTTCTGAGGGGTGGGATCTAACAAAAACTAGGAGTTCTGAGAGGTGGAATTCTAACAGAAAACCAGGAGTTCTGAGGGGTGGGATTCTAACAGAAAACCAGGAGTTCTGAGGGGTGGGATCTAACAAAAACTAGGAGTTCTGAGAGGTGGGATCTAACAGAAAACCAGGAGTTCTGAGGGGTGGGATTCTAACAGAAAACCAGGAGTTCTGAGGGGTGGGATTCTAACAGAAAACCAGGAGTTCTGAGGGGTGGGATTCTAACAGAAAACCAGGAGTTCTGAGGGGTGGGATTCTAACAGAAAACCAGGAGTTCTGAGGGGTGGGATCTAACAAAAACTAGGAGTTCTGAGAGGTGGAATTCTAACAGAAAACCAGGAGTTCTGAGGGGTGGGATCTGACAGAAAACCAGGAGTTCTGAGGGGTGGGATTCTAATGTGATCACAGATCATTCCAGTGAGGAAGCAAAGGGGAATTTTCTGAAAAATTCCAATAAGCTCTAATTTTAAAAAGATGGAAAGAGGCACTTAACCAAAGATGGAAACTTCTGGAATGGTTAATCCTGGGAGGTGGGATGATGTGTTCTAAAGTGTGTGAGAAATCTGAGGTTGATAAAGCTGAAGATCATGGGACTGAAAGGGGGCCATGGGAATTCTCATATTTGACGAGGAAGGAGAAATGATGGGTCTTTGTTCCTTAGATGGGTTCTTGGTGAATTAGGTTCATGTTAAACAACCAGAACTGGGAACAGCATGAAAAAGACCTGCGGGCTGACAGGTTCAGGGCCGGGAGAGCCTTTCTGGTGTGACGTCAGCAGCGAGACGGAGCGTGACAGGCAGTCTTATCTGAAGGACCCTATCTGGGCTGTCGGAACAGGCCCTGTGTGACAGTTCTTGGTCACTTGGGTCTTTTCCAGCCCCACGTTCCCTGTCCTGGGTCTAAACCCCACTGTTAGATTGAGAGTAAACTGGGGGTTTGGTAACAGCGGGACGATCTCTGGAAAAAGCTGTTTTGCTTTTCAGGACTTCGCACCCCGCGTGGTTGTGATGTACGTGATCGCCCTTCTCGCCTTCCTGTTCTACATCTCCAAGGTCCCGGAGCGGTACTTTCCAGGTAGGTGTCTGTCTGTCTACGCGGTTTCCTGGCATCATCCGACACACGTGCTCGAGGGGACAGAGCCGGCGCTGGACCCGAGAGTCCCCCGACTCACAGCCCCTGCATGTTAAAGTGGAGCATTAGTCACCCACGAGCGTTTACTGCTCGTAAACCGCCTGGTTGTTAAAAGCTAATGTGTGTAAGCAGAGACACATGCAGCAGGAAGGGAAGAGCGGGACGACGGGTAGCGAGCGATGGGAGAGGAGAAGCCGGGCGTAGGGCTGGTTCCCAGCCTGCACGTCGCAGGGTCCTGCGCACCAGAGAGAGGCCACCAAGCTGGCTTCCAGCCGCCTGCACCCAGTGCTGGGGCGGAAAGGGTAAAAATTGAGAGTCTTCATAAAGACACACACAAGCCCGTCAGAGAGAGATTTCTCTGTTCTTCAGTCCAGAGAAAACCATCTCTGATGGCAAAGTGACTGAGAGGACACTGGGTGCCGTTGAGTGACATTCTCGAGGACATGCCTTTGCCCGCGTGGAGCTTCATCTCTGGGCTCTGACCCCGCCTACCGGCCGCACGAGCTGACAGGTCCCCGGCTCTCAGCTCGGTCCCCGTCTGCCACACGGGGACCCTCTGTCTCCCCTGGGCCGCTGTGAGGACGATGGGGAAACGCACCCACAACTCCTCGCCCGGTTCCCAGCGAGCAACGGGTGACGGCAGGTGTTAGGCTGCCCCGTCCCCCACGTGGGACAGGTGGGACGTGTGGCTCAGGGAGGGACAGAGCTGCAGCTCCAGGTCATGCTTTGCTGCTCAGATAGTGACGAGTCAGGAATACTGTTTGGAGCACAGAAAACAGGGATTTGTTTTTTGTAAGTTTGGAGGCCAGAGGTCAGGGAGCAGTTTAAGTCCCCATTAGAAACTTGTCCCCCTTTCTGTGGGTGGAGATCACGTCCGCAGGGCCTCAGCAATGGCCCTGTCCCCTCACCCCGCGCTGGGGAGGAGCAAAGGTGAGAACCTGCCCGCCACTGAGCCCCTGTGCGCCTGCGTCCCACGCTGAGCTCCGAGACCGGGTGTAAGCAGGAGTTGGGGACGTGCCCCTGAGTTGAAGACCACCCATCTTTAGGCAGACGCAGAATTTTCCTCAGAAAACAATTCTGGTAAAATTTATTTTTATATCACTTTATTAGTAATTCTTTTAAAGATTCTGTTTTTGCTTCGAACCATGAAAATTCTCTGCACTAGCAGCCCCAGCCTTCTTCGCCCCGGGGACTGGTGTCACAGGAGCCGGTACTGTGGGAGGGAGGCAGCTCAGGCAGGGACGCGGCTGTACATGCAGGTGCGGCTCCGCATGCTGCCCCCGACCCCTTTCCCGAGTCTCGGGGGGATGCTCTGAGGCCCAGGGGTGGGGGCCGCAGCTCTGGGCTGCGTGACTGTGGCCAGGGTGGCCTTAGGCCTTTACAATATTCAGATCAGGAGTCACCAGTCTTATCTGGACAGTCACATGTTGTATAACTTAACAGGATGTGTGAGAGGTCGGTCCCCGAGGTGTCCACAGGTAAAGTGCAGCGTCGGTGGGTGGCCAGTTTTCTCTGTGATTCTGTAACAATGAGCCTGTGGGCGTCACTGGACCGTCCGGGGGTCCCCGGCCCAGGAAGGCTTGACCGAGACCCCACAGCCAGGCGCTGTCCTGGTGGGAAGAGAGAGCAGGTTAAAGAATATTCACGTAGCCATAGAAGCACGGTAAGTTACTGACATTGAAACTGTTGTAGCTCTGTTTCCCCATGTTAATTATTTAATCTTCGTGGAATTTAATTTCTCTTTGTGGTTAAATTCTCTGTAGTAGATGAACTAATCAACTCATTAATTCATTACTGATTGTCCTTTGCAGATTATTCCATTAGTCAGAGACAAAAGATTCGGGTCTGTGCTTCCTCCTTGTGCACCTGCTGAAGTACAGGAAGTGCTTCTAGCAGGTTCCTGTCCACGCAGCAGGGCCTCTGCTTCTCCCAGAGTCCTCACTCTCATGCGAGTGGAGACGTGGGAGACAGAAGGTCAAATTCCTGAAGTTCACTAAGTTAGGTTTTGAAAACACACCTGGACTAGAATTTCTGAAGTTCCCCTGTGCACTTAATGACTAAAGCCTTCAAATGAGACCCCGGTGTGAGCTGGTCTCCAGGTACCACCAGACCCTGACGTTCTCTGCTGCTCAGCCACACCGCCAAGGCCCAAGCCAGAAACATCTTTCTTCTCCTGTGAACGCATTAGGGCTAATGTGGGTCTCCTTTCCCTCCCAGGACAGCTCAACTACCTCGGGTCCAGCCACCAGATCTGGCACGTCCTGGCCGTGGTCATGCTGTACTGGTGGCACCAGTCCACGGTGTACGTCATGCGGTACCGGCACAGCACGCCCTGCCCCGACTCCGCCTCCCGCTTGTGACCGCAGGTATGGCCGGAGCGTCCGGTGGCTGAGCAATACACGACGGGAGGTGTGCACCCCGCTAAGTCTGAGGTTCCCACCAGTTTTTCCTCTTGTCTAATACATCATGGGTAATGCTTTATAAAGATGGGAAAATGTATTTGGGGATCTATGCTATTAGCTGCTCTACAGACCTTAAAACTGCTAGTGTGCTGCTTGTACAGACAGAGAGACGTACTTGGTTGATGACCAGGAAACAGCTGAGCACCAGCAGTGACTGGGACCGCAGCGTAGAAGCCCCTTAGGAAGGCTCGTCTCCGCCGGCCAGTGGGTCATCTGTGTGATTAACAGGAGATACTTTCAGTGAATTACCGAGTTTAAGTGCCTAGTCCAGGCAGTTGTTGTTACAGCCTATGCTTAATACAAGCTAGGATGGTGATTTTAAATACATGGTTTGTAAGAAACTGGCACTTGAGATGTTTTCTGTAGCTGTAGGTTCTCTTTTCCCTAGGAATACTGGATGTTTTAGTTTGCCAGAACGACGACTTTAAACTTCTTTAAGTGGAGAGAGGTGCTGACAAGAGGAAAAGCACTTGCTTTGCCATTTCTATCAAGTAAGAGTCACTTTAGAAACCAACTTCTGTGGTCTAATAACCAAGAGCCACCTACGCATTCTAACTTCAGATACTATTTAATTTCATATAATCACTGAATTCCTGTGAATGCACTGCAGAAAGGTTTTGGTCCCAAAGTTGCAGCAGAGCTTTTGCCTCTTGGATTTGCAGTCCCGGGTCTCCCCCTGACGGGGGTGCCCAGCTCTGTGGGTGCTACTGTGAAGGCCGCGGGTCTGCACGGCCGTCTGGACCCCGCACTGAGCCTTAGGCCGTAGAACAAAGTCCTGCAGACGCCCGGAGCGGCGACGTGGTTGCTCACCTGGGCATGTGTCCGCATCGCATGGAGACACACTCACCTGGTGTTGGGACCTGCACGCCAGCCCGCTCTTCCCTGGACACACTCGAGGGACAGAGCTCGCTGCCCCGACGTGCACCGTGGCTCCCCTCTTCTCTGGGCTTTTCAGACGCAGAAATCCCTGAAAGCAGACATTTATAAAAAGTTACATTGTTTAACGGAATATAAAATATTACCCAAATTTCTTAAAGAGTTGACTTGAGCTGTTTTAAATACTGGTGTATTTTCAGAACAGTAGAATTACTGAGTATCAGAAAAATGTTGACTGAAGATGAAGCTTATTCCCAAAATGCCTTTTGTACATATATTAGGAAAGTTAAATGTGCCTCAGTTCATACAACTGTCAAATGTTGTTTTTCTTTCCAGTGTAGTGTTTTGGGAACATGCATTCCCCATGCTAGTGTGCGTGGTGGGGGCACACGGGGTCCTACCCACTGTGACGGTGGAATGCTGCTTAGCGTGTGGATCAAATTAGCCACTTCAAAGTAACAAGAGAGTGGGGTGAAAGAATAGGATCTGTTTCTCCTGAAACGTCCCTTATTGGCTTACATGGTATTACAGCTTTTAAATATAATAGATAATTTGTCATTTTGGCCAAACAGAATAACACTGAGTAGTTGTACTTAAGTTTTGTAACTGTTTCTTTGAATTTAAAAGACATTCAGATCTCACTATAGGGAGAACTGTTCCATGTAACATTTCAACTTTTTTTGACAATGTTAAATATAAGAAAGCTCCTCTCTTTTCTTTACTATGATGCATTTGCTATAAAGGAATGTGGATTGCTGTCAACTGTAAATACTTATGTATGTCAGCATTTAATGACCACCTACTGTGTGCACAACACTACTGGTAAAATTTTTAAGACATTAACATTACATTTTAAAATTGCCTATAAATCTGAGCCTTGTATATTTAAGTTATTTTTGTTTTTATAGATTAAAATGAAAGTATACTATCCAGTACTGAAAAAAAAACTGGTTTTAATTTTATCAATGTGTAAACTATAAAAGCTCTTTATGGCTGTTTTAAGTTGTCTAGTGATTTATAGGGCTGCAGTTAACTCATTTCGGAACAATTCCCTTTCTGTGTAAAGCCATTTTCAAATAGCAAGACAGTGCTTGTCTTTTTTGTTATACCGAGTGCAATTCAGCTCGCTGCATGGCGAAGTATGTGTTATGTAAATAAACCGGGTTTACTAAGTGGCTTAAGTGCTGCCTGTCATCCTTTGTCACACGTAACAGCTTTAAAATCGTATTTTGGAATCAGGAATGAAGATTCAGGGCTTACCTGTCACAGCTCATGGCCTCTTCCGGGACGGAATGTCCGAGTGAGGATGTGGCCGGGCACAAGGCTGCACGGCTCCCCCTGGGCAGGCGCCTGGGCTGAGGGGTCCGTGCCCACCTGGATCAGCATTCCTGGTAGTCCCACCCCTGCCAGAGTGTGAACGATCAGCTCAGCCATTAGGGGGCAGGCAGAAGTGTCTTGCACGTGCATTATCACGGTAACTGTGTTTACAGTGAAATACTGAGTACCAAGGTCCCCCGAAAGTTTTGTGCCGTATTATTTCCCCAGTAGTGACATAGAATCCAGAACTGACACTAACTTTAAGAAAACATTTTTGGAAGACAGGTAAATAGTAATGGGGTCTCTTAGGAAGAGTGGCCCTCCATCCTTAGAGAGCTGAAATGAACAGGACAAGGTTCTAGGGGTTCTAGTCCTGCCCTATAAATCCATTATCAAAATACTGTCTATTAATAACATGCATGTAATGTCACCTTTGCCAACCATCTGAACTCTGTTTTTTGATATGCAACAACTAATAAAACTTCAAAACCTCATGCCTTCAATATGAGAATATTAACTACATGCTATATATGATGTTTAAGCTGGGCTTCCTTTAAAAAAAGGATTTGTTATTCAAAATAAGTAGCTCATCCAGATGGGAAGGACTCAGGGAAAGAACTCTGGAAGTATGAAGAATCAACCGGAAAGCAGACCCCAAAGTGGGAACACCAGCTCTCTAGCAATGGACATTAACCAAATTCAGAACACAAAGGACAGAACAATTTTGAACATGGATTGTAAGGAAACGCAATGATACGCAAGAAAAAATGGATAACACAAAAAAACCACAAAAAAAAATCCAGGATTTGGAAGAAAAATTCACTAAAGAAATTGAAATACTAAGGAAAAATCAAACCAAACTCCTGGAAATGAAGAATGTATTCAGGGAACTACAAAACACAGTGGAAAGCCTCAAGAGCAGAGTAGATCAAACAGAAGAAAGAATCTCAGGGATTGAAGACAACACCTTTGAATTAAAAAAGTCGGTCACAGAGATAGAGCAGAGAAATACGAGAAAAGAGGGAAGCCTACAAGAAATGTGGGATTATGTGAAGAAGCCTAACGTGAGAGTTATGGGCATCCCTGAGGGTGAGGAATTAAATACACAAGGGTTGGATAAGCTATTTGAGGACACAACAGAGGAAAATTTCCCAAGCCTTGCTAAAAATCTAGATATCCAGGTACAAAAAGCTCAAAAGACCCCTGGGAGAGTCACTAGAAACAGGAAGACGCCACGACACACAGTCATGAGACTGACCAAAGTAACCACCAGAGAGGCCCTCCTACGAGCTGTAGGGCAAAAGCAGCAGGTAACATACAAAGGAAAGCCCATCCCAGACTTCTCAGAGTAATGCCCAGCCTAGACTCTTGTACCCTGCAAAACTAAGTTTTCTATATGAAGGAGAAATAAAGACATTCTCAGATAAGCAGAGACTGGGGGAATTCACCAAGACAAGACCAGCCCTCCAGGAAGTACTCAAAACAGTGTTACACAGATCAGCACAATAAACACTCACCAATGTAAAATCACCCTAACCCTAAAGGTCAAAGGCCAGATACCACAGTGGCTCAAGAGAGAAAACAAAGCAACAAAGTTCACCTCAACAGGATGAACAGAAATCTGCCCCACTTACCAATTCTCTCACTAAATGTGAGTAGCCTGAACTGCCCACTGAGGAGACACAGGCTGGCTGAACGGATAAATGCACACAGGCCAAGTATCTGCTGTCTTCAGGAAACACATCTAACCTGCAAGGAGGCATTTGGACTGAAGGTAAAGGGGTGGAAAACAATATTTCAAGCAAATGGAAGCCAAAAGGCGGCTGGCGTGGTGGCAGCTTTGATTTCAGATAATTAATATTTAAATCAACAAAAGTAATCAAAGACAAAGAGAGTCACTATATAATAGTCAAGGGACAGTTCAACAAGGAGACATAACAATTTTTATTTTTATTTTTTTTTTTTTATTTTTTTGAGACAGAGTCTCGCTCTGTTGCCCGGGCTAGAGTGCTGTGGTGTCAGCCTTGCTCACAGCAACCTCAGACTCCTGGGCTCCAGCGATCCTCCTGCCTCAGCCTCCTGAGTAGCTGGGACTACAGGCATGCGCCACCATGCCCAGCTAATTTTTAGCTGTCCAGATCATTTTTCTATTTTTAACAGAGACGGGCGTCTCGCTCTTGCTCAGGCTGGTCTCGAACTCCTGACCTCGAGCGATCCTCCCGTCTCAGCCCCCCAGAGTGCTGGGATTACAGGCGTGAGCCACTGCGCCCGGCCCCTGTAACAATTCTTAATATGTATGCACCCAACTCGGGTAAACCCAGATTCATGAAATCAGACTCTACTTGATGTAAACAAAATGATAAACAGCAACACCATAACAGCTGGAGAATTCAACACCGCTCTGACAGCACAGGACAGAGCCTCTAAACAGAAAATTAGCAAAGAAACAATGGACTTAAACAGAACTCTAGAACAAATGGGCCTGTCTGTCATTTACAGAACATTCTACCCCAAAACCACTGAGTATACATTTTTCTCATCAGCTCATGGGACAGTCTCTAAGATTGACCATATCCTAGGCCACAAAGCACGTCTCAAAAATTTTTAAAAAATAGAAATTATACTGTGCATCTTCTCAGTCCACAGTGGAATACAATTAGAAATCAACTCCACCAGAAACTCTCATCTCCACACAGTCATGGAAACTAAACCCTCTGCTGAGCGATTATTTCATTAACGAGGAAATCAAGATGGAAATCAAAAGATTCTTTGAACTAAATGACAAAGGAGACACAAGTGATCAAAATCTGTATCAAAATGCCTACATCCAAAAGACAGATCACAAATAAACAATCTAATGAATCATCTCAAAGAACTGGAAAAGGGTGAACAGACCAACCCCAAAGCCAGCAGAAGAAATGAAATTAATAAGATCAAATCTGAACTAAATGAAATTGACCAGAAAAAACTATATGGAAGATTAATAAAGCAAAAAGTTGGTTCTTTGAAAAAATAAACAAAATTGACACGCCTTTGTCTAAACTAATGAAAAGCAGAATAGAAAGAACTCCAATAAGCTCCACCAGGAATGAAAAAGGAGAAATTACAACTGATGCCATGGAGATACAAAATGTCATCTATGAATACTATAACAACCTCTATGCACATAAACTGGAAAATGTGGAGGAAATGGACAAATTCTTAGAAACACACAGCTTCCCCAGACTCAACCAGGAAGAAATAAAATTCCTGAACACACCAATATCAAGTACTGAAATTGAAATAGCAATAAAACACCTTCCTAAAAAGAAAAGTCCCGGGCAAGAGGATTTCACACCCAAATTTTACCAGACCTACAAAAAGAACTGGTGCCCATCCTGCAGAAATTATTCCACAAAGTCAAGGAGGAAGGAATCCTCCTCCCCAACACATTTTACCCTGATACCAGAACCAGGAAAGGACGCAACAAGAAAAGAAAACTACAGACCAATATCCCTTATGGACACAGATGCAAAAATTCTCAACGAAATCCTAGCAAACCGAATCCAGGTGCTTATCAAAAAAATAATCCTTCACAGCCAAGGGGGCTTCATCCCAGAGATGCAGGGATGGTTCAACATATGCAAATCTATGTGATTCACCACATAAATAGAAGCAAAAACAAAGACCACATGATCCTCTCAATAGGTGCAGAAAAAACATTTGGAAAAAATTCAACACCCTTTTATGATAAGAAAGCTTAAGAAAATAGGCATAGACAGGGCCTACCTAAAAATGATACAAGCCGTATATGACAAACCCACGGCCAACATCTTACTGAATGGGGGAAACCTGAAAGCACTCCCACTTAGAGCCGGAGCAAGACAAGGCTGGCACTGTCCCCACTGCTGTTCAGCATAGTGCTGGGAGTCCTAGCCCAGCAGTCAGACAGGAGAAAGAAAACAAAGGCATCCAAATGGGGGCAGAAAAGGTCAAACTATAGCTCTTTGCTGATGATATGATTTTATACTTAGAAAGCCCCAAAGATTCTGCCATGAGACTAATGGAACTGATAAATTCAGCAAATCTCCGGATACAGGCCGGGCGCAGTGGCTCACGCCTGTAATCCTAGCACTCTGGGAGGCCGAGGTGGGCGGATCGTTTGAGCTCAGGAGTTCGAGACCAGCCTGAGCAAGAGCGAGACCCCACCTCTACTAAAAATAGAAAGAAATTATATGGACAGCTAAAAATATATATAGAAAAAATTAGCCGGGCATGGTGGCGCATGCCTGTAGTCCCAGCTACTCGGGAGGCTGAGACAGGAGGATCGCTTGAGCTCAGGAGTTTGAGGTTGCTGTGAGCTAGGCTGACGTCACGGCACTCACTCTAGCCTGGGCAACAGAGTGAGACTCTGTCTCAAAAAAAAAAAAAAAAAAATCTCCGGATACAAAATCAATGTACAGAAATCAGTAGCATTCCTGTACGCCAACAACAGTCAAACTGAGAACCAAATCAAAGACCCAATCAATACCCTTCACAGTAGCACCAAAGAAAATAAAATACCTAGGAATATATTTAACCAAGGAGGTAACAGACCTCTCCCTCTACAGGGAGAACTATGAAACACTGAGGAAGGAAATAGCAGAGGATGTAAACAGGTAGAAAACCATACCATGCTCATGGGTCGGCAGACTCAACATTGTTAAAATGTCTACTATTATCTAAAGTGATCTACAGATTCAATGCAATCCCTATTAAAATACCAACATCATTTTTGGCAGATATAGAAATAATTTTATGCTTCGTATGGAACCAGAGAAGACCCCGTATAGCAAAAACAATCTTAAGCAAAAAGAACAAATTAGGAGGCATCAACTTATCAGACTTCAAACTCTACTACAAGGCTACAGTAACTAAAACAGCTTGGTACTGGCACAAGGACGGGGACACAGACCAGTGGAACAGAACTGAGAACCCAGACATAAAACCATTCTCATACAGCCATCTAATGTTTGACAAAGCAGACAAAAACATACTCTGGGGAAAAGAATCCTTATTCAATAAATGGTGCTGGGAAAACTGGAGAGCCACATGTAGAAGACTCAAACAGGACCCACAGCTTTCACCCCTCACAAAAATCAAATCACGGTGGATAACAGACTTAAACCTAAGGTGTGAAACTATTAGAATTCTAGAAGAAAATGTGGGAAAAACTCTTATAGACATTGGCCTAGGCAAAGAATTTATGAAGACGACCCCAAAGGCAATCACAGCAACAATAAAAATAAATGGGACCTGATCAAATTAAAAAGCTTCTGTACAGCCAAGGAAACTATCACGAGAGCAGACAACCTACAGAATGGGAAAAATTTTCGCATGCTACACATCCGATAAAGGGCTGATAAACTAGAATCTAGAACTCAGGAAAATCAGCAAGAAAAAAATCAAACAACCCTATCAAAAAGTGGGCAAAGGACATGAACAGAAGCTTTTCAAAAGTAGACAGACTAATGGCCAACAAACATATGAAAAAATGCTCAACATCTCTAATCATCAGGGAAATGCACATCAAAACCACAATGAGATATCACTTATCTCCAGTGAGCATGGCCTTTATCAAAAAGTCCCAAAACAGTAAATGCTGGTGTGGATGCAGCGAGATAGGAACACTCATACACTGCTGGTGGGACTGCAAACTAGTGCAACCTCTGTGGCAAGCAATATGGAGATACCGCAAAGAGCTACTAGTAGACCTACCATTTGATCCAGCAATCCCATTACTGGGCATCTACCCAAAGGAAAAAAGGACGTTCTATAAAAAAGACATCTGCACTACAACGTTTATAGCAGCACAATTCACAAAAATGCAAAGATACGGAAACAACCCAAGTGCCCATCAATACGTGAGTGGATTAATAAAATGTGGTCTATGTACACCATGGAGTTCTACTCAGCTGTAAGAAACAATGGTGATCTAGCACCTCTTGTATTATCCTGGATGGAGCTGGAGCCCATTCTACTAGTGAGGTATCCCAAGAATGGAAAAATAAGCACCACATGTACTCACCATCAAATTGGTTTCCCTGATCGTCACCTAAAGGCACATACAGCAATAACATTCACTGTGTGTTGGGCACACGGGAGGGGGGATGGGTTATACATACATAATGGCAGCGGTGGGCACCGTCTGGGGGATGGACACGCTTGAAGCTCTGACTCAGGCGGAGCAAAGGCAATATACATAACCTAAACATTTGTACCCCTGTAATATGCTGAAATAAAAAAGAAAGTAGCTCAAATTACAGCATATATTTGTCTCTAAAGAAGTTAACTATCAATGAATTTGAACAGTGATACATTGCAAACTGTTTTTAATGTAACTTTTCAATCATTTGTGATATTTTGCTGTTTTATACCGTTCATTAAAAAAGACACAAAGCCCTTATTTTTCCACAGAACTTTAGATAAATGTTAACTACTTCAAAAAAAAAGTTCATAACAAGTAAGAGGAATCTTTCCCCAGGCCACCAATCTAAAGACTCCAGTTTGGGGAATAAGACATAATAAAACATGCAGTTGAAGTGGCAGAAAATAAAGATAGTATAATTAAATTTTTTTAAAAAAAGAAATAAAAAGAGCATTTTTTTCTATATGAAATAAAAAAAACATAAAACAATATTGTGACCTTGTGCCAAGCTTAGTCAATCCAATAAACACGCTTTCTCTTTAATGTGTCAAAGCCTCTTTTCTGACATAATCAAGGATTAAAGTGTTATTTAACCAAATAACCAATATTTTCTTTAATGAAAGATGTTAATAATCTTTAAAGAGTTTAAGAAGTTACACATAATACAAAAACTGTAAAACAAGTTATTCAAAAGGTACTTCAAAATCTAAGTTTTTGCCTTACCTTAAGTATCAGCTAAGTGTCAGCAATTGTAGTGACTGAAAAAAAAGTGCTATTAAAGTGTCCCTATTGCAAAAATTCTAGGTCAAATGGGTTTTCTTACCTAAATCCTAAACCGTGAGTTTCTTAAGAACAGGGATCTAATCTTACTCATTCTTCCATTCCATTGGTAGGTACATAATAGGGGCTTAACGTCTCCGGTGTGAATGAAAGAGCTGAATAGAAGTTTCCATCCAAAACTTTTAATAGGTAATGGTAAGTAATGAAAAATTCAAAAGTCACTGATCATAAAGAATATGCAATCCATTTGGGATTTATTGCATTTAAAGAAAGCAGATTATAACAGTAAGGTATGATAAATACAGTAAGAAAATAACTTTAAATTTCAAACAAAGTGAATCAGGGACAGAATTCAGTCAAAAAGAATAAGCAATGTAAGGCAATAAAATAATAAAATCTGTTAGTGCTCACTCACATATGGGGGGGAAAAAGCAACTGATTCTGTTTCATAACAGTTTCCCAGCTATATGTGAAGACTGAAGTTATACTTTAACAAGTTTGTTTTATAACAATTAGAAACATAATAAAGATGTAAATTCGGTTTATTTAAAGGTTAAAGTTATTTGCTTAGTGGTACAATAAAAGGCCTCAGAGAGTTCAAGTTTAACAAAAAATGGAAGTGTAATCAAAGAAAGTGCACTTAAAGCTGTTTGCCAGCGATTAAAAAGTAGCTTCTGTTAGATGACTTCAATCACAAAAGGACCACAGAAATAAAAACAGTTCTCTCGAAGGCAGCACTACCTCCGTAAGGGAAGAGTGACCCTAAGGGGCGACCCGTGTGTCTCCATCTGCCTCACTCTGTCAGTGGCTTTCGTGAACTCTCGCTAGGGGGGAGTGTTCTTTCAGACACGACTGTGGCCGCAACCCCATTTTTTAAAAAGTCCCCGTTCCCTCCGCAGTAGAGACACGGTGTGTACACGCACGTGTGCACACAGATTTTTATCTTAATGTATAAAACACCACTGAGTATAAAAGTTTTCAAATAAACTATTCATTTATGTTATCCTCACAGTAGACTGTCAGCTCAATCATGGGACCTAAAATGGTAACAGATTTGCTAAAAAGGAAAAAAATAAGAAAATGCTCACTGCACATTCTAAATATTCATTAAAACAAATGTACCCAAACTCTTCAGAACTAGTGACGTTGAAGATACCTGTACCTCCTAGCAACGGTGCCCGCGGGAAGCACCAAAGCCTAACACCGACCGGGCGGGAGGCGGCTCTGGCTGTGGGCAGGAGCGTGGCGCGGGCTCCACCCGGCACTTTCCGCCAGCGGCAGGGAGACAGCAGGCCCAGGCCGTGGCTGTCGGACCAGAACAGGGTGGCACAGAGTGGTGTCCCTCTGCAAATCCAGATAACGTCGTCACTGTGCCCAGGTAACGCACACACACAGCAGCTGGGGTGTGGGGGAGAGAATCACACTTCGGAATAAACACCCTTGGCAGGTAATCTGCACCCATCCTAACGCCTCTCCCCGTCCACCTGATAAACACAGCAAGCAATTTTTGTGTCTTAGCAGAAACATTCTTCCATGCCACAAAAAGCTGATTTAAGACTAACATTTGACTGCAGTGATGATACTGAAATAATTAAGCAAATGGTCCCCTTTTTTAAATTACCTAAAATCAGCAAGCATTATTAAAGCTGTTGGGAAGCAACTTTGGCCTCAGATTTTTGCTAGCTCCGAAACACCTGACTTCCCTCAGTGTGATGTTCACGTGTTTCGAGTCACGGCTACTTCCCAAAGCAGCACACGGGACACCCAAATAATAGTAATAATTTTTTTCAACTTTCCTTCCTTCAACTAAAACCGGACCATTCCTTAACAGAGCCAAACCCTACGGCGCTGTGTGCCACGTCCTGTCGGGCGCTCACAGGCAGCTTTAGTCTCGTGATGCCCCTGAGAGCGACCTTGGCGTGGGCCGTGTGGGGTAGCCAACGCCGCGGCCCGGACGGGGGGCAATGAGGAAAACAGGCGTCCGTCTGTACCCCTCGGGGAAACGCCTCGACTGCAACACAGCGGGATCTCCCCATTTCCACCCCCCGGGCCCCAACTGCGTCCGAGCTGCCACCTAGGAAGAGGGAAACTTCCGGGCTGTGCTGGGATAAACATACGAACGTAAGTAAATATTGTAAGTTGTCAGAATTATTTCCGCAGAATTCTGCTAACATTGTAAGCCAAAGAGTCTACACATCAGTGTCTGGATCATTTAAAATTATTCAGTGTCTTGAAAAACAAGTAAAATTCTAGGCATTTCGTGGTTATATCCACAGGAGACTATATTAATTCATCCATTACCTCTTCTAAATGATGAAACTCATGAGGTCTAGCAGAGACCAAGGACGAAAAAGTCAAAGAAACCTTATGTACACATCTACCAACAAATTTTCTTTTAAAAAAAAGAATTATGTTTGATACAAACCTACTGTAGTTCATGAATTTACTATGTGTAATCAACTCTTCACTTTTAAAAGAAAGTATCACTTGAACCTATTTTGTAACGTTTTAAAGAACATCTACTTGAACATTTGCATTAGCAGTTATTAATCAACCTGAGAATATGAAAAAAAAAATGGTGCAAACATAATATTTGCCTTTGGCACAAGGACAAGTAACCGGAGCAGCAGGGCTCTAAAAGCACAACTCTAAGTAGCAATGCGCTGCTTGGCCTGCGTCTGCTACATTGTAACTCACACACCGCATCCCTATCCAATTTGTATCTGATTCACCATGCAAAAGGGAAAAAACAGAATATGTGGTTTAGTTACATACACTTTGCTTATTTCCAAGTTCAGAACTGTGAAAACAGGCAAATAGCTTATCCCCCCGGGGGCGCTATGATTAAGAGATTCTAGCAAGATGACTCATAAAATATACTTTGATTGGGTTGGAAGAGTTAATTTAAAACATAGCAATCCAGGAGAGTACCAGTTGATAAGAGTTTCCGCCCCTTTTTGTAAATTGCTTTCACAGTTCTAGAAACTTCCAAATGTTACTCTGATAGGGAAGGACAGTTAATTTTAACCTAAAATAGATACAGACGCAGGAACACGGATACTGTATTCACATTAATTCATAGATGTATTGTCTACCATTAAACACAGTTTCTATAAAATCTCAAGTTTGTAATTAGGATTTACGGTGGGGGGAAAAGGCAATTTTGGTAGCCGGGTTCTTCTCGGTAAAGACACGGTCCCCCTGGCAGGGTCCCAGTGCTGGTCCCTCACCACACTCCACCTCCCGCCAGGGTCGGGCCAGCTGGGCAGGGGGTACTGGTGGCGGACGCAGGGACCCTGCCCCTAAGGCTCGGTGGCCGTCACCATCCTGTGCGCTTTATCAACACTGCTCCACCCTCAAACCTAGTAAAAGTAACAACTGTTGCCTATGACTTGGGGACTATTTGGTGAAGGTGGTGATTTAATAAAGCACATTATTAAATGCAACATGATTTTACATTGTAAACGTCTTTAAAATTCAGGGTTTCAGCTACATGCTTTTTTCCTGAAATAAAATTTCTACATAACCCTCGTCCTCACTCCCAGTTTTTCTAATAATCTGCTTTGTTAGGGACATGATACTAAAAATTTGGGGCAAGGAGCCATTCAGAAACAGAGTATAAAGTGTTTCTAAAATACTGAATGTTTTTTCTTGGTAGCTATCTCATTTTTTTCTTTTACATTTTTCAAATGTCAGATATTTTTCTCTATGTTTTTGTTCTAGGCTTCTGTGTAGGGATTCCATTTTTTAAAATTTATGTCTTAATTGACAAAAATTGCATATATTTATCATGTACAGCATGTTGTTTTGACATGTATATACTGTGGAATGGCTAGAGCCAATTAATATAGATGTATTATTTCATACACTTATTAGATATTCCGTATTAATGGCACTTGTTTTTAAAAATGAAAACAGTTTTAGGCACAATAGTCAGTTACTTCTGGCTCTGCTTTGGAGAAAGATGTACAGAATGTACTCTCCAGAAAATAATTTTTCTAATTCTTTAGGAGAATTAGATTGTTTTTTACTATGTGGAAATTAGAAGAGACCTTAAAAAACTTCACAAGCACAACCTGTGCTAGTGCAAATAACCCTCGTTTGAAAAGCTGGGTCTGGCCTGAGCCTGGGCTGCAGACACACACACGTGACACTCCGCCACCGAGAGTGACGACAGCGTCGCGGTCCCCGCGCGTGAGCGGTCCGTGCGGTCCCCGCGGCGCGGGTGGCGGGAACCGCGCGGCCCCTTCGCTCCTGCGGGGAAAAGGCATCGAGTCACTACCCTGTAGAAGCTTCCTTTTTCTATTTGGTTTATTTAAAAATCACCTATTCTGATCGACTCCAGGAACGAGACAGGAAGAGCGACACAAATCAATTTTCTCTCCGATTCATCAAACCGCCGCACTCTCGGGCACTTTCGGACACGGGACCCGGCGCGGCTACGGCTTGGCCGGGAACGGGGCGGCCCCGAACGGGTCGGGCTCGGCCGCGCGCGGCTGCGGGGGCGGGGGCGGGATCGGGCCGACGCCCCGCACCACGAGCTCCGTGAAGGGCACGGCCCCGAAGTCGTCCGTTTTCAGCGCGTCCGCGCCGGGCAGCGCCGCCTGCAGGGACCCGAGCAGCGCGCCCTGCCGCGGCCGCCCGGGCTCTGCGCGCGCGTCGCCCCGGCCCTGCAGCGCGGGGAGCCAGGGCGGCTCGGCGGGCCGGAAGGGCTTGGCGCCGAAGGGGTCCAGCAGGCCGTCCTCGGGCGGCAGGGCGCTCGCCCGGTCCTTCCCGTCGCTCAGCGCCACGCTGATGTTCTCCTTCGAGTCCGAGATGGTCAAGAACTCGCTGCTGCTCTGCGAGTCCCGGCGGCCCGGCCTCCTGTGCCTGCGCGCCCGCTCGGGGGTGCGGTACGGCGGCTTCGGGGCCTTCCTGGCGCCCGCGGGCGTCGCGTGGTGGCGCTTCCCGTTGCCCTTGGCCGCGTCGTGCTTGGCGCGGCGCTGGCGCGAGGACAGCTTCTGCAGGCCGCGCTGCTTGGTCTTCGGCGGCGCGCTCCCGGCGACGTCCTCAAAGGGCACGAGGCCGAAAAGGTCCTCGCGGCTGCCGCTTCTGCTCGCGGCCGCGGGAAAGGGCTGGAACGGGGCGGAGCCGAAGACGTCGACGCTCCGGGGACAGGCGGGGGCCGCGTCCGCCTTCCTGCTGAACGGCGCCTTCGAGAACACGTCCGGCTCCTCCTGCTCCGGCCGCGCGGCGGGGAACCGGCGCCCCGCGAGGGCCTCCCCGTCCCCCGCGCGCCGGGCCTGCGGGGCGCGCACCGCGGAGAAGGGGACGGCGCCGAACACGTCCACCTCCTGCCCGGGGGCCACGCGCGGCGGGCCGGGGCCGGGGGCCGGTCCCCGGCCCGGCTCCTCTCCGCACACGGGGCTCCCGCGGCCGTACCGGGCCTTCGCCGGCTCGTCGTCCGAGTCGGAGCTGCGCTTCTCCTCCTCCTCCTCTTCGGAATCCATGAGCAGCGGCCTGTGACCCAGGTTCTCCGGCTCGGTGTCGTCGTCGTTAAAATCCTGTTCTCCCTGAAGGACTTCCTCATCCTCCTGCTCCTCCTCCTCACTGCTCTTGGGAGAAGGCGGATCCGATTCAAAATCGCTTTCAGACTCACCGCTGCGCTTCTGAACCCGACCCTGCGCCGACGAGCTCGCGGAGGTTTTCCGGCCAGTCTGCTGATCTCTGGACTCTGGGCTGGACCGTCCGTTCCGCATCGGGTTCGCAGCGCTGTTCTCTTGATTCAAGGATGCACGTTCAACTTGCTTTTCGGGAGAACCTGCAAGGTTCAGAGAGAAGTTACTACAGCATTCTCATGCATTTCAGAATCCGCTCGCGCCGGGTGTTAGCACATGAACACGGCATTACAGATGCCGCCTGCGAGTCCCCTTAGAGGACGAGAGTGTCGCGATTCTTTGTCGTCAGCCTTAGAGAATGCGCTTGTCCTCACCTAGAAGGTTCTGTCTAGTTGACCATTACTGCGGACAGAGTCACTCGTCTAGGGACCCTGCACCCTGCCCACCCGTCACAGCCCCTCCCTGACAGCCAGCTGTGGTTCACAGTCCCCGGAACAGGACCTGCCTGTAGTAAACACGCAAATCCGCCTCCCAGCATCGCAGTAAGAGCACCCCGCCAGGGCTCACCGCGCACCTCTCACTCACCAGACCCCCTCCTGGCCTTTCAGCCCTGCTGGGCCGCGGCCCGCAGAGACCCACGGGCAGGAGCGGCTTGTCTGCCTAGTTACACTTCACTGTTTTTTTTAATCAGCATCCCGTTCCGCTTTTTGTACACCAGTGTCTCTGGAGCTGGGGCAGCGTGCGTGCAGCCCCACAGCCTGATCAAGGGAGACCACGCACTGCACTGGGCTGTCCGAGGACAGCTGCCTTCTCTAGCTGCCTGTCGTCTACCTGCGACATCTCCACCGCCGCGGTGACGGTAAACGCAGGCTCCCTTTGAGAACAATCTAACCATCGCCAGGCCAACCACGTGGTAGGTAGTAAAATCACACCGAGCAGACACAGTGCTTCACGGTCTGACTGAGTGGTCTCTGCACGAAATCGGCGCCCTCCCCATACACGGCACCCTGACCTTCCAGGGACGCTCCCCTCCCTGCCCTTTGACTGAGATCCAGCGTTTCCAAACCACTCCGCGAGGCCGAGGCCGGAAGCACAGTGCAGTCGTGAATATGCCAACGAGCTTACGACAGGAAACCCGTCACTTCCTGTCATGAGCACGGTGGTCGCTGGCACGTGACGCCTTCTCCGGGGAGTCGCGCTGTGTCCTCCCGCCGCTCTGGTCGCGGGGACGTTTCTTTCACTAATACCCCGTCCCCACGCCCGTCCCCGGGTTCTGTCCTCGGCGGGTCTCCGGGGTCTTCACTCCCCGTGTCGGTGCCAAGCGCACCCGCAGGTTTGGCTGCTGGTGACACCTGTAACCTGCACTCAGATCGCTAATGTTTACCATGAATACTTACTTGTCCACGCAGAATATGGATCCTACCGTTACCTCAGACTCGATAATTTAAAAAAAAAAAAAAAAAAGATTTTTTTTTCCTCTTAAAATGTGCTCCCCCCGGCTCCCTCCGCTCAGGTCCTCGGACCGGCGGGAACCTGGAGGTCGGCTCCCTCCTCCCCCAAGGCGGACTGTGTCACGTCTCTAGACTCTGTCTGTCCTCTCCCCTCCGGACGCCCGTCTCCTCCCCTCGCTCCCAGCGGCACCGCCTCAGCCCCGGCCGCGAACTGCTCCCTCCGAAACGCCGACCCCGTGGCCGCCTGTGTGGCGCCTTCCCGCGGCCCTGACGTCCCGCCTAGCGTCCCCTAGCGCGTCCCCTAGCGCGTCCCCTAGCGCGTCCCCCTAGCGCGTCCCCTAGCGCGTCCCCTAGCGCGTCCCCCTAGCGCGTCCCCTAGCGCGTCCCCTAGCGCGTCCCCTAGCGTGTCCCCTAGCGTGTCGAGTGCTCCTCCCTCCCGGGGCTCCCCTCTGCCCGTCCCGAGCCTCCCCCGCATCCCCACGGCTGTTCTCGGTGCGGCCACGCGGCCTGTCCCCGCTCAGACCCAGGAATGGAAGCACCTGGATGAATCTTCTCGAGCTACCTTGCCACCCAGCCTCTTCATGTCTGCTCCCAGCCACCCAGGAACCTGACGGGCGTCGGGACCAAGGGACGCTCTGCCCTTCCCCTCTCCCCGCGGCCGCCCCGTGACTCGGGGCGAGGCCCTGCCGCCCTCCTGCCCCCGCTGGACAGCCCAGCCTGCGTCACCGCCCTTCAGAGCCACCCCGGACGACACTCGCTCTGTGCGCGGGGCCCCGATGCGGCTCGTGCGACCCCTGGTCGGAGTGCCTGCTCCGCCGCACGGCAGCTGTCTCCTCGTCCCTCACTGTCGCTACCACTTGTCCTTCGTACCTCGCCATCACTCATCTGTGCCCTCGCGCTGCGCTGAATCGGTACGTGCCGGGTGCAACAAGTGACCGAGCTGGCCGACCATGTTCAGAATGGACGACGTTGCAGTGAACACAAAGGAACGTAATGAGAAACTCATGACATCTGTGCGTGTTGTTTCAGCTCCGAATTCACTCAGCCACTTGCATTTTCTTGCTCATTCAACAAGAAACAGCACACGCTGCGACCGAGCCGACGGGGGGGGGGGGGGGGGGGGGAGGGGAGCCGACGGGGGGAGGGGAGGGGAGCCCACAGGGGGGAGGGGGGAGCCGACGGGGGGGGGAGGGGGGAGCCGACGCGGGGGGGGGGGAGCCGACAAGGGGGGGGAGGGGAGCCGACAAGGGGGGGGGGAGCCGACGGGGGGAGGGGAGGGGAGCCGACAAGGGGGGGAGGGGAGCCGACGGGGGGGGGGGAGGGGAGCCGACGCGGGGGGGAGGGGAGCCGACGCGGGAGGGGGGGGAGCCGACGCGGGAGGGGGGAGGAAGCCGACGCGGCCTCTGCTCTCCACAGTTGACACCAGCGCACGAGCGACACGAGTGGTGACCAGTGAGCAGGGCACAAACCCTCGCTGGACATTCGGTGACAACCGAACCGTGAGGAGCAGCCGGCCGCGCAGAGGAGACGCGGGAGGCCGCCCCGGGCAGAGGCAGGCCGTGCACGGAGGCGGCCGGGAACTGAGACGGCCCGCGAGGCGCGGCACGTGACAGGCGCAATGACACACAGCAGCAGGCTGGGGACTGGGCACAGCCCGTGCCCCGCGACACAAAGGCAGTCCCCGGCCGTGCCGGAGAGCCGGGCTTTCGCTCAGGAGGTCAGCGTTCAGCTACAGCCGTCAGCAGGCTTGGAAACGGGACCGTGATCAGGTGTACATTTCGAACAGACGACCCCCTGCCCTGTAGACACGGACCGGACGGGGGGGCGGTGGGGGCTCGGGAAGAGGAAACCGCAGTGACGCCAGTTAGAGACTGCGGTGGCCTGGACGACAGCGGCGTCAGCGCAGACAGGACAACTAGGGACCGGGGAGGAAACCCGGGTGGCCGGTGGCCCGTGAGCACAGGACGGAAAGAGCGAGTCGCGGAGCGGAGAACAGCATGGAAACTCGGCTCGGGCACGTCAGGCTTGGCGGACGAGGGAGACGGCGCTTACCTATAGAGCGTCAGATGCCCAGGACCTGGGCACAGCGGGCAGCTTTCAGCTGAAAATGGACGTGGAAGTCACCGCCGTGCTGAGGGTACAGAGAGGCACAAGACTAAGGGACATCACCGAGGCAGCCAGCTCAGGGGACGAAAGGAAGGGCCAACGCTGGTGTGTGAAACACGCGAGTCAGCAGAGGAGGATGAGCCCGGGAAGCAAAGACGGACGCGCCGGCCAGAGAGGACAGACCCGGTGAGCAGAGCGTCGTCGTCATCGGAGCCAGGAGGGGAGTGTTTGCGGGGAGGTGACAGTGCAGAGGGTCCAGAGGCTGAGGGCAGACGGCGGCCCGGGGCTCTGTTCACCCTGTGCATCGCCGGCAACCCCGACCGAGTGCACAGTGCCAGGAGACGAGAACGCGGAGAAACCCGCCAGGTCGCACCTAAACACGAACAGAATCCCCCGCCAGGTCCTTAAGCAGCCAAGAGATACATGCTGTGTTTGTCACCAGATTAAACGCAAATCAAACGCAGATTCTCAAGTCTGACTTCTCCCATATAGAGCGTACTTCTCATATTGAAAGCAAAGGTTATTTTTAGATTAGCTGAATTTATTTTTATTCAAAAGCAAAATATAGATGGTTCAAAAAGACGTCCAATCACCCTGACTCTGGAGCATTTAACTGATCACCTCCTCAGGCTACTTGCCCCCCGAAAGCCCCAACATGCACCCCCCACACCGGCTCGTGGACACCTCCAGGATCATTCCAGGATGTTCCCCGAAGTGCTTCTGCAGAACACTAGTCCCCTAACAGAGCCAAGCCAAACCAGCAGTTCTGTGGTCTCGGGTAGCTGAGTCTGTTGGAGGAGGGACTCGGGAGTCTGCCCCCACCCCCACCCCCACCTGGAACACGCCCACCACAGCCGCCAGTGAGTCCTGCACCAAACAGCCTAATTGTATGAAACACAGTACCCCAAATCTGCTTTACTATGCTTTTATCTACAGGTAACACCTGTTAACCTTTATAAACAATTATGCAAAAAGCACTTCGGGAAAATGCTGCTCCACAACTTATCTGGGCAGATACTCCACCTTGGAGACTGTCTTTCAATTAACCTTCTTTTTATTATTCTTATATTTTAATCCCAATCTTCTTAAAATTTACTGTTTCCTCTACACAACTGGCCATCATTGCTTTCCAGAAGACACCTGTCACTTTACGCTTCTCATTGTGTGCCCTGTCAGCTTATCAAAGTTGCATCAATAGAAATACACCTTTCTTTGTCGTAAAGTGCCTTACAGACCTATTTTTGTAACTGTCAGTGTCGGTACGAGTTTGTGGAGGTTTTTTACTTACCATTTTTAATGCATCTTTCCAGGTATCAACACAATCCATTTGCTATTCGGATAGAAACATGATACAATATTGCATATACAACTTTTAACTATTTGCCAATAGAAACTCTAGGTTATTTCTAGTTTCCCAGCATTTTAAATGGAACCATGACTCAAGTACTTTTTTCTTGACGGGAAAGAAATAAAAAGAAAACTCTCCGTTTTTTAGTAACAATTTCCCTTTATCCACATACTGTCATTCCCTCCTTGTGGCCAGTTAGCACACAGCTACGGAAGCTAACCCAGTACAGCCCCTACAGAGTCACAGCTATTCTAGTCTTTGCTCAGACAGGAAATGAGAGAGAAAGTTTCACTTCACCAAGGTGAGAAACAGGGACTCTACCCAGCGCCTGACACGTGACGCGCACTCATCTGGCACCACCACCGCCAGCCATTTCACCCATCACACTCGACCACCTCGTGGCGAGTTTTCTGGGCCCAGTGGCTGAGGGTGAATGTAAATGAGAGGGAGAGAGAGGAGGAGAGAGAGGAGCAAACAGAGCCACGGCTAATTCAGGGCAGCGCAGGTTCCACGTGGTCAGAAATGAGCCGCAGTGAGAGGACCCACAAATGTCCACCTGCACACACAAGGGTGCACTTCGGTTCCTGGAAATTCTCTGACTTTTAAGCAGCCGTGTTTGAGAACACAGTATGAGAAATGGAAAAGGACAGCTTTCAAAAAGAGCAAGACGAGACACACACAATGTCTGTGCCACCTTTGAGGGGAGCTGGGGAAATTTCCTGTTGGTGTGGACAGACTGGTTTTATCTATTTTATAAAAGTCTTTATCCAGATTGCTTTTCTCTGCTATATTCTCACAGCCCACACTGACACTGCTGAAATGTCTGTCTGCTGCTCCGTTCCTCCCCCCCCTGCGTGAGCTGTCACAAAGTCAAGAGCAGCCACGAGAGGTTCTCCCACAGCACTGTCAGAGTCGCTCAACTCCTCAGCCCCACGCAGGTGCCGCAGCCCTGACTCCCCAGCACCCCCTGCTGGAGACACACCGAGCTCCAGGCTGCGGTCACCAGGGTCCCAGGCAGGTTCCGCTGTCTGAGTGACGGCGACCTACTGACTCATCTGTTCACTGATTACTAAACGAGAGCTGAGAAAGAAATGGGAATTGTACAAAAATAAAAATTGTTTTCATATATCCTAGGGCTTCTAGTTCTGTTCCGTAGGCACAAAAGACTGTCAAAATAAGCGTTACAAGTTACAACAGCTGGTTACAGTCATAGAACGTATAGGGCTTTAAAACGTGCCCTCTAGCTAAGAGTGCCTGAATTCACAATGCATTTCTTTGCCTAAACATACTCCTGTAATTTAGCAGATATTCCTACAACTTGCTTCTGGGTCCAGATGCTTCTTTCTAGTTGTTAGATTAAAAGAATACACATTCGATTTACTATGAGATTTAATCAGGATTATTGCACTGCTAAAGTTAATTTCCCAAAAGTACAGCCTAAATATGTTGCTTTATAATTCAATATATCCTAAATCCTAATAATCCCCATATTTACTGAGATTTGTATTATTAACATAAAAATGGCTGTTTTTCAAGTAGGTAGGTAGGCAGGACTACAATATTTAGTGTAAGCACTAGGAACTTGTATTTATAGCATTAAAAAATATCCAGAATATGCCCAGAATCATACTTCATTTACATCTTTTTTTTTTTTTTTTTTTTTTTTTTTGTTGAGACAGAGTCTCACTTTGTTGCCCAGGCTAGAGAGAGTGCCGTGGCGTCAGCTTAGCTCACAGCAACCTCAGACTCCTCGGCTTAAGCGATCCTACTGCCTCAGCCTCCCGAGTAGCTGGGACTACAGGCATGCGCCACCATGCCCGGCTAATTTTTTCTATATAGATTTTTAGTTGACCATATAATGTCTTTCTATTTTTAGTAGAGACGGGGTCTCGCTCAGGCTGGTCTCGAACTCCTGACCTTGAGCGATCCACCCGCCTCGGCCTCCCAGAGTGCTAGGATTACAGGCGTGAGCCACCGCACCCGGCCATTTACATCTTTTATCTATTATTTTGGTAAAATATTGTAAAATTTCATATAGTGACCAATTATTTTTATTTTGTGCGTTTTTCTTCTTTCCTTAAACTAAATATAGTAGAATGATGTTTTGATGGTTTCTAGTTGGGATATTCTTTATTTCAGTTTTGTGCTTTGGAACTACAAACTAAAAATTTTAGCTTTTTAAGTATCCTAGCAAGTTGCAAATTAACAAGGGATACTGAAGCAAGTTTACTAGTTATGCAGTGATTTAATAAACAAATGTCATGCAAAAATCTATGTGATCAATTAGTAACTATAAACAAAATCTTAAAAGGGTTAATCAGTTGAGATTATTTCAAATGCTGTTCCCTAAAGTAGACCATTAGTCAAAACATTAAGTGATTTTTAGTGAAAAAACTCAAAATAGTGAATACATTAATATATTTCACATATATGTAAGAAAATAAGGAATAAAATTTTCTTTGAAGTAGCTCAGGTACAGCCTGTTTTTTCCACTCTAAATAAGAACAAACATTTTTAAAGATTCAGTACTGTGGATTTAATTATTACTATCCTACTTTTAGAGCCTAGACTTATAAAATCATAGACTTTCACAAGTGGAAGAAACGTCAGTGATTACATAATTAATAATCATCTAAACCATTACTTTTACTCAAGGGTATTGAGTCTGATTGCTAGAAAAGCCAAAATTCATTCAGAGCCAAATCCTGAGAATAAAGGGAATGACCAAGATAAACAATGCAGATTTGGGTAAATTATTAAGAACAGCAATGATGGGTTATGAAGTTTTCAATTCTCTTATGTAGCTTCAGAACTCAGGGAAATTACAAAGTATAGCAAAAAACATTACAGCAATGAAATATCACTGAAATGTGTCAAAAAGACACATGTAAGGAACTTACCTGACAGAGCTGAACATTAAATAATCATCTTATGAAAGTTCACTAAATATCTGGCAGGTGTGTGGGGAGAGATCAGACTAGCAGAGCACACTCTGACAGTGAATTCGTCTAGCCAGGCGCCGTACGGCATGCGAGGATGAGTATGGTACTACCTGACTTCAGGAAGCTTATCTTTCATGATAACAGCTGTGAAACAACTGTGTACATTTACGTGTTCAGAAACACACATGATAATCCTGACTCTTGAGATCTGGAAAATGAGTCACAAAGGTAAGAACAATTGGATAATTTTGAAAAACAAGCTCATCTCACCAAATGAATATAAGCACATGAATTCACTCATTCTGTGCTTATGACTTTTCATAAAAGGCAGTTTCTAAGGGTTACATCGTCGTCCTACACAGTCCAAAAGGAAGATTCCAAACTCAAAAGCCAAAATTTGTCGACAATGCCTAAAATGACAAGCTCAGTCTCTATCTTCATCTATTGTTATAGGATTCCTTTAAACAAATACTTCATAAAAAGAATGAGATTCTAGTTATGGCCATACTATTTTACATAAATATTGCAAAACACATGTTCTTAAATCAAATAAATAAACCATCATCAACTACACCAGAAAATTCAGACTATGTAGAAAATATCGAATGCAGGGGGCGGAGCATGTCTGCACCGTGCTGTTCGAGCTGCGGCTGTTGTGATCAGGTTTGGGGGGGGGGGGGCGCAGCTGTTCCCGAGGCTGCAGAGCAGGCAGCACGCTTCCAACCACCTAAGCAGCCTCCAGTGTGAAGGAAAGTGAGTTCTGATGTTCTCTCCTCAGCTGTCGGACTACAGGGGATACGCGGCTGGAACCCGCCACTGTCCTCACAGGCCTGCCGTCGCCCCTCGTCGGGGGTGAGGGACGGGGGCCGCGCGACCCTAACCGACAGCTCCGTGCCTGCCTCGGCCCGTGCTCACCACGCCAGGCCCAAGGACTGTGGACGGGGAGGTTCTGCCCACGTCTGTGCTGTTCTCCGCAGACCGGCCAAGTGCGGGCTGAGTGTGCGAAGAGAGTCACACCGGCTGTGAACACTACTTCCCGACCTCCTCTCGGCCAGAAGCCTCCCAGTGACCAACCGTCCACCGAGGCACACTTTGTATGTTGTACGTATTGTACACGACATCTTTACAATAAGGTAGACTAGAGAAAATAAAATGTTAATGAAGCCATATGGAAGGGTCAATCTATTTACTTCTCATCAAGTGGAAGTGGATCATCATAAAGGTCTTCATCCTCATCATCTTCGCACTGAGTGGACGGAGGCGGAGGCAGAGGCGGAGGGGGAGGGGGAGGGGGAGGGGGAGGGGGAGGGGGAGGGGGAGGGGGGAGGGTTGGTCTTGCTGTCTGGGGGGCGGCAGAGGACGGAAACCCGCACGTAAGTGGATCCCGCAGTTCAGCCTGCGCTGCGCAAGGTGAACTGCATCTACTAACACCTCCCCCGACATGACAGAATTTTCTAGGCTTGCCCCTATCAGAACTCCAGAAAACCTCCCTTTCATCCTTCCTGACCTGCTTTTCTGTGTTCTCAGCACAACGGGACCCCTCCAGGGATAATCCACCGCTGACATCTAAACCGCAGCTCCCACTGGCCTCTCAAGGCCCTGCCTCCAGGATTCCAACCACATTATTCTGTCAAAATCAAGCAGTTCCTAAACGCTAAAGAGCGATTTCCAGTCACCTACTGTCCGCATTTCACAAGATGTGCTCGGTCCTTGGAAAAAGTTTCTGTTCCTTCCTCAGCTTTGACTCCTTCTGTCCCTGTGGTCCTTCCTTCCCCCTCTCGTCCCTCCTCTGTCTTGCCTCTCACCCGTCAGAATTAACCCGAATCCTCGTCCAAGCTTCTCGCCCTAACTGCCATCAACTACCACGCTCCTGGTGGTGATGCTGTCTGTCAATGTCAGTCCCTTGGGTCTCAACACCTAATAGGACTGAAGCCCCCACAGGTGACTCTCACGCCAGGGAAACTGAGCTCTCCCACCTGACCCAGCCTATACTCTCCCTCTCCAGAAAAGAACATGACTGATTTTGCCAAACCAGAAACCTGGTCACCGTTCCAGGTTCCTCTCTCCCCCTCGAGGACCCTTGGCAACACGGTCACCAAGTCCTGCAGATTCTGCCTCCGTGTCCTCGCTCGGCCGTCACTGTAGATAGAAATGATTGAGCTTAGTAACAACAGCTAGAAATGACTAAGCTTAGTAAGGAAGACAAGTCAAAAGCCAGGAGAAGCCAAAAGCCAGACCTCTTGTGGCAAACGGTCAGAAGCTGTGAATACAAAGGAATGTTCTTGAAGAAAGTTAAAAGTGCTGCTCCAGCGACAGGCAGACGATCAGGAAGCAAAACAGCCTTGTTACTGCTGATGTGGAGAGAGTGTGAGTGGTGTGGAGAGAGGCCCAACCACGACAGTCCCCTAAGCCAAAGCCTAATGCAGAGCAAGGCCCCACTTCTCTTCGATTCCAGGAAGGCTCAGAGAGGGGAGGAAGCTGCAGGAGGAAAGTCTAAGCGAGCAGGGCTTGGTTCACGAGGTTTCAGGAAAGCAGCCGTCTCCCTAGCGTAAAAGGCGAGGCGAAGCAGCAAGTGCTGACGTACAACGTGCGGCGGGCTGTCCAGAAGATCGAGCTAAGATCACTGACCAAACTGGCTACACTGAACGACAGATTTTCAGTGGAGACAAAACAGCTTTCCATCAGAATAAGATGCCATCTGGGACGTCCACAGCTAGAGAGGAGAAGTCAAGACCGGGCTTCAAAGCCCACGCTGCAAAGGACAGGCCGACTCTCGTTAGGGGTTAATGCGTCTGGTGACTTCAAGCTGAAGCCAGTGCTCATTTGCCATCCCCAAATCCCAGGGCCCGTAAGAATCCTGCTAACTCTGCTCTGCCTGTGCTCTATGAATGGAACAGCAAAGCCTGGCTGACAGCACATCCGTTTTCAGCATGGTTTACTGAATGTTTTAAGCCCACTGCGGAGACCTACTGCTCAGGAAAAAATATTCCTTTCAAAACACTGTTGCTTGTTGACGAGGCCCCTGGTCGCCCGAGAGCTCACGGCGACGTGGGAGATTAGTGCTGTTTCCGTGCCTCTCACACAACACTCACTCTGCAGCCTAGGGCTCAAGGACTAATGTCAAGTCTTTATTTTTTGAGAGATACAATTTGCAAAGCTATAGCTGCCATAGGTGGTGATTCCTCTTACGAATCTGGGCAAAGTAAACTGGAACCTTCTGGAAAGGATGCACCGTTACAGATGCCGTTAAGAACACCCGTGGTTCACACAGCAGGAGGCCAAAAACCAACATCATCTGGAGTTTGGAAGTTGATTCCAAGCTTCACGGATGACTCTGAGGGGTTCAAAACTTCCTTGGAGGAAATAACTGCAGATGTGCTAGAAACAGAAGAGAACTAGAATTAGAAGCGGAGCCTGAGATGCGACTGAGCTGCTGGAATTTCATGATAAAGCTCGAATGGATGAGGAGTTGCTTCTCACGGACGAGCAAAGACACCGGCTTCCCGAGACGGACTCTGCCCCCGATGACGGACTCTGCCCCCGATGACGGCACGTGGGCAGTGGTGAAACGACAGCGAAGCATTCGGAGCATCACACAACTCAGCTGACAAAGCAGCGGCGGGGTCTGAGGGGACCGACTCCAATTTTAGAAGAGGTTCTGTGGGTAAAATGCTACCAACAGCACCGCACGCTACAGAGAGATCTTTCATG
Organism: Eulemur rufifrons; assembly: GCF_041146395.1. Classification (NCBI taxonomy): domain Eukaryota; kingdom Metazoa; phylum Chordata; class Mammalia; order Primates; family Lemuridae; genus Eulemur; species Eulemur rufifrons. The sequence continues at coordinate 15,301,508 of NC_090995.1, forward strand.
AGAGGAAGAGTCAACTGATGTGGCCAACTTCCCTGTCGTCCTGTTGTAAAAACCGGGCAGAGACCCTCGGCGACCACCGCCCCGGTCAGCGCTCAGCCACCAACAGCCAGGCAGGACCTGCCACCAGCGAAGGTTACACATCCCTGAGGCGCAGATAATCATCAGCACTGCTTCAGCAATAAAGCATTCTGTAATTAAGGCGGGTACACTGTTTAGCCATAGTGCTACTGCGTACTTAGCAGACCACAGGACAGCACAGACATAACTCTTGTATGCACTGGGAAACCAAAAAACTGTGTGACTCACTTTAGAGAAAGGGAATAGTAAATTATTCCCAAAGTAGGTAGAAAAAGGAAAATAATCATAGCATATATCAATGAATTAAAAGAGCAGATAAAGTCAAAAGTTGGTTCTTTAAAGAGATTAATACAACTGACCTACCCTTAGCAAGTCTGATCAAGTAAAAAGGGGAAAACACAATTACTACCATTAGGAATAAAATCAGGAATTATCAGGATAGATGCTCCAGATTTTAAAAGAATGATACTAGAATGTTACGGAAACTTTCTGTCAATAAAATCCAGTATCTTAGATGAAATGGAAAAATCCTTGAAAAACATAAATTTCAAAATTTACACTAGAAGAAATTGAACATTTAAACAGCTCTACTATCTATTAAAGAAATTAAATATGTAATAAAAAACCTTCCACAAACAAAACTGTCAGCCCGATTTGATTCACAGGCAAATTCTAAACACTTAGGAAAGAAAAAAATATGTATCATACATTAACTCTTGCAGAAAATAGAGGTAACATTTTGCAACTCATTCCCCAGGGCCAGCATAACTCTGAAACAAAACCTGACCAAGACGGTACAAGAAAAGAAAACCAAAGGTCACTATCTTTCATGAATCAAAAATCCTTTTAAAAACTAAAACCAGCAATGTATTTTTTAAAATACATCATGGTCGAGTGGGTTGTTTCTAAGAAATGCAGGGCTGGTTTGTTATGTCCCACTTCCCCACTGCGTTTTATACTCAGTACAATCCGTGTTGGGTGAAAGGTTTCTCATGCCTGGGCAGAGCCGCGTCTGATCAGCAAAGGGCTGATCTTTAAGCCCTTCAAGTCTCAGCTTAAGCGCTGCCTTATCCGGGAAGGTGGGAACTTTTAGAGTGAAAGACAAAGAAAAAAAGAGAAGAAAAGACATAACAAAATGTGCAAAACTGAAGTATCCTCAGAGACATGAAAATATATCACATCCAAGAAACAAGGTGGTATTTGCAATTAAAAGTCACGTTTGTAATATAAAATTAAGGAAATTTCTGTGACACAAATACAAAAGAGAAAGAGCTGGAAAACAGGGGGGAAATTTTTTAATTAGAGGATCAATCGGAAGGCACAATATCCAAATAACAGGATTTATTTAAAAAAAAAAAAATAGAAAGAAAATCCAGAAAGAGAAAAAAGAATATCACCAAATATATATAAAGCAAGAAAATGTATATTTCCGGGCTGAATAAGGTCCACTAGGTCCCCAGCACAATGAATAAAAAAGATCCATAATAAAGATTCAATATCTTGAATACTCAGAACAGGTTAATAAAGATGCTAACAATGTCCATCGAGAGAGGAAGGAAAAGGACTACACCCCAGGTCACACGGAAAGGACCAGGACACAGAAAGGCATCAGATCTCTCAGCAGCAATGTCAGAAGCCAGAATACAATGAAGCAGGGCCGCGTAAAGTTCACAGGGAAGATCGTATCTGACCTAGAATTACTTACCCAGCCAAATCATCAATCAGGTGTCCGTTTAGGGAAAAGCAACATTCCCAGTCAGTAAAGTCTGAAACATTCCCTCCCCCATGCCTTCTCAAGCAACAACGCCAGGAACCGGAACTCGGGAAAGCTCTACTGACAAACCAAGAAAGAGGAAGATGCAGGAATTTGCGGAAAGACTGATGGGTAAAAGACAACACGAGGATTGTAGGCATGTGGCAGACCCAGGAAGGAAACACTGCAGGCTGCAGAGCGCCACGAGGGGGGGATGTGACCAAGCAGAGATGACAGTGACAGCCGCCTCCGACTGGCAGGAAATTTACACTTCTCAGCGGTGATGGATCGGTGATAAGGTAAGTAAAAAACTAAGCAAACAAAGTTACAAACGCAGTAATTAACTCCAGGAAAAACAAAGCCTTACGGAAAACAGGAAATGTGATCATGCTAGACTAAGCCTCTGCGGTAACAAATCCGTACACGCGCGCACACACACACACACAAAACTGTGCACGGTGAACACTGACTCAGCCAAAACTGCCCACACCGTGCTGGAAGGAGGGCGGGGACGCCGTGTGCATGTCGTGTGCACAGCTGTGTGACAGAGAGGAGCCGACCGTGTGTGAGAGAGAGGAGCCGACCGTGTGTGACAGAGAGGAGCCGACCGTGTGTGAGAGAGAGGAGCCGACCGTGTGTGAGAGAGAGGAGCCGACCGTGTGTGACAGAGACGAGCCGACCGTGTGTGAGAGAGAGGAGCCGACCGTGTGTGACAGAGAGGAGCCGACCGTGTGTGACAGAGAGGAGCCGACCGTGTGTGAGAGAGAGGAGCCGACCGTGTGTGACAGAGAGGAGCCGACCGTGTGTGAGAGAGACGAGCCGACCGTGTGTGAGAGAGACGAGCCGACCGTGTGTGAGAGAGAGGAGCCGACCGTGTGTGACAGAGAGGAGCCGACCGTGTGTGACAGAGAGGAGCCGACCGTGTGTGAGAGAGAGGAGCCGACCGTGTGTGAGAGAGAGGAGCCGACCGTGTGTGACAGAGAGGAGCCGACCGTGTGTGAGAGAGAGGAGCCGACCGTGTGTGAGAGAGAGGAGCCGAGCGTGTGTGAGAGAGAGGAGCCGACCGTGTGTGAGAGAGACGAGCCGACCGTGTGTGACAGAGAGGAGCCGACCGTGTGTGAGAGAGAGGAGCCGACCGTGTGTGACAGAGAGGAGCCGACCGTGTGTGACAGAGAGGAGCCGACCGTGTGAGAGAGAGAGGAGCCGACCGTGTGTGAGAGAGACGAGCCGACCGTGTGTGACAGAGAGGAGCCGACCGTGTGTGAGAGAGAGGAGCCGACCGTGTGTGAGAGAGACGAGCCGACCGTGTGTGACAGAGAGGAGCCGACCGTGTGTGACAGAGAGGAGCCGACCGTGTGTGAGAGAGAGGAGCCGACCGTGTGTGAGAGAGAGGAGCCGACCGTGTGTGACAGAGAGGAGCCGACCGTGTGTGAGAGAGAGGAGCCGACCGTGTGTGAGAGAGAGGAGCCGAGCGTGTGTGAGAGAGAGGAGCCGACCGTGTGTGAGAGAGACGAGCCGACCGTGTGTGACAGAGAGGAGCCGACCGTGTGTGAGAGAGAGGAGCCGACCGTGTGTGACAGAGAGGAGCCGACCGTGTGTGACAGAGAGGAGCCGACCGTGTGAGAGAGAGAGGAGCCGACCGTGTGTGAGAGAGACGAGCCGACCGTGTGTGACAGAGAGGAGCCGACCGTGTGTGACAGAGAGGAGCCGACCGTGTGTGAGAGAGACGAGCCGACCGTGTGTGAGAGAGACGAGCCGACCGTGTGTGAGAGAGAGGAGCCGACCGTGTGTGACAGAGAGGAGCCGACCGTGTGTGAGAGAGAGGAGCCGACCGTGTGTGAGAGAGAGGAGCCGACCGTGTGTGAGAGAGAGGAGCCGACCGTGTGTGACAGAGACGAGCCGACCGTGTGTGAGAGAGAGGAGCCGACCGTGTGTGACAGAGAGGAGCCGACCGTGTGTGAGAGAGAGGAGCCGACCGTGTGTGACAGAGAGGAGCCGACCGTGTGTGAGAGAGAGGAGCCGACCGTGTGTGAGAGAGAGGAGCCGACCGTGTGTGAGAGAGAGGAGCCGACCGTGTGAGAGAGAGAGGAGCCGACCGTGTGTGAGAGAGAGGAGCCGACCGTGTGTGACAGAGAGGAGCCGACCGTGTGTGACAGAGAGGAGCCGACCGTGTGTGAGAGAGAGGAGCCGACCGTGTGTGAGAGAGAGGAGCCGACCGTGTGTGAGAGAGAGGAGCCGACCGTGTGTGAGAGAGACGAGCCGACCGTGTGTGACAGAGAGGAGCCGACCGTGTGTGAGAGAGAGGAGCCGACCGTGTGTGACAGAGAGGAGCCGACCGTGTGTGACAGAGAGGAGCCGACCGTGTGAGAGAGAGAGGAGCCGACCGTGTGTGAGAGAGACGAGCCGACCGTGTGTGACAGAGAGGAGCCGACCGTGTGTGACAGAGAGGAGCCGACCGTGTGTGAGAGAGACGAGCCGACCGTGTGTGAGAGAGACGAGCCGACCGTGTGTGAGAGAGAGGAGCCGACCGTGTGTGACAGAGAGGAGCCGACCGTGTGTGACAGAGAGGAGCCGACCGTGTGTGAGAGAGAGGAGCCGACCGTGTGTGACAGAGACGAGCCGACCGTGTGTGAGAGAGAGGAGCCGACCGTGTGTGACAGAGAGGAGCCGACCGTGTGTGAGAGAGAGGAGCCGACCGTGTGTGACAGAGAGGAGCCGACCGTGTGTGAGAGAGAGGAGCCGACCGTGTGTGAGAGAGAGGAGCCGACCGTGTGTGAGAGAGAGGAGCCGACCGTGTGTGAGAGAGAGGAGCCGACCGTGTGTGAGAGAGAGGAGCCGACCGTGTGAGAGAGAGAGGAGCCGACCGTGTGTGAGAGAGAGGAGCCGACCGTGTGTGACAGAGAGGAGCCGACCGTGTGTGACAGAGAGGAGCCGACCGTGTGTGAGAGAGAGGAGCCGACCGTGTGTGAGAGAGAGGAGCCGACCGTGTGTGAGAGAGAGGAGCCGACCGTGTGTGAGAGAGAGGAGCCGACCGTGTGTGACAGAGAGGAGCCGACCGTGTGTTACAGAGATGAGCTGACCGTGTGTGACAGAGACGAGCTGACCGTGTGCGGCAGCTGCGTCCCCAGTCCCCACGGCGGACAGTCCGGTCCACAGGCTCTGGCTGAGACAGGGAGGGGAGGCGGCGAAGGCAAGACACGGCGGATAACAGGACACACCGAAACGCAGCGAGTAGACAGCGACGCCAGGAAGTCTCAACAGGGAAAGGGCGCTGGGAGGAACAGCCAGGGAAGTGATCTTTCTTCATTATAAACCTTGTGAAATCTACCTTTTTAAATACTTATCTTAATAAAAACCAACTTTTAATGTAAACATTATGTAAAATCATGAAAACATGAAGAAAAAGTAAAAACTAATCTTTAATATTAAAACATCAAAGTTAAGGCCGGGCGCGGTGGCTCACCCCTGTAATCCTAGCACTCTGGGAGGCCGAGGTGGGCGGATCGTTTGAGCTCAGGAGTTCGAGACCAGCCTGAGCAAGAGCGAGACCCCGTCTCTACTAAAAATAGAAAGAAATTATATGGACAGCTAAAAATATGTATAGAAAAAATTAGCCGGGCATGGTGGCGCATGCCTGTAGTCCCAGCTACTCGGGAGGCTGAGGCAGGAGGATCCCTTGAGCTCAGGAGCTTGAGGTTGCTGTGAGCTAGGCTGACGCCACGGCACTCACTCTAGCCTGGGCAACAGAGTGAGACTCTGTCTCAAAAAAAAAAAAAAAAAAACACATCAAAGTTAAGATTAAAACTTTTTCTTTGAAACCAGGGCAAGGAACGCTGGACTCGGGGCATTGGTGCTTCTCGAACTCGCGCCAGCACTGGCCTTACAGCTTCCCCAACGCTCACCCCGCTCTGCCACACCATCGGGTCCACTCTGCATTCCAGTGGCATCTGTGTGGCTCACTTGAAGTTAAATCCTGTTCAGTCCACTCTCCAATCCAGAGACGGGCGCTGATCGCACACGCTTACACTCCGTGACACACACAGACACACGCTTGAGGGCAGTTTCTTGCCCCGCTTGGGTCCGGGTCCAAGATACCTGCAGATGCTTTTTCCTACAGTGCTAGGTGGAGTGCGTTTTCACTGGATAAAACGCCCTTTTCTTTCTCCAATGTTTTCCTAAAGCTTATGTGGGAGGTTAACTTTTATTTCAGTCGTCAATTATTATTAGATAAAAAATGAACACCCTCCAATACTTTTTTGCCTCAAAATTATATGTGACAAAGAATTTCAAAGCTTTATAATGAATAGATCAGTGGCAATATATTATTTTTAGACTTTTAATTATATATTTTAGATCTGATAAATATCAAATTAATAATGCTACTATAGCAAAGTGATCACTTTTTCATCTCTCTCTGGACGTACATTTCTCCGAACCTCCTTTATCCCAGTCTATGTGCTTAAATTTTCACAGCCAAGCCGTTCCAATGCTCATATTCACACTACGAAGATTTTTCTGGAAGGGCAGCATTTATATCAGGGACATTCTTTAAGGCCACTGTCCTAACACTGAGGAGTGTGAATTTGTATGGAGTCATACTTCTTTATATTCGATGAATATTATCAGGTAGTTGTTAGGTTGGCTACCGCACAAGATTCAAAGACAACTCGCGTTTCCAACCCTCAATCAGCTTAACTCTAACGTAGTTAAATCCTCACAGGAAACAGTTAAGCCAAGTAACAGCTGCAGCGAAGCTGACTCTGCAAACTTGCTGACTACAACATCCCTGGGCCAAGTTTATGGCCAGCCCAGGAGACTCCCCCACCCCACCCTGCAGCTCCTCCCGTTCTCCCGCCTCTGCCCTGCTCTCCCCTGCCCTGCTCTCCCCGGGGTCCTTGGCAGCTGCTGAAGGCAAAGCCGCAGGTGCACAGGTCCCTGCGAAGCTGAGGACAACGCAGCCCCGTCTAGAGACGCGACGGAGACGAGCTGACACTGCTTTCTGTCACACACAGATCAGCATCTCAAGCCACTGAGTAGATGCTCCTCTGAGCTTAGAAAGACCGTTTTGAGGTCGTATAATTAAAAAATGACAACACTTTTGTCACCTAGGGTACTGGAGGTCTGAGGAAGCAGTTATGCAAATCAGTTATTGTAAGTGCGCACAGTCGGGTCCCTTCTCCCGCTGCTGCCGTGTCACTCGGGACAGGGCACCCTGAGGGCAGGGACAGGGCACCCTGAGGGCAGCGAGCAGAGGGCGGCAGAGAAACGGGCAGCGCGGAAGCGACTAAAACCACCCTGACCGCTGAGCCGCACGTCCCAGATAACCAAGTCCGAACGCTGAAAGCTGTTCAGTGTGCTCATGTGAAATTCTAAACACTTGATTCTTATTTCCACTTTGTAAGTTTTTTCTTTTGTTGCTATTCTTGCAAGTATTATTTAAATGGTAGCCATGATGTTACATAGTAACTTGCCTGAGAAATAGGAACAGAACCACAACACACGGCTGACAGTCAGTTACCTGGAACATACTAACCCTTTGCCTTATATTCCCCTTTAACAAGATTGAAACTCGTTTTTCCCACTGTAACCATACACACACGAAAACTCACTTAGGCCAAAGTGGGATTCTGTTCCATCCTAGTATCTTCCAAGTGTTAACCGGGCAATTACTTTGAAATTACTACCAGAAATATTTTAAAATAGTGAATAATATCAATATTTAAATTCTGCATTGAAGCCACAAACAGGGATATAAGAAGAAAAGAGTAGCTAAAACAAAATGATTGTGATAAACACAAAATCAATACTTTAAAAATGCAATACAAGAATCCATGTATAAACTAGGAAAATATATTTTGAAGCAAAAGCTAAATATAAATATATCTTTAAATATATTTTAAATATATAAAAGAGACATTTTTATGCATGGGTTTTTTTTCCCCAGTAGTATCCAATAATACAGGTGAAGAGAAACAGTTATGTTTCTATTATGTAAATTAGCATTTTTCTGCGTTAGCAGAGGTACGATTGAATAACTCAACGCAGAGACCACCACTAGGAAGACTAGGACGGCTAAAATAACTTTCTGTTCTATTTTCTGTAACACCTGCTTCTTATTTTCACTTTATATTGAAATAAGATTTTTGTTGTTATGCTTGTGTGTATTTTTTTAATGCGAGTGATGACGTTACAGGTGTGACTTGCCTGAGTGAGAAATGAAAGGAACAGAACCAAAAGGATCTTCTGGAGGATGACTGTGTGGAGCAGAAAGTGGGTCTACATTCTTATCTGAGGGAGCTCTCTCCTCCAGCCTGTCTGCAAAAATAAGATGAAACAAAATAAAAAATAAAATAAAACAAAACCGGTCTTTAAATCAAAAAAGTGATATACAGTACAAATAAAAGTGAAAACTAAACAAAGTCACAGCCCTTTTGAAAAATATTAGATTCCAAGTCCATTATTATAAGCTTCAGGGAGTAGTCCTGAATTTAATAAGTACCTGTTGTTACAAAGCCAAGTTTAACAATATAATCAGTGCTAGGTTTCACTAAATACAATTAACCTAAAAATCTAATAAATAACTTAGTCTGGTCCATTTAAACACTAGTTTTCTTCAACTTGTACATATCAGACCTGAACTTAAAGCTTACTAAACAGAGACATATTTGGTAGACTTTCTCCAAAAATACACTTAGAAAAAGTATTGCAAATGGTCATTCATCCATCAAGTAGGTAAATTCTATTTCTCAGTGGCAGTAAGAAGTAATTCACTACATTTTATCATTCACTTCTCTTATTACTTTTCATTACTAGCAAACCATTCACAAGCACACACACACACACACACAGAGACACAGATAAAAACCAAGTTTATTCATTCATCCAACAAACATGTGAGCACCTAGTTTGTGCCAGGTACTATTCCAGGCAACTGGCAGTAACCTCCAATACAACAAAGACCTCTGTCCTCATGTGGTTTATGTGCTGGTATGAAAAAACAATAAACGATGAGCACAATGAGAAATGTATACATTACGTTAAAAATACAGCTGTAGAGAACACCGCAGTGCAGGGTGACAGGAATTAAAGCAGGGGGCACAGGCTGCAGGACAGAGCCATCCTCACATTCACGGTGACTAGGCAGGAAAAGACTGGAAGGGAGGCAGGGGAGTGGGCTCCTGGGGAAGGACATTCCCAGGAAGAGCCAGAGCCCAGATGCCCAGGCAAGAACAGGACTGGTGCGTCTGAGCAAGAGCTCCTGTATCCTCCTTCCCTAGCTACCTTTTCCCTGCTCTCAAACTCCCCACATAACAGACACACATCGGTTGAGAACTTCCCGATTTTTATAGGATGTCTCTCTACCCTCTGATCCTTAAGCAATCAAAATTCTACTCTCTGGGACTTATTCTGCCTCCTTTTCCAGACATTTTAGGCATTCCTAAGAGTAGACCCTTGGTCCACAGCTATTCAGAGAAATCCAGCTCATGCCTGGGCTGACCTGTATTCAAGAATTCTGTGGGTAAAGTACCCTGGTCTCAGGGTACCCTGAGTTCTAAGGGACTGCAGGGCGGGGAGGGGGAATCCAAATAGAGCTGGAATTCTCTAAAAATCGACTTGCAACCTTAGAGCGAGCGTCAAGCCCGGGCAGAACCCCCAAGGACAGTGTCTCTCAAACTGGACGTGCATGGCCATCACCTGGGGACTTGTTAAAATGCAGGTTCTGACTGGTAACTGTGGGTGGGTGCTGAGACTCTGCACGTCCACAGCTCCCGGGTGACACTGACACTGCCGTCCGCAAAGCACAGTCCTGAGAAGACAAGGCCCTGGAGGCCCCAGTGCCCCAAACATATTAGGTTATTAAGTACGAAACGTCCGATTTCCTTAAGTACTAAGTTTGACAGTTGATATCTCTGACACTTCACTTTGACATTTCTTGTTTTTTTTGTTTTGCTTTTAATTGTGCAGGTACATCCTCGTTCTTCCAAAACTATGTTTTGGCTTGTGATTATCTTGCAAATTATTTTTAGAGCAATTTTTGTGAACCCATGGGTAAGTCAAAAATTTGTGATATCTTCGAATCTGAGTTCCGTCGTGGAACCGAAGCAGCACAGACAGCTCGATATCAACGACGTGTTTGGGGAGGATGCGGCTGATAAACGCACAGCACGTCGATGGTTTGAGAAGTTCCATTCTGGTGATTTTGATCTTGAAAATGAGTCACGTGGGCGACCTGAGACCAAGGTGGACAGTGATGAGCTGAAAGGTGTCGTGGAAGCGAATCCATCTCGACCTACGTGTGAATTGGCAGCAAGGTTCGACGTTGCTATTCCAACAATATTGGACCATCGGAAACAAATGGGCAAGGTAAAGAAGCTGGCTAGATGGGTTCTGCGTGAATTAAACGAGCCTCAGAAGAGAAACTGTCTCCAAGCTTGCCTTGTCTTTGCTTTCACGACACAAAGGTGAACCATTTCTACACTGTATTGTTACATGTGATGAAAAATGGATTCTTTTTGACAATCACAACCATTCGGCACTATGCTTGCATAAAGATGAAGTGCCGAAACACAGTCCACAACTGAATATTCATCACAAAAAGCTAATGGTGTCTGTTTGGTGGTCCAGCGCTGGTATTATCCACTACAGCTTCTTGAAACCTGGTCAGTCAATTACAGATGTCTACCGCAACCAGTTGGATGAAATGATGAGGATGCTTGCGATTAAGCAGCCGAGACTGGTCAACAAAAACAGGTCCATCCTCTTGCAAGACCACATATGGCAAAAAACAACGCTGCTCAAACTACAGAGGCTGGACTTGGAAACTCTCTGTCATCCACCGTATTCACCAGACCTTGCACAAACTGACCACCACGTCTTCCAGGCTTTGGACCACTTCTCCCAAGGAAAAATATTCAATTCACAACAAGCTGTGGAAAATGCCTTTTGAGATTTCATCGCCACTCGCTCTCCAGGCTTCTCCGCTGCTGCATAAACAAGCTACTGTTAAGTTGGCAAAACTGTGTCGACAGGTCTAGGCACACACTTTGATTAACTGTACTGTCTGGGATATAATAAACTTTTGATTTGGTAAATGTATAAACAACACTGTGCGATTATGACAAAGTACAAACGTTATCACGTAGGGGTGAACTAATTCTTATACAGGAGTCCTCATGAGTAAACATATGGAGATATTTCTATGCTAACTTCATTTATCCAATTATTTCAAAATAGGAATGTGAATAAATTCCTAATAAAACTGAATCATGTTCTCATTGTTCCACAAAACAATTTTTCAATAAAATATTTTTAAAAAACAATTTGGATTCCTACAGTCCATGAGATAATCTGGGTCTTAAGGCACAAAGTACAAAATAAATATACATATTAACTTTTAATTATTACCTATAAATAAAAATGAATGAAATGGTTAATGTAAAGCTACTTTTCAAATACAGTTATCCCTAAAATGTACTTAAGTACCATTTTCAAATGATTGGTTTCCTTTAGATTAGAAAAAACTTGAGCTTGATTTGTCCAACGTAAGAAACTTACCTCCACCTCCCTCCCCCCAAACAAGAGTGTTGGTGAATAAAAACAGTATCTTTAAAATTTTTAATTGATATAGATGGTAAAAATACAGGATTTAAAAATCCTAGAATCAAAGTACATTCCATAATATCATCACAAAATTAAAATACTCTACAAAGCTAATTCTGCCGTATACATGGATAATGGCCCAAAAGGCTAAAGGGTTAATGAATATGGATAAAAAGTACAGTCTTCATCTGACAGCCTTGAAACTGTTCTAATATATTTGAAAAGTTCTGTCACTCTGCACTGAAAAAACAGTAAGAGGTCTGAATTAGCTAAAAAGGGGACGGGAATGTTTTACAATAAACTGATTCTAGATTCAGATGCTGATATCTATTTCATTCTGTGGATTCACACACGAAACAACACATTCAGTAGAATCTGCAAAGCAACCCCAGTCTTGAGTCTTTTCTATTCTTCCTTTTGGCTAATCTGATGCAATTTTAAACAGAAACAAATCTGCCATCAACAAGAAATATTAATTACATTAGGAATCATTTTTAATTAACATCTAAAACTACACAGCTTTTTGAACAAATATAAGTTAATAATTTTCCCAAAACAAACATCTGTATTCTAACTACTGTTTAATGTATTAAATATTGTGACAATTTTAATTGTCACATTAAATATTGAAATAAATATTGAAATATGACAATATTAAATATTATGGCAAGATTTCTAAAGTTTACATACAAATCTGGATGTTTTGGTAGAAAATAAAATGCAAGCTTAAATTTTTAAAAAATATCATTGAGATAGGCTTTATTACTAATGCTTTCTCTTGATTTAATGTTTTGGTCTTAAAATAAGAATGGGTAAAAAACTCTGAACCATAAACGACATTCATTTACAATGAAAGCAAAAGCAAGAAAAATCTATGTTATTTTATATGTTAAATCCTTTTGCCTGGTATATGGAATCGACCGTTTTCTTAAAGGTCATTTAAAAAAAAAAAAAAGCCGTTACCAATTCCTAATTATTTTAGAATTTTAAAATATCAAAATGAGTATGATATTACATTGACTTCTGGATAACACACACAAATATTTCACAGACAGCATCTCTTTTTTCACTTTTTGTTTCTAAACAAACCACCACGAATCATGTTCAAAATAAAACCTCAAATAGCAACGCATTATTCTGAATGCAGGCAACGCCTGTAGTTTTAAGAGCCTTATAAAGGTTTCCAGTGTCTCACTAGAAAGCATTTCATAAACCAAATGTAAGTTATTTTAGAAAAGAGTTTAGAAAATTGTTATTAAATATCTATGGTAAAATATCCAATTTGGCATTTCAAATGCATCAATTATTCATTTATTCACTGTGGAAAAAGCAGTTAGGGGCAAGAACCAACCAGTGCTGTCCAACCGTTAATTTTCACCGCACAGTCAGCCTTCCGCTGAAACTCGTCAGGCCCGGAAGAGGTCTTTGGCCATCGGCATGACACAAACCCTGTCGCACAGATCAAACACTACAGACCTCACTGCTCGCGAATCAAAGAGGCGTTAAAGACGAATGAATTTTACAGTTAAGTAAAACTTTGGGAGGAAATCTTCCTAAACTACACACTACGCATTATTTATAATCATAAACTTTATCATTACAGACATTTCACCTCTCGAACCCCATAACAATGACTATCAATTATTAAGAGAAAAACACACACTTTTCCATCCCTTGTCATTCGCCACTTCTGCTACGGACCTGTCTGCTCACAAAGCCCCTTCTACTTTGATTTTTAAATTACCACTGAGAAACCTGATAATTTACGTGCAATTTTTAAATGCCAGCTAAAGGCCAATAACCTCTTAAGTCAGAGACTAGAACTTCTACAGTGATGAGGAAAGGGAAAGTAGCATTTATGTACTGAGTGCCTGGACTCAACAAATTATTTCGGTTAATTCACCTGACAACCCGAGGCGATAAGCATCGTTATGCCCAGTTTATAAATGAGCACGTCAGACTGACGGTAGCTGAGTGACTTAACTGAAATCACGACCTAGTTAAATGTTGTTAAATGTCGGGATCGGAATTCCTGTTTTCTGGTCCTGTGTGCCCAGTTAAGGACACAGCCCTGCGACAGTGATTCCAGTAGCTCGGGGGCCACGCCAGGCGGGTTTCCAAGTGGCTGAGGTCGCTCCCAGTCTGACCTCCTCAAAGTTCCTCTCGTACTTTCACTTGGAACTCATAATAATTATACTTATTATAAATAATTATAAGTTATATAACTTATAAAAATACTGCAATCAAGTCCAAATGCTCTTTGACACACACACACACACACACACACAAACACACGCATCCACAAATTACACAGTTATCTGACCATGAAGTTTGAAAGCAAGCAGTTAGTTAAGAACTCTACATGCTAAACCCAATTTTATGAAGTTATATACACACAGACATCTTCACATACTGCTCTTGCCTATGGTTAGGTAAATGAAACTTGGGTGTCATTACAAATTCTAGGGAGATTAGAATAACACATATTTATAACACACAAAATAATGCAAATACTTTACCAATTCCATAAACTGATTTTTTAAAGTATATTTTACCCAAGGAGTTGAAAACACTGATTTAGCAAACCCTGGTCAGGACACATTAAAATTAATACCATTTGCTTTAAAAATAATCCTTCAAATTATAATGATTTGGTTACTCCCTGCATCTCCCCCCTGCCAGCCCTCTGAAAGAAAAGGTATGTTATTTCCTTTTTTAAAACCTTACTTTTGGGGCTACTCAACATAAATTCTAGGAAAAATGCCAAACAAAATAGTTGTGGTTTAAAGAAAAATTTTTTTAATAAGATAAGATTGGTTTTACCAAAGTTAACAAACCTTTATTAAGGGCTCAGAACTCATTCTTGTATCTACAGGTAGTCATCAATTTAATTTTCATAATCATATAACCAATATGTAAAATACAAATTTAAATCTCAACTACTCTTACATGGATTCAAGGCATTTATAAATTTTACATAAAATATACACAAAAACAAACCATTCCATCTATTAAATGTTGTCATAAGGCCAGGCTCCTAAATAAAATAGAAATTGGGAACTGTAAAGCCCTTCTTTTCACATGCAAAAGGGGAAAGTGAGCTTTTTCCTCCTATTTTGCAACTCACTCAAAACACCCACAACCCTCTTTCAAAAAAGAATATTTTCAAAGTATGCAGGGCACAGCTGGACATATATATTAGGTAGTTTAAGGAAAGGCAATGATCCCAAGTGAAAACATTGAGATACCTGATTTAAAGTGAAAAAGAATTTACATGACTTTTGCTCTCTCAGGACGACAAAGCCGCCCTCACGTCCCCACTGGCTGCAGAACATTAGCGGAAGGTCGGAGCCCACGTTTCCTTTCAGGCCCTTTCAAAGGGCATCTCAGACCCACAGCATTTTCTACCGAGTGTGCAAGAGACAGAGTTGCAAAATGATTAAGGAAGGTAAGATAATAACGTCTCCCTTTTTACCTGAACATTAATTTTCCATGTTTTGGAGATACTATGAGTTTAACATCCATAAATATGCAGTATTTAAGTGTTAGGGTATCGGCACACTACCAGCAATCTTGGATTTAATAGCTATTATCAGGCATTGATTTCTAATGCACACAACATAGTCTGACAGTATATGTAAAAGAAGACGGCCTGAATTTTGCCCTCAAATGCACAGAAAGAATTTTCTACACACCACCTGAAAGCCAGTCTTTGGCCTTGCTGAATAACAACAGGGCTGTTATCTTACTGTGAAGCAAAATAAGCCTTCAAGTGTCCCTTACTTGATCTTAGAAGGTCAAATTCTCTGTCCAGTAGTTCCTCTTCTGTTAACTTGGAGAAATTATCCTCCCCAAAAGGATTCCACCCTGACATATCAGGCGGATTGCTGATGTTCTTCTGATGTGCAAAAGTTGCAACAGCCTCTTTATCAGCAACTGACCTACAGTAATAATTGAGAAAAGAAAAAGAAGAAAACAATTAGAATTACTAAAAATTAGAACAAAAATTTACAGTGCCCTGGTTCATACTTTACAAATGCGTAGAAAACCAGAGCATCATCATTTTATCACGGTGGAGGTGGCAGATAGGGGCCCGGGATGGAGACAGAACACGTAGGATTCGGGTTTTCTCCGTAAGGTACACGAGCTCCACCATCGCTCCACCATCGCCTACGTAAAGGAACATTAGCTGTGTGCCCTTGGGCAAGCTCCTTACCCTCCCGGTGCCTCAGCTTCCTCATCTGTGACAAAGGAACGACAGTATCTACCTTACGGGGTGTAAAGGGAAGAAAACAACGTCTAGCAAACAATAAGCCGTCAATAAATATTAGCTGTTCTTATCACAGCAAACGAGTTTTGAAGTGAAGACCAGGTGCCATATCAAACAGTACGACTCCCAAATCGCTACTCAACAGTGTCCTGGCTGTGTTGAGCCACCACAGTGACCTTCCTTTTGACAAGGCGTCCCCTGTATGGAGCTGCTAGGGCGGCTCCATGAATCCGCTCATGCAGGGGAGGGACCTGCGGCCTCGGGGCCACACGTGGACTTCTGGATCCCTGAGTGCGGCCTTTGGACTGAATCCAAATGTTACAGAGCAAATCCTTTTAATAAAGGATTTTAATATCTTAATAAAAAATACAGTTCAGTTTGGACCCATTCTGGGGAGGCATCAACTGCCAAGGTCTACACCTGCGTCCACGTGACGGAGTCCTGTCTCCGACTCCAGGACCATCTTCACGACGTGCAGGTCCTGTAGGACACAGCCGAGAGAAGGCAAAACCCAGAGAGAGATGGGCACTCCCCCCACGGTCTGTCAGTGATCCCTTCTAGAACTTTCCAATTCCCTACCCAAATCACCCTCCTCCCATTCCTGGAATGAATTCATGGATTCTTCTTGGCAGACTCCACTCACTAGGAATTCACCTCAACCTACAGTCTAAACAGGTCCTGGAATACGTGTGCGAGTTCTCCGACACTCCTCCCTTCCAAGGGTGAGGCCCGCTTCTGCTGCCCTTGACTATGGCTAGACCCGTGACTCCGCTCCAGCGAATGAACTACGGCAGAGGCACCAGCACAAGACTTCGGAGACGGGGCCATAACAGGACATTTCGGGGTCCTCCCTGCTCCCTCTGGGATCACTTGCTGTGGGAGAAACCCGAGTCAATGATCCCTGAAGGGCTCCAAACAGTCTCTGCCTGGCCCAAGAGAAAACTCAGGTAGCCTTCTGGAGAAATCCGCGTGGCGGGGGATCGAGGCTTCCTGCCCCAAGCCTGCGAGTGAACTGTCCTGTGAGCAGACCCTCCAGCACAGCCAAGCACGGAGAGGACGGCGGACACGGCCACCCGGCTGGGCCACTCCCAGACTCGTGATCCAAACAAAGTGTGGGAGACCATAAATGTTTACTTTTGTCTTAAAGCACTAAGTTTTGGGGTAATTTATTAGGCAGCAACAGACAACTATTATACTACAACAGGGCAATTATATATCACAATAAATAAGATAATATATGCATAGAGGATATTTATGTTAACTATTATTGGAATACAACACAGTAATACTCTCTAATATTCATACTAAAGATACATTAACACAGAAGAATATAAATTTTAGCAGAAGACTAGTGGGAAAGAAAAGGGAAAACATCATTCTAAGACAGTGACTCTTCCCTACTGACTAAGGAGCTAGTGGGTTTCTTCTCTCGGCTCAAACAGCAGCCCCCACACACTGAGAGACGATCAGCCCCATTCTCACCGTACACGGAACCATCGTAAGCAGGAACACGCGCTCACAGAGCTCCCTAAAACCTGTGCTAGGGTACAGTGCACTCACACGCCACCCCACGCTAAGCAGGGACCGCAGCGCCGCGCCGGGGCACCAGGCGGCCAGTGCGGCGGGCCGAGCCCGCAGGAGCTGTGCGTTCCTGCCCTCCGGTGGCCGGGGACAAAACCGTCTCTGCCCCGCTGCTCGGCCCTCTGCCAAGCTCATGTGGTGTCTGCTCGTGCCAGCGTGAGTGCCTCCACCATATCCCTGGCCACGTGACTTCACGGAATGGAGCCAAACAAGTCCCACACGCTGTCACGGAGAGCCAACTCATTATTTCCCAGCCTGGGGTATACAAGATCATTTCAATGATAAACTAATTTTTTAATTTTAATAGTTGCACAGAAAATAGGAAAAAGTACTTATCCAGCATATCAAATCTGTGATTTCTTGAAGAGCGTCATCACAGATGAGAACAAAGCAGGCATTGCCATAGCAACTCACACGCGTCACAGGCATCAGCACCTCGAATCTCTGGACGTCCAATTCTCTCTAACTAATCAGAAATGTAGACGGTGTACATGCTACGGAACACTAATGTAAATTCTTTCACACAGGGTTCTAACTCATGATCCATTCTCATCAGTGACACAGCTCACCTTCCACAAGCTGACAGTCTTTCAGAGTAAGACGGATACGTACGCACATGTGCTACATCAGAGAAGACTATTTAATACCTCTTGGACTTTCCAACTAAATACACTAGATTTAACTGATAATTTTTGCTGCTAGCCAGGTGTGATGGCTCACGCCTGTAAATCCTAGTACATTGGGAGGCCAAGGCAGGAGGATCTCGTGAGGCCAGGAGTTCGAGACCAGCCTGGGCAACACAGTGAGATCCTGTCTCTACAAAAAACAGAAAATTAGCCAGGCCTGGTGGCGCATGCCTGTAGTCCCAGCTACTCGGGAGGCTGAGGCAGGAGGATCGCTTGAGCCCAGGAGTTTGAGGTTGCTGTGAGCTAGGCTGACGCCACGGCACTCTAGCTCAGGCAACAGAGCAAGACCGTCTTTGGGAAAAAAGAAAGAAAAGAGAAAAGAACAGAAGAGAAGGGAGAAAAAAAGAAAGAGAAAGGAGGAGGGAGGAGGGAAGAGGGAGGAAAGGGGAGAGGAGGAGAGGAGGAGAGGAGAGGAGGGGAGAAGAGAAGAGAAAGGAAAAGAAATTGATGCTACTTAGCATCACAAGTAAAAAAGAAAAAGTTAATCATCCAATTAATACAACAGCCTCATCAGTATCATAAACTATAACAATATTGAGCAGATGATCCTATTTTTAAGGAAAATTATTCCTTTCTTATCAATGGGGGACTTATTTTCATATATGTGATTTGCAAATTGCAAATTTATTAGATTACTATTTGCATTTCATAGTTTACATTTTAATGGCTCTAATTTGTTCAAAATATGTATGTTTTAATTTTATTATTTACAAAAACGCTATTAATCTATTTTAAAAAGTGCTCTGCGGGCAAAGTCAAAGCTTGTAACTAGAGCAGGTAAATGACAAAGGGTCTGGCGAGAGCTGACCTGGACCTTCGACCACACGCTGTTCTCCACTTACACAGACTTGTGCCAATTCAGGAACCCCAACTTCTGCTTTAAAAAAG
The DNA here is from genome assembly GCF_041146395.1 of Eulemur rufifrons. NCBI lineage: Eukaryota > Metazoa > Chordata > Mammalia > Primates > Lemuridae > Eulemur > Eulemur rufifrons. The sequence continues at coordinate 15,320,364 of NC_090995.1, forward strand.
CACTTAAAAAAATCAGTTCTGTTACCCCTGTCTCCCTCCTTCCTCACCCCCGTCTCGATCTCCACCTCCCCTCCCCCGACTCCCGCACACAGGTGGGCAGGGGATGTGCAGTGCACAGATGTGCTACCGTGCTGGTCTCACGTTCCACCCCCCACACTTCACAGACACCCTTTCCAAGCCAGTGTTTCAAATCCTGAAATGCCATCGGACAAGAGCTTTAGTGGTCCAGTCTACAGTTACTTTCTCCTAGGTATCTAAAAACATTAGGAGGTGTTCACAGCGATTCTTAATTACAAGATCTTGAGGCACTTACCGTTTCATATCCAAGTTTGAGAGCATTTGTATCAAAATTCGTTAAGTATTGTGATGTTTCTGATATGAATTATCCATGAAAAGTAACTACTAACCAATATATCTGAATAGCCAAACATACTATTTCCTAACTACGTTATGCTAACAGTAAGTTTGCTGTATCAGATCATGTTAAAAAGAACCAAATAATCTATTTAAAAATATTTGCTCTAATTATAAACTAAATTATACAGTCTTTATGAGTGATCAGTCAAATTAATCAAAAGTAATAATATATAAGTAAAAAAAGGTTAACCTGTCCTCAAGAATTTTTTTTAATTACTAACATAGATTGCTAGGGTTTTGTTTTTACTTAAATTACCAAAAAATGCCTTTCCATACAAGCCAGTAATGTCCTTAGCCCTAAGTACCACTAGACGTTGCTGAGCCTTTTCTGCAATTAGCAGTTGCCAGAATTAGCTGATAGGCTGGAAGGACGGGGACGCACAGGGACGAGAGAGGACGAGGGGGGCGGAGGGCGGCTCTGCAGACAGACAGACTCTGAGTCGACTCCGCGACTCCACTGGGCGTCGCATCCACCCCCACCACGATTCCCTTCGCACCCGCCGGGGAGAACTTGCCTGTTGGCACCGTAAGAGGCGTCCACGACGGCTCCAAGCTGAGCGGGGAGCGAGGCAGGGTAGGAAGCCACGGCTGGCGAGAACTCCTGCGGGGAGGCGAGGTACTCGGGGGAGGCCTGCGGCTGCGACAGCGGGCGCTGCGCTAACACCTGCTGCAGGAAGGCCTGCTGGTACTGCCGCATCTGAAACACAAGCCACATCATACACTGCAAACTCACGTCGCTCAAGCTGGTACTGCCGCATCTGAAACAGAAGCAACATCATACACTGCAAACTCACGTCACTCAAGCTGGTACTGCAGCATCTGAAACAGAAGCCACATCATACACTGCAAACTCACGTCACTCAAGCTGGTACTGCCGCATCTGAAACAGAAGCAACATCATACACCACAGGCTCACGTCACTCAAGCTGGTACTGCCGCATCTGAAACAGAAGCCACATCACACACCACAGGCTCACGTCACTCAAGCTGGTACTGCCGCATCTGAAACAGAAGCCACATCACACACCACAGGCTCACGTCACTCAAGCTGGTACTGCCGCATCTGAAACAGAAGCCACATCATACACTGCAAACTCACGTCACTCAAGCTGGTACTGCCGCATCTGAAACAGAAGCCACATCATACACTGCAAACTCACGTCACTCAAGCTGGTACTGCCGCATCTGAAACAGAAGCCACATCATACACTGCAAACTCACGTCACTCAAGCTGGTACTGCCACATCTGAAACAGAAGCCACATCACACACCACAGGCTCACGTCACTCAAGCTGGTACTGCCGCATCTGAAACAGAAGCGACATCACACACCACAGGCTCACGTCACTCAAGCTGGTACTGCCGCATCTGAAACAGAAGCCACATCATACACTGCAAACTCACGTCACTCAAGCTGGTACTGCCGCATCTGAAACACAAGCGACATCACACACCACAGGCTCACGTCACTCAAGCTGGTACTGCCGCATCTGAAACACAAGCGACATCACACACCACAGGCTCACGTCACTCAAGCTGGTGCTGCCGCATCTGAAACAGAAGCAACATCACACACCACAGGCTCACGTCACTCAAGCTGGTACTGCCGCATCTGAAACAGAAGCAACATCACACACCACAGGCTCACGTCACTCAAGCTGGTACTGCCGCATCTGACACAGAAGTGACATCACACACCACAGGCTCACGTCACTCAAGCTGGTGCTGCCGCATCTGACACACAAGCGACATCACACACCACAGGCTCACGTCACTCAAGCTGGTACTGCCGCATCTGACACAGAAGTGACATCACACACCACAGGCTCACGTCACTCAAGCTGGTACTGCCGCATCTGACACAGAAGTGACATCACACACCACAGGCTCACGTCACTCAAGCTGGTACTGCCGCATCTGACACAGAAGTGACATCACACACCACAGGCTCACGTCACTCAAGCTGGTGCTGCCGCATCTGAAACAGAAGTGACATCACACACCACAGGCTCACGTCACTCAAGCTGGTACTGCCGCATCTGAAACAGAAGCCACATCACACACCACAGGCTCACGTCACTCAAGCTGGTGCTGCCGCATCTGAAACAGAAGCAACATCACACACCACAGGCTCACGTCACTCAAGCTGGTACTGCCGCATCTGAAACACAAGCGACATCACACACCACAGGCTCACGTCACTCAAGCTGGTGCTGCCGCATCTGACACACAAGCGACATCACACACCACAGGCTCACGTCACTCAAGCTGGTACTGCCGCATCTGAAACAGAAGCGACATCACACACCACAGGCTCACGTCACTCAAGCTGGTACTGCCGCATCTGAAACAGAAGCCACATCACACACCACAGGCTCACGTCACTCAAGCTGGTACTGCCGCATCTGAAACAGAAGTGACATCACACACCACAGGCTCACGTCACTCAAGCTGGTACTGCCGCATCTGAAACACAAGCGACATCACACACCACAGGCTCACGTCACTCAAGCTGGTACTGCCGCATCTGACACAGAAGTGACATCACACACCACAGGCTCACGTCACTCAAGCTGGTACTGCCGCATCTGACACAGAAGTGACATCACACACCACAGGCTCACGTCACTCAAGCTGGTGCTGCCGCATCTGAAACAGAAGTGACATCACACACCACAGGCTCACGTCACTCAAGCTGGTACTGCCGCATCTGAAACAGAAGCCACATCACACACCACAGGCTCACGTCACTCAAGCTGGTACTGCCGCATCTGAAACAGAAGTGACATCACACACCACAGGCTCACGTCACTCAAGCTGGTACTGCCGCATCTGAAACAGAAGCCACATCACACACCACAGGCTCACGTCACTCAAGCTGGTACTGCCGCATCTGAAACAGAAGCCACATCACACACCACAGGCTCACGTCACTCAAGCTGGTACTGCCGCATCTGAAACAGAAGCAACATCACACACCACAGGCTCACGTCACTCAAGCTGGTGCTGCCGCATCTGAAACAGAAGCAACATCACACACCACAGGCTCACGTCACTCAAGCTGGTACTGCCGCATCTGAAACAGAAGCCACATCACACACCACAGGCTCACGTCACTCAAGCTGGTACTGCCGCATCTGAAACAGAAGCAACATCACACACCACAGGCTCACGTCACTCAAGCTGGTGCTGCCGCATCTGAAACAGAAGCCACATCACACACCACAGGCTCACGTCACTCAAGCTGGTACTGCCGCATCTGAAACAGAAGCCACATCACACACCACAGGCTCACGTCACTCAAGCTGGTACTGCCGCATCTGAAACAGAAGCAACATCACACACCACAGGCTCACGTCACTCAAGCTGGTACTGCCGCATCTGAAACAGAAGCCACATCACACACCACAGGCTCACGTCACTCAAGCTGGTACTGCCGCATCTGAAACAGAAGCCACATCACACACCGCAGGCTCACGTCACTCAAGCTGGTGCTGCAGCATCTGAAACAGAAGCGACATCACACACCACAGGCTCACGTCACTCAAGCACACATCTGTTTACTACGTTCTTTCCTCTTCACACTGGTGACAAAATCAGAAACCTGAAAAACAATTATCTGAAGGAGCAACTATACTACTACAAAACTACAGCAAGATAAAAAATCTATTTAAGAAGTTGTAAAACTAGGGTCACTTGGCCAGATTCAAAAATCCTCCTTTAAATATTTTAAGAAAAATGGAGCAGCTCAGAGTCGCTAGTGTGGTGGATGCTGTAAAAAAGGTCAAACTATTCTCTGAAGCCAACGCACTTTCCCCGTATGTTCCATGAAAGAGACACGACAGGAGACTGTGGACACGAGGCCGTCTCCCTTACACTACCAGGTAAGAGAAGTGTGTTCATGAGCAGATCACAACACGCCACACGCAGGCACCACAGCTCCAGGCGGTTTAAAGCTGCTTGAGAACACATGACTCGCGTTGATAAGATACGTGTGACTGACTTAGTGGAACTGATTTTGAAACACTAAGTTCGGAATAATGCTGTTTACACTGTGCATGCCAACACAACCACGGACCCTGGGAGGGATCTCCAGGAATCACGGACACTCACCATGGTGGGGTGCGGGGCTGCGGAGGGCTGCGGCTGACACGCAGGGTGCGCCGGGAACGGCTGCTGGAGCAGGTGCTGACCCTGCAACGACAGACACAGACCAGTCGCCGTCACGCGTGCTCTCCGGTGCCACAGCCCCTTCTCAAGCACTGGTGTTTCCGTAACAGCCATGGGGGAGCTCAGTGGTCCAAACACTAACGTGCCACAGCTCCGGTCTGTGAGTGACTGTAACTTACATACGCTTATGGGAATTGCTTTCAAAATTACCAACGAAACTCAACAGAAATCCAACTGAAACCACTTTCAGCACAGTTCGGGTGTGTTCAGAAGAAAGCTACACCTGAACACATCACCACCTTGTCCCGGCTGCGCAAAACCCTGAAGTGACGTCGGACCAGGGCTCCTCACAGCGACCCTGCACCGGGTCATCCGACCGTCCCACGCTGGGTCTGCAGCCCAGAACCACAGCAGTGTGGCAGGCACACAGCTGGCTCAAAAATATGTCAGGAAAGGATGAAAGAACGATGGTGACAGGAGTTAAATTTAAAACAGTTCAGTGAAACCAGGAAGGTGCAGGTTCTGATAAGGCAAGAGACAGGACAGAACTCAAGCGCATTTCCTTCTACGTCCCTCCCAGCTCTAAATATGCTGCCTCGCCCCCCGCCCCACCCTGTGCCAACCCAGGCAAAAAAACAAACAAACAAACAAACAAAATCTAAGGAAATTTTACTTCTGAAAAGCTTACTGTCACCTTTCCAACACTAACATTATTAGTCTGTGAACTCAAAATGCAACCTCAAGCAGGTAACATTCATCATAAACTGCACTGCTGATTCGAGAACACCACGTCTAGACGAACTTTCTTTTCTTCAGTCGGCACCAAGCAACCTACTTAACAGAGTATTCCCAAGTCTCTCACGGAATGCAAAGTAAATACATACGCTTGCACAATCAGAAAATCAGGGGAGATGTCTGCTTGCGTCTGGCGCTCAGGATCCCCGCGACACAGAAAGGCATCCGCGGACGCTCCACTGCCGCCTGCGCTTCGTGACAAAGTGACAAGGTCACGGAGATTCACTCACCTGCTGCGCGTGGGCGCCCGGCGGCAGCGGGGGCTGCGGGGGCTGCGGGTGCAGCGGGTGCAGCCTCCAGTCTCCCTGCTGCAGCTGCTGCAGCACGCGGGGCGGCTGGGGTCCCTGCGGCGGAGCTCCCTGACCCAGCAACACGTCAGGGCCATTTCCAGGTCTTGGTGCCCCTAAAATAGGTTTCCAAAAACTTGTATTAACATACCAATGGTTTCAATAAAATGGCCAGATTTCACACACTCATTTCAGTAATCGTTTAAGGCATTTATATCTTTATAACAGAAAAACTTCCGTATGTGTACAGTTTAAGGGGATTATTTAGTGCAATTTTAAGTACTCAGAAAATTTAATTTTGTCATCTATAACTCTGAACAAGCCAACACGTCAGAAACACTTCCTGCTGCATCTCTCTGTGGAGACGCCAGCCGTGCCAGTGCGTTCTACGTCTCCCAAGCATGTCGTGCAGTATTATGGGTACGTATCGTTACCAACGTGACTCTCAGTCTAGAATGCCATCTCCTCCGACTGAAATTTTTCTCATCCTTTAAAGTTTAACCTCCAATCTCTCTTCCTCCTTCCTTCATCTAACACCCAGCCAGCTGATTACATTTCAATCTGTCTTGCACGTATGAATGGCTTACGTGGCCGCTTCCCAGCCAGGGGCCCTGCAGGGAAGGGTCTGTTACCTGTTAGAGTCCCAAAGACCCTTTTATATAACAGATGCTCAATAAATGCTCACTGAAGCGAATCTATTAACAATGGCCCCTAAACGGATATTTACTTATAGGCTCCGTAAGTTTTACTCTAGGCAAATTCTGAACTTTTGAAATTAACTAAAAAGATACACACATCAGACCAGGCGTGGTGGCTCACGCCTGTAATCCTAGCACTCTGGGAAGCCAAGCCAGGAGGATCACTTGAGCTCAGGAATTCGAGACCAGCCTGAGCAAGAGAACAAGACCCTGTCTCTACTAAAAATAAAAAAAATTAGCCGGGCATGGTGGCGCATGCCTGTAGCCCCAGCTACTCAAGAGACTCAGGCAGGAGGATTGCTTGAGCCAAGAAGCTTGAGGTTGCTGTGAGCTAGGCTGACGCCATGGCACCATAGCCCGGGTGACAGAGTGAGACCGGAAGGGAGGAGAGGGGAGGAGAGGGGAGGGGAGGGGAGAAATTAGTAATAATAAAGGCACAAATTAATGAAATAGTGAGCTAAGAAACATCAACATAGAGTTAATCAATAAAATACTGGTCTTTCAAAAGACCGATAAAGACAGCTCTGGGCAAGCCTCACCAAGAAAAAAACAGCGAAGATGCAGATAAACATTAGCAATGAGGGAGGCAACATACCAGAGAAACGAGGCAATTAAAAAAATTACCAAAAAAATACTATATACAATTTGCAAATAAATTTGAAAATCTAAATAAAATGGACAATTTCAAAGGTGCATGAGAGTGTGTCCATAGCGTGGAATACCATCCACCTAGTAACCACCACACAGGTCTGTGCGCCCCGGCAAGCGCGGCTTCCCAAAACACAAGCCAGAAAACCATCGAGCACCAGAGAAACGCACAGCATGAGACACCCGTGTCCAGGCACAGACACGCCAGAGCGTGGACAGGGACGGGGACACACACGCGCTGCTGCCAGTCACGTCTCCTCTGACTTTGCTATTGTCTCTGACTACTTCTGTCTAATCTGAACATTTTAAAAGAAAAATATTCATGCGTTACTTTTTATATAATTTTTAAAGGGAGAAGTAGTGTTTGAAAAATGCACATACGGGGAAAGAGTGTAGCTTTTCTCACTTCAGCCAGAAGCATGTAAGGAGGGAGACGCTGCCCTGGACCCCGGGGGCAGGCCCGGCACCCCAGCCCTGGGGACGGACTCACACGACGCCAACGCCAGACAGCGCCACTCGGTGGCTGTGATGGGTCACAACAAGGTCACGCCATCATCACGTCTGAGCACAAAGTCACCCACACCGTCCAACCACCCTGCCTGACAGGACTGACTGCTGCTTTAGCAGCTGAGGCTTTAGCCCCCTGCTATCAAGAGACAGACCTATTACAGTATCTAATCCTAACAAACCACCACTTCCTGACAGTATCTAACACAGCACGAAGCCCACTTCCCCAAAGCCTCCCCAGAATTACCCAGAACAAGCCCAAATGCTCTAGTAAGTCTTGTGAAACACCGTCTTACTGAGACACCCACAGATCCACGTGGTTTGGGGTAGAAAACCCAACTTGCTCAACCGCAAGTGCAGTTCCAGTGGTCTCTGGCTGGGGGATGTTGATATTAACACACAGTAAGTAAGATTAGTAAGATCTTCAGCCCAAAAAGGTCCAAAAAAGAAAAACTAACACTGAATGCTTACTATAAGACAGAAATTTTCCAGATGCCGCACACCTTGTTATTTTACTCCTCGTAACAGGAAAAGTTGTTATTTCATTTTACAGAAGATAACAAGGAGGGTAAGAAATGGTGAGATGGGAATAAAACACAAATAATTTCAAATTCCCATTATTTTTTCCTTTTCCATGGAATACTCCTCCAACTGCTATCTCTAAGTACCCCAGAAGCATACAGCAGCATGCCAAATAAAATAAAAATACACGTTATCTTTCCCGAGCATGTACTTAACAGTGGTAATAGTGGTTTATAGTTAACCTTTCTTAGGGGCATATCACATACCAGGTATTACATTAAGCAGTCATTTGATCCTCACAATGATACGATAAGACAGATACATTTTTATAGATATATTACCAAAAAATGGAAAAAACAGGACTCAAATCAGGTTCATGAAATTCAAAGTGTAGGCTCTTAACCATCCAAATTGAAAACATTTTAACATTAAAACAGATTTATGACAAAATAAAATACAAAACAGTTTCCTTGAGGTGGGTCTTCAGGTTATGCCTCTAGAATCTCGAGAGAGTAAGTTTATGCTCCAATATCATAGCTATTTCCTTGGGGGACATTTTTCTAAGTACTACACTGTATCACAATGCTGAGGAGGTATTTCAGACTAGAAAACCAGTTCTTCTGAAAATCAGGTAAGAGGACAAGCTTTCGTTCTGTCATGGCCACATGGTTCGAGATCACTTCCTTTGTCCAGGCTCCACACTCGGTGAGAAGACGTGGAACTCTGGAAAGCTACAGTTTTGACTTCCTCTTTTCCAACACAACACAGAATTTTCTACAACCTTGGACTTTATTGCCAACCTCAAACCCTCATAGTTGAAGGCTCTGGGGATAAGAATTTGTATTTACAGAATCAAAGCAAATTACGCACTTTATTTGTGTCACACTGTCATATTGCCAGGAACCTCCCGTTGCCCATGACTTTAGGAAAACAACTGAGTCTATTAGACGTAAGTAGAAAGTTTCTGAATTATCTGCTTTGTAACTGTCAGTTTGCCAGCAGATCAAACCCTACAGGCTCGCTTATGCTCACTGGAAAGGAGACGGGCGTGGCAGGGCCGTGTTACCTTTCGGTCTGTGGTGGCCAAATTCACCCAGAACGGGGACCTTGACGGGGGTGGCTGCACTCTGCACGGTCAGCACACTGGGAGTGGCGGGAGTGGAGTTGGCCTTTGGTCTTTGTCTTGGTGCAATGGAGGTTTCTGTTGGTCCAATGGTATCTGTTATTCTGTAACAGAAGAACAATTTCATTCCAAACGCTGGGGTTATAGCTAATTCACTACTTGTTCTACAAAGCATATAATTCAACAGATGCATTTTAATTAGTATCAATCACGCTAGTCCTCTTGGCTCCTTCCCAAGTCTCATTCCCAGGTATTAAATGTTTAACGAAGATAGGAAAGCAGATAAAATAAAACGAACCATTGTCCTTAAAACAGTACACTGCCACGCACAGCCTGCCAGTAAGGCTGGCACAAAGAGCACCGTCCCAGACACTGTTCCCAAGGTGATGAAACGATATTGAAGGGAAACCAACAGAAAACTTTTCATATGGTTTTAGACAACACTGAGAGACAACTCTGTGAATCAGTAAGAGAAATAAAAATAAGAAATAATCTCTCCTGGCTTGGTCTCAAGGCATTTTAAAACAAACAAGCTGTGCCTACGGCACCGTAAAACAAAAGCAGCCAAAACACTCAACAGGTGGAACCACTGGCTCACATTCAACTTCTTGAATCTTTGAGTTCTCTTTACTTAAAACGCTGAATAGAAATTATACAGAACTTTTCCCGCTGGGACATAGTTTAGGCCCCAGATGTGGGTGGTTAAGTAATAAGCACAGTTTTGAAATCAAGAGACAGTAAATATAATTTGAGAAGACACAGACATTTGCTTTTCTTTTTCAAAAAAAAAGGACAAAATATCAACTTTGCTTTCTATAAATTAGAAAAACTCAAATACTTTTTAATAGGGCCATATGTTCACTTTCCAACAGGATTTGCAACAAAATCTCTTTATTAAGTTCCCTTACCACCTCTTCAAGTGATTTGATTCTTACAATTTTTACACACGATTTACCAAGCACACACCTGATGCATCTGCATCTACCTACAGCTGCACAGATCTAGTTCTTTCCTCATATCTGCATGTGCCACAAGAGGGAGCCCTGTTAACAACTATTTTTCCAAAAGAAGTGAAGCTGAATCAAAAGATTTTAGAAAATCAGAGAAATATATTGTATATACGCTGCCTGTTGAAAATAACACTTATGCTTTAGACGAGATGGAAATGACACCATTCATATGAAAATTGAATAGGCAATAAAAAAATCATATATACATATAATTATATCTCATTTTAATGATAATCAAGAATTTATTAGGCTGGGCGCGGTGGCTCACGCCTGTAATCCTAGCACTCTGGGAGGCCGAGGTGGGTGGATTGCTCAAGGTCAGGAGTTCGAGACCAGCCTGAGCAAGAGCGAGACCCCGTCTGTACTAAAAATAGAAAGAAATTATGTGGCCAACTAAAAATATATATAGAAAAAAATTAGCCGGGCATGGTGGCGCATGCCTGTAGTCCCAGCTACTCAGGAGGCTGAGGCAGGAGGATCACTTGAGCCCAGGAGTCTGAGGTTGCTGTGAGCGAGGCTGACGCCACGGCACTCTAGCCCAGGCAACAGAGTGAGACTCTGTCTCAAAAAAAAAAAAAAAAAAAAAAAAAAAAGAATTTACTGACTTCAGATTATTGATGTGGCATTAAAACCAATGCTGTACTGCACAAGTTCAAGTAATTTGGGGGAAATACTGTATACAATCTTTCTGTTTAACGATCTATTCTTTATTAGTGGGCAGCATAGGCCGGCCCTGACCTTAACTTGTTCCTGGCCTAAACTGCTCTTTAAAGAGTCACAACACAACATAAGCATAACAAAAGCTCTTAAAAGCATATGAAAGTCTGCAGAGTTTGTTTAATCTAATGCCTCCTAATTTATTTTGCCAATGTACCAATATCTATTGCACATTTACTGATATCGGCAAAACAACGCACAACACCCTGTTTTCAAAGAATTTACCGTACACTTGGAAAGGTACGGCACATAGTGAAAATACAACAAAACAACAGACAGTAAGAACAACCACCGCCAAGCGGGCGCTGTCAAGAGTTTCACGGAGGAGCAACTGTACCTTTAGCCTGATTCGGCCAGAGAAGGTTTCAGGTGGGAATTGGGGATTACAATTTTTAAAACAAATTTGATTCCAGTGGACAGAGAAAAGCAGCTGGGCTTTCTGTGTAAAGGGGTGGCAAGAAACGCCTGGATACATCAGGCAAGAGGAGGACCCCGAACCGACCAAGACAGAAGACAGCGGTCACGGCGTGGGCACCGCTCCCTGGCCTCGGCCGCACTGTCCCAGCAGCCGCGACGGCGCTGTTTTCTCTGCTCCCTTCTCTCCTTGCCTCCTCACTATCACCCAAACAATCTTCCTAAAACTCGGACTCGCTCTCCTGCTTAAAATCCTTCCACGAGTCTATCTGCCACTCCCAGTGTTGCCATCTTCAGGATACGTGTTAGAGAAATTTCACACGGTTGACAAGAGCAGATGCGAAGTCTGGGGAGATGGAAGGGAACTTTTAAGCAGCAAAGCACAGAGCGGCACGGACTGAAGCAAGGCAGCTGGATGATACGCATGAAAGCTTTCTGAAAACGTGAATAATGAAACTAGCTATTAAACGATTTCTCCCCTCAAAATATGGCTTTTACAGAAAAAAAATTTAACTTTATTTTTTAATATTAAGCTTGGTACACATTCAGACTTTTAAAGTTTTCACTGATACTATTCATAAAGAATAAATTTATACATTGACCAACAAGCACCAATGAACCTTATTTTTAATATACATAATGTACAGATTTACCATACTATAAGCACTTTAATTTTAATAGCAATATCTCATTGGCTTAAAATTTTATAGCTATTACTTGTGCCATGATGAAAAGATACTTAAATTATCAGTCTTGTCCAGTTGATTCCTATTTTTTTTTTAAGTCAGCACCTATCTTCTTAAAGATTTAATTATTGACAAATTATAAAAAATACAAACAACAATAAAATTCAACTGGCCAATCCCACAGTAATTCATAATCGCCACCCAACTCTGCTGCCGGCCACGCTGCGTTCCTGAGGTTACGTGTAACTTTACTCCCTCCTCTCTCTCTCAAGAGAACACTTTGAAATTCAAGTGAATGAAGATGTTTTCATAGTGACGCCACATTTTTTTAAAAACCAAGTCATTCACAAATATTTTCACGATTTCTAAGTAATAGATCATTTGTAACACCTAATCACACCAAGTCCCAAACAGGAGAATCTACAGGAAGGTTGAAAACTCACTGGGCCTAAGGGCCAAAGTCCAGATTTCTCAGCATGATGCATAAACTCAGCTCCTCGTGACTCGCACTTATCCACCAATCCAGCCTCACTTCCTACCACCTCAGTCTTCTTGCCTGAACGGCCTGCCCCACCTTCCAGGTGACTGTTCGTCCTGCGGGGAAGAGTTCAGCAACTCCCGCTCCAGGACAGGCCTTCTGCCTGTGCTCCTCTCTGCCCACCCTTCCCTTCCTCTTCCTCTCGCACTCTCAGGACGGCCTGGGACCCACCGGTTACGACTGTTTACTTGTCAGTTAGTGTGTGAGCTCCTTGGAAATAAAGACTGCCCCTGTCTTTGTGTTTCCATTATCTATATGCTGCATATACAAGGTATGTGACAAACACAACTTTTATATTTTATGTCAAATAAAATACTTTGTAAAAATAAGATACAACAGAAAAAAAGCTATGAACAAGAAATCTCCCCACATGCAATATTATACCTGCCTGATAATCCAAGATACAGTCTTATTTATTAACTTTTAAGTTCAAAAAAAGCATGAGGGGGTGGGGGGGAATCACTCATTAACAGAGTCAGGTTGTAACCTATGTAATACATTTCAAACTTATTAATACAGTAAATAACTATGAAAAATAAGATTTAAGGCATATTTCTTCACCAGTATGTTTGTTTGTTTTAGAGACAGAGTCTCGCTCTGTCATCCAGGCTTGAGTGTAGTGGCACAATCATAACTCACTGCAGCCTCAACCTTCTGGGCTCAAGTGATCCTCCTGCCTCAGCCTCCCAAGTAGCTGGGACTTGCTATGTTATCCAGGCTGGTCTCGACTCCTGGCCTCAAGCAATCCATCCTCCTACCTTGGCCTCCCAAGATGCTAGAATGACAGGCGTGAGCCACTGCAACCAACCTCTTCACCAGTCTTAAAAAGTATTATAGTTATAACCACTCATTATAAATTCTACAAACTACATACACATTCTACATATTCTAGTTGCCTATAAGAGCTATATTTTTTCCCTTAAATTTAAAAATTAGAATACTAGCTACAAACTCAAAACATAAAATTTCCTAAATTAGAGTTGCTATGTGATGAAAATGACAAGCATCCCCCTCAAAAAAAGCTCACTGTAACATCACCAGTTAAACAATCACTTCTTTATTGCTGAGAGTGAACAGTTCAAGTGAGACAGACGTCAAACTCTGTATCTAATATTTTAAAAGGCTTATTTTGTACTTGCTGTCTAAACTACACCACATGCAATAAACAACACAACATTTGCGGGGTATGAAGATATTTAATCAATGATATTTGCTGGGATTAAAAAATGAGAACTGTAACTTTTTGGTTTTAAATGCCTTTTCAATTTTAGCACAACTTTGCCTACCTGGCTTTTATTTGGCTTTTCCTAGCAGCTGCTTCACTAGCAGTCATCGGTTCAGGAAGAGCTGAAGGAATAGAAGAATTCTAGGAAGAAAAAAAATAAAACTTGTCATTTCAGTTTCTGTTTTAATTTCAGAAAGCTTTTTTTAAACTATGAATATAGTATTGAACTTAAAAAGTACTATGAGCTACTATCACTTTCACAGGAGACATCTGAAAATCGTTCACGTATATTTGCCGATCTAGCCTGCAGATACCACTGCACGCTACACAAACGTCGCTTTCGTATTCATGTCCACACAGACCCTTAGAAAACAAGCAGAAAAACATCACTGTGTCCACTGACAAATGGGTAAATCTTGGGTAAAAAGAAAAATTATATTATAGTTTAAATCAATGACTATTTTGCATTTTGGAAAAAGCAGGCCACACCCAGGATAAGAATAAAGTGTTTTTTCCTGAACACTACAGATGATTTTCACGGCACTGACTGCAGGTCTAGAAAATGAGGGTAGAAGGCCTTACTCATTTGTTTATGCCCAATGCTTGGCTCGCAGGTGCTCAACAAACATTTGCTGAATAAAAAGCTTTATTAAATCCGCAGTCAAATCTACTTTCGCTACGAGAATGTTAGCACTGCAAAACTTTCAGCTTCAACAGAGAAAACGTTACATTAATACGGTAAAGCCTTCAAAAAACAGACACAAAAGTACCATGTTCCTTCTTTTTTCTGACTGGGTGAATTAAGTTACAGGGAAAGGAAACCCTGTAAGAGTAAGTCAGGCCGGAATGATCTTTACAAAGTCGAGAATGGCTTAAAATCAGTGGTGATTCCAGCAACCTTCATTAAAATTAGCAGAGACCTGCCGCACACGGCCCGTCTGAAACAGGCGGGCTCTGAGCCGGCAGTGGCCGCCGCGCAAACCCTCGAGCGATGCCAGGTACCAGCAACTAAGCACCTTCCGAGGGCCAGGCGCTGGGTTTTACGTGTAATCCTTATAACTACTACCCTTGCTCTACAGAAAAACAAAAGACATTACGTAACTCCCCCAAAATATAAACTCTGTCACTGATAAAGACGGAACTGAACCCAGGTCTGTGTACGATGCCTGTGCGTTTTACACCGAAAGTTCCCACATTTTTTCAGTTAACAGAGTACTCAGTGTCTCAGTAATTTTTCACGGCACATCCACCCACACACACACACACACACACACAGTCTGACTGTCCTATTTATTAAACGGTTAGGCCCAAATAACTTGAAATTAGTCTGTGCTCTGTCAAACAGACGTCACTGTGTTGTCCTCGAAAATGCAGAACACCCTGCAGCGGCCTCTGAACCTGCTGCAGCATCCCAGGGTGCCTCGGCACACAGTCTGAGTACTGTGGTTTATACCAAAAACACAATCACACACACTATCAAACCGCTTGTCATGAAACAAGTAACTCTGAAAGTATATATAGCCACATATGAAAAAATGGATTTTAAATTCATATACTACAAGGAAAACTACTTACATTGATGTTGGAGATGGGACAGTCCTTTTTGGCAAATTTAAATGCAAAATACGACACCTGAAATATATCAGGTCTACGTTCTGGATCTGGTTCAAGCATGAACCCTGCAAGAAGAGACCAAATGTTAAGTTTTACAAAACAGATCGCCTCTTAGGGATACATTATAAGGATAAAAAATGTGTATTTTCTGTTCCATTCTAAGACCAGTGATGATTCCAGCAAACTTTGTCAATGTTTATAGAAAATGAAGAAATCACTATTTTATTTAAAAAAAAAAAAACCTTAAAAGCATTATCCCCAGCTAACAGATTAGTCATAGAATAGTTCTGCACCAGAAGTATGAACGACAAATATGATTATGCTCTTGAGAAACAGTGAGTTTAGTGAACACCGGGGAATTATTTCATAAAGTTCCAGGGCCATGGTGGAGGATCCTTCAAAAAAATTCAAAATAATTCTTACCATTATGTAAAATACTTCTATTAATTTTTAAATGATTCTGAATCACTGAGAAAAGGCTAAATTGTGTGTATCAGAATCTATTTGACACAGTAGTAGAGGACTGGCACTACAGTTTTCCAAAAACATGCTTTCTTCCCACACCGATGCCAGCAGTATCCACCCTAGTTCTGTGTGTTCACATGTTAACATGCAACTCACAGCACGTTCGGAAGCACGAGAGGGTTCTATTGTTCTATGAACAGATCACGCACCAGCTTAACAACACGGCTTGACATGTCTGCTGACCTTTTTTGTAACCAAAATGACCACTGCCACTTGTCCATTGCTTGGGTGGTTGTTTTAACACAAGACAACTAACATTTATACTCAATTCCATAACTGAAATATTCACATTCTATTAATACATCCCCATGTCTAACACTGCTTCATTAATTAACTCTAAGGTCTTATAATGCTTAAATGATTTTTAAACCATTTCAAATGTAAAATTTATAGAATTAATTACATGATATTCTGAAATTTGCTAATAGAAGTCTAAATATATAAATGTGTAAGATAAAATTATAAATTCAAATGAATTAACTCTTCTTTTCAAATTTAAGTAATATTTTGAACAAAGAACATACAATACATCTCCAACAATACAATAAACTTATTTTGGCTAAAAACACAGTTGTGTGGCAAGTGATACCAAGCACAAAACCCGAAAATTTATTTGGGAGATTCTGAGATCAGTTTAAAAAATACAAAAATTCTGCTTGTAACTCGATTTTATATATTTATAATGTTACTATTTGTCACTTATAAAATTGATTTTTAAAGTTTATGACCATTGTCAGACTGAAATAACTAAGAACATTTTAATTCTAATATTTACTATTTTCCATTCAACTTCAATCCAGAAAAGATTTGAGAAGGTTTATTTTATCCCCCAAAATAAATCATATCTTATTTTGATACCAACAGATATTAAATGTTTTAAAAGTAACAGCAGTACATAAAATGGGGATAAATTTAAATATACTTTTAACAATAAGTGCTTAGCCATACAATTTTAAAAACCAATCACAAGAAACCTATCAAATTCACAAACTTATGAACTTATTTTTCTATTTTAACAATTAAGTTTGTCTTTTAAAAATCTAATTTCAACAGTAGCTAATTTTAAGTATTTCTATAAAGAACTTGGAGGTGTCAGGCGGCCGGGCGCAGCGCGGTGGCTCATGCCTGTAATCCCAGCACTCTGGGAGGCCGAGGCAGGAGGATTGTTTGAGCTCAGGAGTTCGAGACCAGCCCGAGCAAGAGCGAGACCTCATCTCTACTAAAAATAGAAGGAAACTTTATAGATAACTAAAAATATATATACAGAAAAATTAGCCAGGCATGGTGGTGCATGCCTGCAGTCCCAGCTACTCAGGAGGCTGAGACAGGAGGATCGCTTGAGCCCAGGAGTCTGAGGTTGCTGTGAGCCTGAGGTTGCTGTGAGCCAGGCTGACGCCACGGCACTCATTCTAGCCCGGGCAACAGAGTGAGACTCTGCCTCAAAACAAACAAATAAATAAATAAAAATAAAAAAATTTTTTTTACTATAGTTTCACAAAATTATAATATGTGAAATTAAAAGGCTACATTTAAGTAAAGAGATATGAGTAGCAGGCCCTAAGTACAATATCTGACAATTTTGTCATACATTTTTCCAAGTACTTACTGATTAAGCAGTGTATGTTGTGGGAATAACAAGAACTGTCTGGGACGGTGAAGCTGCCATCACAGATGGCAACTTGACTCTCACCAAAAGGAAGAACGAAGAAACAAAGTTTATAGAGTAAACATCCCAGTGCCTGGAAAACAAAGAAGCATGAACATCATTAGAGCTCAGGTAATCAACTGAACCACAGGACGTAAAAATAGCCCCAAACCAAAAACTAAATATTATTTTTAAAAAATCTAATGTTTCTATACTGTATCATTCTTTTCACAAATCATTGCTTGAACAAATTATTGTTTTATATTTGAAAAGACATTTAACTACATCATTTCTGTGATTTTGTATCACATCTGTGGCTAGTTGGATGAATGAATGGTATCCTAGCTAAAATTAAAAGTGGGTTATTCCTTCTGGAAAAAAATTATACTTTTATTTCTTCCAGAAGGAAAATCTATATTTAGTACATAACTAGCATATAACCAACAAAGCAAGTACAAGGCTCCTTCTAACAACATTTTAAAAAATGCGCTGTAAAGCACACTTAAAATCGTGGGATTCCAAACATAAGTTAGACAGCACAGTTAAACTTATCAGACAATCATAAATAAATTTTTATTGATTATTTAGTAAACATACCTCATTACTTCACATTACAAAAATTAAGTTCTCTATTTCTATATTTAATCCAATAATTTTCATTGCACATTATGCTAATTATATTTATAACCTGGGTAATCTATATTAAAACTAAAAAAGGAAGGGTTCTGTCTGCTTAACTTGTATTGCTCCATAAATATCATAGCACCAATAAATCTACTTGCTAACAGTGAGAGTAAAACACCGTAAAACACAAATTGCATCTAAAAAGTAGCATAGGAAATGTCTAGCTAAGCTGGTAACAGCTCAAACCTGAGAAGCAGAAAAAAAAGTGATTTGGAGCTCAAGGAATCTTTGTCACCAGAAATGACACCTATAGGTTTTAAGTGTGTAAAGGGCATTTCCAATTCTAAACAAATTGTATAAAATTATCTACTAGTTAGTATACAATTATATCAGCAATAGTGAAATTTGGCCTTACTATCTAAAAATTAGCAAATCAGCTTTCTTTTGTTAAATTTTCTCTAGATATGAACTTAGCAAACACAGCTAACAAGTACACTAACTTTTATAACTACTATGAAGATCATAATATACTGAAACACCCTTGTGAGTTCAGCAATATTAATTTATAAAACATTATTTTCAATATTGTAACAATGTTCCAATGAAAACAGTTCCAAAGCTCTGTAAATTTCAATATATTAGTTCAAAAACATCACTGATTATATGACTAACAAAATTATAAAGATTCTGAATAGAAATAACCAGTTCAATATGGTTTAAAAAGATTTATGGATGCTTTTTCCTATAAGCAAGGCATTTTCACCATATATACAGTAAAATGAACATTAGGCTGCACTAACCGCACTAAAAAAAAAAATAAAATACTATTAATCGTGTTATGTTCACCTTAAATTACATCTTTCTTTCCACTGTCCAAATGACAGGGTTGGCAAAAGAGATCTCCATTTTAGCGAGTGTGTTTGTGTTTTTGTTTTTTTGAGACAGTCTCGCTCTGTTGCCCTGGCTAATCCCACAGCTAAACCCACTGATTGTAGCTCACAGCAACCTCAAACTCCTGGGCTCAAGCGATCCTCCTGAGAAGCTGGGACGACAGGCACGTGCCACCACAGCTGGCTAATTCTCACTGTTTTTAGTAGAGACGGGGTCTCGCTCTTGCTCAGGCTGGTCTCCAGTTCCTGACCTCGAACAATCCTCCCGCCTCGGCCCCCCAGAGTGCTGGGATGACAGGCGTGAGCCACTGCGCCGGCCCATTTTACCGGTTTCATCTTGTTAATCAAACCTTTAGTAAGCTGTCTTACGGAGTAAATGTAGTGGGGGTTCCCAGAAAACAATTTTAGCAATGCCAGTGTATTTAAAAAAACATAAATCTAAATACTCTCGTTTCAGAGTGTGAACACAAGGAGGTACGCTAACTTTTTCACGCCAAAGCCACTCCGCTCTCTACCCGCTGCACGTGATGAGAGGTGCACAAGAAACAGGAGGGCGTGATCTGGCTTTGAAGGCCCAGTACCACCTCCTTCAACTTTCCTCATTAAAGGTAACAGGAAGCGTGGCTTACTGAACTTCCTAATACTCAGTAAGCTCAGCACCCTACATCTCCAGATAAACATAACCTGCAATGGAAACTACCCAGCAAACAAAAAAGGGAAAAAAAGTTTTCCAAAATATTAAGCGCTAAATACTTTACCCCCAATATCATAACTCCCTGAATCAGTACTATGCTGAAGGAGGATCAAAAATATAATTCCTGATCAGCTAGAATTGAATTTTTTTCTGCATATCCTTGATTTCACACCTAAGATGCAGCACACTTCTGTTTCACCTGAGCTTAAGTAAGGCAAGCATAAAAATGGCACCATGGAAATTAAAATTCTCTCTCTTTCAAGCACTTATAAACATAGATACTATTTTCCGATTATTTTTCTTGCTTTTTTATCTTTGAGTATCTATTTGTAACCCCACAGCTAACCCCAGTTATCCAAGATAGAAACACTACAACATACTGATCTGTCAGTGGCACGAATCATTAAAGCATCACTGGCAACTCAGCAGGCTGACTGGCACACACCAAGTCTGCTGAAAAGTAAACAAAAACGGGACTCCCTGCCATGTGCTATTAGACCACAGCCATGTGCCTAGAACAACTGTTGCAATCAAGTGTCGATGGTGTCAAAACCAGTCGAGCCGTGACGCCTGTTGTTCACCTGCTACTGAAACACTCTCTTCAGGTAACAAGGAATTCACAGCAGTCACAAAAGTAGGTCAAAAAAAGACCCCCACCATCACCTCTTCTGCCTTCATTTCATAAATTAAGATCCAATTCAGTTTGCTTTCTACATTATACATAACCTTGCCTTACTATTGCATGAGCCACTTAGAGTCAAAGGTTAATGCTGCAGAAAGCAAAGCAAACGTGAGTCACATAAGCTAGAGATCTATAAGCACTATCAAACTAACAAACGTACCTGCAATTTAATTGAATTATGTACCTGGGCAAAGTTCAGCTGCCGCAAGAATCACCGTTTGGTGGAAGCATGTATATTACGTAGACAGGAAAACAGACATCACAGGGATCTGCACGAGTATTCGGCTCTCCAGACTCTGGCTAAGGCCCCAACCCCACAGAGGAGGAGCCAGAGCAGAACCAAGGAGACACTCACATGGTTTCATACATTAAACTTGACTATTTTCTGAACATTATGTTTTAAAAATGAAATAAATTTGACTTCTTTGTATACTCTAGAACTATTTCCAAAGGATTTTATTCCTCCATCCCTAACATGGTCACTACTGGCAGATATGGATAAACTGTTGTTGGATTTAAATGAATTCACATGTAAAATGGTCTTCTGCTAGTTTATTAAATATAACCAAAAACATATTTTACTTATGAAATAAGTTTTAAAGAAATGTTGACATTCTAACATAAAGTTCAGCTATAAAGAAACATGGTCTATCTCAATAATTCTGTCCAGATGTATGTATGCGCTAAATGATAAAGAACTACAACGTACAGAAGCTACTCAATGGTATCTTTATATGTAATTAGAAAAAGGTATACTCATGCCAGTTTCTATTTAAAAGATCTTTAATACTACAGAAAATTATTATGTAATTACTTAAGAGTTATATCCAGCTTTCGGTAGTGATCAACCAAAATTCTACTCAATCAAAATAATGTTAACACTCACAGTATACTCTAAATCCTAAAAAATACTATGAAAACAAGTTACATTATATAGAATTTTTTATTTGCTTTTTGATACATAAGCTATCAATCTCAGAATTGAGAAGATGAAATACACTAATATTTTTCTTCTCCCAAATAAGAAGCTCTACTCTGTATCACTCTCTTCTAATCAGCAAATGCCTTCTGGGGCCAGGGGGAGATTAGTCAACTACACTCAGATTTTTCACTTTGTTAGAGCAAATGTCAGCCCTTCGTGGCCTTACCCAGATGTCAGCCTTGGTGGTGATGGGTTTCCCTCCATAAAGGTTGATCATTTCGGGGGCTCTGTACGACAGAGTCGTGTACCTGGCAGTGAATGAGTGAAATGGAGTGGAGATATATATATATAAAAAAAAAAAAAAAAAGACAAATAATACATTGTTTCTACATAAAACACTACCAAAAATCTTTCAGGTCCAATAACGTTACATAGAAATATACTATTTTTAAAAGCTCATTAAAAACCAACCTATCAAGGATTAAACAATACAAAGCATCCATACACATTTTTATTCAACAAGTACAATAGCATCTCTAATGAAATAAAAGCTTATTTTTCTTAATTTATTATAAAAATCTTAAAGAATGACAATTAGAAACAGTTTTCCTTAAATTTCTTGTGTGAAATACTACAATTTGAGTACTATAATCTCCCTATCAAAATATCTTAGTCTATTAATTTAAAAGCAAAACTTCCACCCTCTCAAAAACTTAATTTACGTGTTGACTAAGGAGTGTGTTTCCATGGATTCTAATATACCTCCTTGCACACAGTAGTAAATCTCCTTTGAGTTTATTTTTATAATTGTTGTTTGGAAAGTAATCTAGTTGCCACGATTCTAACTACCTTCATTAAGTACACTTCTAATACTGTCATAATAAGCTATTTTGGACTAAAAAGATACTGTGAAGAAATGTTCACCAATATAAAAACCCCAAATTCATGATGAATGGAACATTTTAACGAAGGGGTGTTCAAATCCCGTCAGAAATTACCAGAATGTGGACAGACTTCCCATATCGTGGAATAATTTAAGATTTGAGTGTTTATACATTTTACAAGAAGTACCATAAAACTCAACATTCTACCATCCTACTTTTTCCCCAATCACCGTGACTGACAGAGGATCTGAATGACACCCCTGCGGAAGTCACTATTGGGAAGTCACAATACCAGCTGCCTGAGGCAGGATTTTTGCTCCCTACTGGACCCCACACCAAGAACAGCACTGGCTCTCAGTAAACAGCTGGTCATCAAAGGAAGGGGTGGCCCACCAGCTCCTCAACGGAGCCCCGAGGCACAAGAACCCCTCATGAGCTTTCACGCATCACTCATGTAAAGTCGGATGAACCTTAACCATATTCCAGAAGGCAACGGCAAGAAATAAAATGTCCAGCAGGCCAGAGATGTCTGAGCAGAATCCTATCGCAGTCACTAAAAATCATAACCTAATACATTTTTTTTAATTATATGTACACACATATATCCTCAAGAAGTCAATTCAATACTTTATTATTCTTGTCTTCTCCAGGACATTTAGATACTTAGTGAGGAGTTTGTTTTTATGGAATCTAGCGTCATCAAGGCTAAGCTTCTTGAGTCTAGTGGTCTAGAAATCCGAAATACTCTGCAAACGGACCAGAATAAAACAGCTCTGTTGCAGCTATTTCAAAACACTGCAGTTCACATGACAGCTCTTAAATAATATTAAAAAATCAAGAATTTGTAGGACAGTGATGAAAGGCAAACTTAGGAAGTCCTACTCTGACAGATCTTTCTGCACTCTGTTATCATTTTATTAAGGTAATCTAAGATTTACAAGCAGTTCCATTTTCTAAAACCAGAAAACAGAAAAATCAGGACAAGGCCCTCACAGGTACTCCGGCAACCATGGGAAGTACAGGATCAAGGAAACGTGACGTAGGTATAACGCATTTCTACCAGAGAGCTTTCCGGTAACACCATTACAGAGTAACAGTGACTTGGTAACAGCTTTAACACTTTCATCTTCTACAGTTTTCAAAACATACAGGTGTCAATCTTCTTAATGTTAAATAAGAAGTAAAAGAGTAAATGTTTTCAAATAATTTAACTTTTTCTTAACAAGCACAAATCCTCAGTATCAGTGAAAACAAAGATGTTTAACTGAACTCAATAATCACTTAAAAGACCCTTTCTAATGAGCCCACTAATTACTAGGGCTTATTTAACAAATTTCTTTATAAATCTATTTACAATATAGACGGGAAACTTGCATCCATGGCAAAATATATTCATAAATTTCCCACTGAGTTAGACCAGACATGACTTAACCAACCTCTGTGGCCCAGGAACACGGTGAAGAAATCTACAAATGGGACATCTAAAATCTGCATTAGCAGAGCTTGTCACAGACACAAGTTAACTAACACTACTACGAGGTAAAGTGCAGTAACGACAATACTTACTTTTTAATTTCTTCTTCTACTACATTAACTCCGTCTTTTTGAGGATTAAGAAATTTATTAGTGGCACTGCCAAAGTCACAAAGTACATAGTTTCCACTATCATTCAACAAAATATTTTCTACCTTAAGAAAAGAAAATCAATCATTAGTAGTATTTTCAAACTGGAAATTATCTTTTTACAACCATGTTTTTACACAATAGCCACTGAAGGGTCTGTGACACACACACACACACACACACACACAGTACTCAGACTGTGAGGAAGGACAAAGGACCCAGAGCAACAGTGCTCTTTACTGTGTCTCCTGCTTCTCTTGCTGAGGACAGAGGGGCTTCTCCCACCCAGGACGGTGTGCGGGGCTGGGCGACTCCCAATCTCTAAAACTGCTTGTACGAGAGAGAACAACTAGTGGCCAGCAGAGTCCAGCTTCTCTCGTTTACTGCACCTCTATCTTCCTCCTTTTCTGATACTTCATAAGTGATAATGAAAACTGTTTAAATTCTTTGATTTACTGCTAGTACCGTTTTTATTTAAACCATTACACTGAAAAACACAAATGTGACTTAACCTGTAGATCGGAGTTGTAGTAACTAAAACAAACGAACTAGGCACACAGTGTCTTGACCTGCAGAAGGTGGGTTCACAGCCCGGTCGGCTGCTCACCAGCGTGTGCCCCCGCAGACGACCTGCCTAACCACTCGCGCTTTACTTCCCTCATCTGTAAAACGGGGAGATTATGATGCCTCCTATACGGGATTGCTGTAAAAATCACGAGTTAAAATATGTGCAGTGCTTACTTAGATCACTGTCTGGAATATAGTAAGCACTCAATAAATTATTATTACATGTTTTTTCACAGTATCTTTTATTTTTGTGATACAGTCATAGATGAGGAATTCATTTCTTTCCACCCTATCAAAACACTCAGTTTCTTTATACATTTTCTTTCATATTTCATTTTAGTCTAAGATTCATATGAAAAATCTACTTAAAACAAGTATATTTTGCATACATTCACACATATAAAAAGAACTAAGCATATAAAATAAGAACAATAAAAAACTGTAAAGTTTAACATCTTTCCTGAATTTTAAATCAAGGAGACTCAGAGGGAAATATCAACTTTGGATGCAAAAAGTTAATGAACTACAACAGCAAAAAAAAAAAAAAAAAAAAAAAATTATACCAAACTATCAGGGGAAATGTTGCGCATTCAGGAAACCTGAGCTGAGCTCAGCTGGTTTTGCAAATGAGGGGACCGAGACCTGCAGCTGTGTTTCAATCCGGCCTCACCTCCCATCACAGGTTTCCCGGATGACACTGTCATGATTAACCACCTACATTCTTAGTGGTATCTTCTGTTCTGTCTTACAAGTATTTTATAATCAGCTTTCATAAAATGCTATATGACCACTCAGAATTGGGATGCATACATTAATTCACTATGCATGGAGACCCTGCTGTGTGCAGAACTGTTCTAGACGTCTGGGCACACCGCTGGGAGCGCGTCCCTGCCCTAATGGTGCCTGCAGTCTGGTGGAAGAGGACAGAGGATAAACCACAGGCATAAGATAGAGGCAAAACTACACGGTATCTCAAGAAGCGCTCGGTGCAGATGAGGCAGAGCACACAGAGTGGGCATGTCGGGCTGTGATCATAAACGAGGTAGCTCGGGACGGGACTCAGTGACAAGGTAAATCTGGGCAGACGTGAAGACGGGGAAGGGCAGGAATATCTTGGCCCAAAGCATTTCAGGAGGTGACTTTTGTGATCTTGGCGTTTGTGGGCCTGAGAGAAGGCACTCGCGGTTCTCAGTGATACCTCCAGCAACGTGATGCCAGGAACACTCCGGCTCCTTTGGGACTTTTCCAGCGTAACAACGTCAAGAGTCCACGAGAAGATGAAATGGCTTAAAGACAATCACTACCGAAGCACAGTAAATTCTAGAAAACTGTAAAGAACTGTAGATAAACGGGAAAAGAGACCCATTTACGGTCTCCTGCAGTGTCTCCTGGAAACGCCTGATGCCCGACAGGGACACAGCGAACAGGAACGGGAGCCGAGAGGACGCCGTGGGAGGGACGTTCCACCCGTGCGCGGCTCGGCCAGGCGTTTGTGCTGACGGGAGCTGTGGGAGAGGCCTGCCGTGGGACACGGGGACGCAGGCAGGGCACAGAGGTCGCCCTCCAGCCAAGCGGGAGACCCCAGGGGTGGGCAAAGCACAGTCTCGACCACCGCTGTCTTCACAGGACCCCACGCAACGCAGGGGGCGGGACACCAATCTCGGTGCCGGCAGGAAAGACTGGGTTAGACGAAAACGGTCTGGCAACGTTCTCACCGCCAAGCCTCCCCCGCGTCGCCTCCCCCGCAGCACCCAGGGCGCTCTTACCTTCAGATCCCGGTGAAGGATGGGCGTCTTGCACTGGTGCAGCCGGGCGACAGCCTCGCAGGTGTCGCAGAGGATCTGCAGCACCTCCGCTTCCGTGAAGCCCGTCTGCAGCCTCCTGTTCATCTGATTCACCACCTGCCCAGCTACACAGAACAGCGACTTTGAGGGGACGTTTTCCGTCAGTGACGTCTGTCACACACCGCCTGAGAAACCCTTTCCGGCTCCAGGCCGGCTTTTCCACAATTCCGACACAAGGGTGCTCTTTACATCATGCTGTGTCGACTCAATGACAAACAGTTTTCACAGTTTGCATCTCGGGGACCAGAACATCTTAAGACAGTGTCCTGTTAATGGCACTGGCCACTGTTTTAGCATCTCTGAAATCAAGGTGTGTCTTATAATTGACGACATCTTGGTTTACAGAAATAGCTATTCAACACTGTGCTGTTTATTGGGTAGACAGTGGTGGACAAAAATAAGGTTTCTCTTATAGAATTTACATTCTAACAGTGGAAACAATCACACAAATACATAAACATAATTACATATTATAACAATAACATGAGAGAACTTTTATGAGAAATCTAAATTTAAATTGGTGAAGGAAGACAGGAAAGAGAGAGTGTCAGATCAGGCCTGTCTACGGAAGCGATATTTGAGACTGAAGGGTAATGAGGAAATAAATAACCAGGCATGGATCTGGCAGAAGAATATGCTGGTGATACTGAGCAGTACGTACAAACGCCTCCAGTTTGGGAACGAGCTTGACGACTTTGAACAACTTAAAGAAAGCCAGTGCTGATAAGGTCTAAGCAGCAGAGAAGACAGCAAGGTGAGATAAGGCTGACAGAGATCAGTTATATTTTGGATTTTATCTAGAGAGACAAAGAAACTTCCTGATCTTTTTAAAAGATCTCATCAATTAAGGGTTAGGGGAATCAAAAAAGTTGTAAATGGAGAGATGGGGTAAGAAGCTAATACTATCCAGGTAGGAGGTAATTGACCAGAGTAATTTTTTTTT
The DNA here is from genome assembly GCF_041146395.1 of Eulemur rufifrons. Taxonomy (NCBI): domain Eukaryota; kingdom Metazoa; phylum Chordata; class Mammalia; order Primates; family Lemuridae; genus Eulemur; species Eulemur rufifrons. The sequence goes on from NC_090995.1 coordinate 15,347,578, forward strand.
GGAGACAGAGTCTCGCTCTGTCACCCTGGCTAGAGTGCAGTCGTGTCATCACAGCTCACAGCAACCTCAGACTCCTGGGCTCAAGCGATCCTCCTGCCTCAGCCTCCCGAGTAACTGGGACTACAGGCATGTGCCACCATGCCTGGCTAATTTTTCTATATATATTTTAGCTGTCCATATAATTTCTTTCTATTTTTAGTAGAGACGGGGTCTCGCTCTTGTTCAGGCTGGTCTTGAACTCCTGAGCTCAAGCAATACTCCCACCTCAGCCTCCCAGAGCACCAGGATTACAGGCCTGAGCCAACAGGTCGGCCAGAACAATTTACTAAAATCAAATAGTCAAAAATATATATACCACTGAGCCTGAGAGGATGATTATATAACATATGATAGTAATAGATAGTTTAATAATTATAATTCTTAATTATTAAGAATAAGATAACCATCATTATCTTTTAAGAATGCAGGTAAATACGTGATTCAAAGCAGTCTAATAAAAATAAACTTTGGGAATTTAAAAAAACAAAGCTTACATTAACTCGAAACTTTAACAAAGATGGATAAATGAATGTTCACTACTTTGGAATCTGTAACAAGGTATATACACATTTGTTCCTTTTATTATTACTGTCTAAACAGCAGTCTCTTTTCTGAAATATTGGTTTTTCCCTTAGAATTTTAAAGTAAAAAAAATGTTAAATTTTCCCTGCATTCTCGACTTCCAGAAAACCCAGGTGCAGTATGTTTAGGTTATCTCGGCACACTGAGGCCCCTGGCCAGGCAGCGACTTCCTCATCCCCTGGTTTCATAGACTCCCTGTCTGTTCTTAAACTAGAGAAGGCTTATTTTAACTAAAAATTAAACAGGACAAAAAATGCTTTCTTGGTGTTCATTCATATCCTTGAAATATCATTTCACAGCTAAGGAAATCATAATCTTGAATTCATTCCACCTCTTTCCAACTGTCAGTGTTGTGATAAGCAGAGTAAATTTTAAACAAATGTTAATTCCCTTTCATCCATCCAGAGTAGAAATCTGAATCACAAAAACCAAATCCCCAGAGGAAACTAAAATTGTATTAGAGCTGCATTTCAAATGTAGAAATAAATAAAATTTCATTACTCAAAATCAGAGTTTTCTGAAAATTAAATAAAGCTTAAAAGAAGGTTATTCTAATTTTGTTACAAAAGAGTAAAAAATCAGATTCTAAAATCAAACATTATATACTGAAGGTCTTTAAAGTGCATACAGCTCTTCAATCTTTCCATATTTTCCAAAGAAGTATCATCTCCTAAACCAAAGCCCAATTTCTTCAGTACATTTAAAAAGTCAACATTGTTCTAACCTCTCAAAGTTGTCCACCAACCTTCATCTATCTGAGTACACTTCTCACTACTTAGTTTAAAAAGCCATGAGTGCAACCTATTATTCCATTTAAATTCTGACAATGTGACACCTTTTTCGAGATTATTGCGTTTCATCTGTAACAGACTGCATCACTGGCCCATCTCCAACTCTCCCTTTCCCGTGCCCTTTGCCACGTAACTCTGCAGTTCCTCCCCATCAACGGGCGAAGAGAGCCCCTGCTCTTGGATTTGGGCTCCCTGGTGTGACCTGCCTTGGCCGACAGCGAAAGGCAGCCAGTCCAAGCCCTGGCTGTGAGAGGCTTCCTCTCAGCTGCTCCCGCTGCCTTTACACGCCCACCATCTGCGTGAGAAAGCCCCTCCCCGAGTGCCGGTGCCGGTGCCGGTGCAGGAAGAGTTGCAGGCAGGTGAAGCAGAGCGACTCCCACTAACCCCAGCTGACCCCGGGCAGGCGCCCAAGCCCGGCCACAGCCACCCTGCCACCCTGCCCAGCGGCGTTGGAAGCAGCTGCCCACAGATAACGCAGGTGATAACAAGTGACTGTGGTTTTATGCTATTGAGTTTTGGGATTTTTTTTTTTTTTAACTAAACAAATGCTAAGAGATATAATCCCTGGGAACTTATGTAGAACACTTCCTAAAAATAAAAATTAAAAATTTGTAAATTTTCATAGTTTTATTCACAAATTATTCATAAAGTAATATGGAAGTTAAAAATAAGATAGCAGAAACAAAATTCTTTAAAAGAGCTGAAAGATAGATAATGAATGCTCTCAACAAAAATAGAGTAAAGAGAAGTAAAAGAAAAATTAATCAGAGGACTGATCAATCTAGGAAGACAAACATCCTAAAAATGAGAAGTCCAGAAAGAGAGAACTAAAAAAATGGAACAGAAAAACATTTGGTGTCCCGCAAAAAGGACACCAAAAAAGACCCACACTAAGGCACGCATGTCTTGGAATTTCAATATGCTGAAAATAAAGGAAAGATTTGAACTACAAGGTCTATGGAGAAAAGCAGCATCAAGCTTCTCAGTAACACTAGGAAAAAATGCAATAATGCCTTCAAAATTCTAGATCAAAATTATTCCTAACCTAAAATCTTTTAGCCAGCCAAATTAACACTCAAACGTGGGTGTAGAATGAAGATATTTTTACATATGCAAGATCTCAAAAATGTTTTCTCCCATAAATCCATTATCAGAAAGCCACTGAGAAATGTACTCTTCAAGGAGGGAGTGGAAATGGGGAGGCGTGAGCAGCGGGGAGCCAAGACGGGGGAGGTGAAGGGAATTCCCAGAGGGACAGCCAAACGCTGCTCAAACCAAGCAGGACTGAAGCCTCCCCAACAGCCTGTCTAAGGAAAGAAAAAATGAAACTGACACAAATATTAAAGTATTTAAACACACTGCGTAAGGATTTGTACCTCTCTTGGCAATGTGGGAATAAAATACCAGTACATATAAAAAAAATTAAGACAAACGAAAAATGAACTATTAACTTCAGGAAAAAACAAAAAGTAGTACAAGAAAGAAAATGAAATTATAATTATATACCACCATTAAATGACAATCAAAATAATTTAAACACTGATTTAGTCCAAAACCTGAGAATATACTATACTGAAAGTAGAATCTTCATATTTTCTAGGCGATAATATCTAAAACATAAAATGAGAAATAGAACAAACTTTCTTTCAAGAGCCTCCTCATGCTCAGAATCACATACTTCCCTTGATTTTTTGTTCCTTCTCTTTCATACTCTTGGGAGCTCACCAAAATCATTAATTCTCTTTTACATAATTCAGTACAGAAATATGCAAGTAAATATGAAGGAAAACTCTCAAGTATTTTAAGAGTACTGCCTCGGAAAAGAGGGATCGGGCAGGAGGGTGCAGCTCTGCCACAGCTCAACAGAACTGTTTGACTTTTTAAACCATATGCATAAATTACTTTGACAAAAATTGAGAATTTCATGTAAAATATAGCCTACTTATTCAAATGCCAGATAATTATTTCTAAAAATCTTTTAAACAAAAGAATACCTTATTCAAAATACAGCTAATTCCTCTACTTTAAAATAAAATTCAGCCCTAAAATTTGAAGGGAATTTGATTCCCCTTTTAAAATGTCTTCTTGGCCAGGTGCGGTGGCTCACGCCTGTAATCTTAGCACTCAGGGAGGCCGAGGCGGGAGGACTGCTTGAGGCCAGGAGTTCGAGACCAGCCTGAGCAAGAGCGAGACCTCGTCTCTACTACAAAAGTGGAAAAAATCAGCCGGGCATGGTGGCAAATGCCCGTAGTCCCAGCTACTCGGGAGGCTGAGGCAGGAGGATCGCTTGAGCCCAGGAGTTTGAGGCTGCTGTGAACTAGGCTGACACTACGGCACTCTAGCCCAGTCAACAGAGCAAGATTCTGTCCAAAAAATAAAATAAATAAAATAAAAAGTCTTCTTGGTGACAATTAATTGAACTTATCCAGGGTTAACATTATGCTTGATTCGAGTATCTTGAAAAAGTTACCAGTAGTCAAGGATTATTAGTGAACTCTAATGCAACTAAGAATTAGCACTGTAAATGCTAGAATTCAGGAAAGTGGGGTAGAAAATATGAATATCTTCTAAGAGATCACGGTGCTTTACAGTAGAGATGATGAGATATAAAGAGAAAACAATCAAGAAACATCTATTTTTTAAAATATTGTGTCTGGAAATAAGTTACAAATCTACCACAACAGACATTATAACATTGATTCATTTCATTTTCCTGTCCTTCCTTCCTTACAAGACTGCAGTAAATAAGACCATAGTTTCTCCATCACTGCCAACACCATCATCCCCCTCTTCCTCGACTCACCTTCAGGAAACTCTTAAGAGTTCCTGATACGGTAATTAACAATCATAACTGTCTTAAGAGAATCTAAATATAAACCAGGGCTCCCTAGAACCCTAACTGCTAGATACAGCCTGATTTTTTTAAAAAAAAAAGTTTGTAGGAAATAGATTCATTGCCAGCTTTCCACACATTAAAATTGTTAAATGTTAGGGGTTTTTTTTTTTATAATTATTACTAAACCATACTATACAATATTTACATAAAAATATCACATTAGGTCCAAATCAAATGTCATTTTTTATCTTCTGATATTTACCAAAAGAACAACAAAAACCCACATAACACAAGTTTATAAAGATTACAGATCAAAATGGATCCTCTAAATTTGTTAAATTTAATGTTTACAATAACACAGTAGAATGCTGAAAAATCTTACAATACTAATATTGACACATTAAGCTCTTCTTGGTTGGATTATAAGTGCATAAAGAGCCATTGTAACAATTTACTGGCTTAGATTTCCTGTTTTAAACTCAACTGCACTTTTCTAATTCTCCATTTACATGGTCATAATCATAATCGCAGCAACTGTGACTTTTAAATAATTTTTTAACAGCATTCCTAATTAGATAATGAAAGTTAAATTTCAATAAGTGTCTAGAATAAATTAACAGCTACCCTAGGGAAAACCAAGACACCTAGTAAGCCATTTTAAGGGGAAACTTTTTAGTATACTACAAATGCAGAAAGACACTTACCTCGACAATATTCCATCAAGATGAGCACTTCCCACACATTATCACTAATTGAATTAATAGCACAGTCCAAATAGCCCACGATATTTTTGTGACCAGATAGCTCTTTCTGTAAATAAAAAAAAAAAATTTAAAAACTGAAAAACATACATGTTAAAAGCTATATAATTGAAGCATAAATTAATGTATTTAAACAATTTCAAGAGGTAAGAATGTATGAAACTTAGTATTTCAACCAACCACAAACATCGATGGTTTCAGTGGAAAGTTTACCTGTACGTGACTGTCAGTTTCTAACAGACAAATATCAACGAATATTTATTTTTATGAGAAGACGGTTCACTCAACAGTAACAGGCTCCAAATGTATACAAGATAATCTTTTGGGATTTCAGAATAAAATATTAGAATTTTTATTATATTTATTTTTCTCTTAAAAAAAGGAATTAAGCTCTAATATAATACTTATTAACTAACAATTACACTCTCATTTATTTTGCCTGCAAGATACTACGATTTATGTGTGGCTATTACATGGATTTATGGCTACACGTGTTTTTAACAAAATAACCTAAAAAAGTGACAAGAGGCTAAAAAAGATTTCCAAAAAGAAATGACAAGTTAAAATACCACAATAACACAAGACCAAGGAAGTAAAAAAATGGCAAATCTGAAACTTCTAGTGCATGATAGTCATCAGTATATGAGATTAAAAATAATTTAATCAGACCTATCTGGAAATTTGCAAATAATTATTAAAAATACTGCTTAAAATGAATTTACATACACTATCATTAATTTTAACTGTGCAATGTCATCTGATAAAGAGCCAATGGACACTGAACATGTGAATAATTTATATTTGATGGGTCATCAAAATAATTTGGAAGACAACCGCTCTAAAGAGCTGATCTCCCTAAAATATCTTGTTGAAAAGCACAGGATTTGACTGATGCTGCTGCTCATATTTTACACGTCTCAAAATTATACAAATCTGATAAAAGAATTACGGCACAAAAGTACAATACCTGGGATCCAGTTAGTTAGAAAACTTAGTCTAAGCTTCACCATTATCTCAGGGTAAATCTTTTAACCATTTTAGCTAATAACCTTACCTTTAAAAAAGTCAGTCTCAAAACCTAATCATCTTTAGTATAGCTAAAAAATAGGGAAAATAAAAGCAGAACTCAGAAATCAGATGGTGTAAATGTCTGAAGGAAAGGGATTCTAGTAAGTGTCAGGAAACATGCTGACACAAAATAAGAAATCCCCCTCTTGGCAGTTGGATAAGTAGGACTGACATTAACAACTATCGGTGAGGACGTGGAAAAGTATATTATCAGAGCGTTATAAGGTCCAGCTGCCGTGAAAAACAGTATGGTGGTTCCTTAAAAAGTTAAACACAAAATTACCATACTACCCAGCAGTTCTACGCCTAGATATATACCCAAAAACACCATAATCAAGTACTCAAAGAGACATACATACATATTCATAGCAACATTATTCACAATAGCCAAAAGGAAAACACAGCCCAAATATCAATCGAATAGTTACCAAAAAAAATCCATCAACCTATGAATGATAAACAAATTCTATTATAGACATACAATGGAACATTATTCAACCATAAAAAATGAAGTACTCGTACATGCTACAATGTAAATAAACCTCAAAAGCATCATGCTGCAAGCATGGTGGCTCACGCCTATAATCCCAGCACTTTGGGAGGCCAAGGGAGGAGGACTGCTTAAGGCCAAGAGTTCAAGACCAGCCTGGGCAACTTAGTGAGACCCAGTCTCTACAAAAATAAAAACTAGCTGGTGTGGTGGCAGATGCCTGTAGTTCCGGCTGAAGCAGGAAGCTTGCTTGAGCCCAAGAGTTTGAGGCTGCTGTGAGCTACAATCATGCCACTCAACTCACAGGCTGGGTGACAAAACAAGGACCTGTCACTCAAACAAAAACAGAACAAAAAATAGAAAAAAATTATGCTAAGTGAAAGGAAAACACAAAAAATCATGTAAATATTGTACAACTTCAATTACAGGGAAAATACAGAATAAAAGAATCCAGAGACGTAACTCAGATGGTGGCTGCCAGGAGCTGGAGGAAGGGAAGAAGGGATTCCCCTCCCGGTGATAAAAAGGTTTTGGGAACAGAGGCAGTGGTTGTACAACACCGTAAATACACCCGATGTCACTGAATTTGTTCACCTTTAAAATGGTTAACTTTATATCATGTGACTTTCACCTTAACAAAACAAAAACTTACAATGTGTCTCGGGGTGTGTGTGAGCATTTGAGGAACCATGGAGAAGGAGAGAGGATGGAGAGGAGAGCCGAGAGGAGGGGTGAGAACACAAACGGGAGACAGAGCACTGAGAATAAGAAACCCTAACAAAGAAGGAAATTTTTATTTTGTAATTATTTTTTTACTATTTAGGCTAGTTAACTCAGTCACTGAAGTTTTTAATGGCCTATTAAAATCTTTTTCACCTTTCCTAATATTTGGAAATAATTTTTCCCTTGAAGGAAACCTTGCCATAAATTGAAGAGTTCACAGGAAAAACAACTTAACAGCATGGTTTTTAAAATAAAAACAAACCTAACTGTTCTCTGTGAATATAAGCACAGACAGTGAATGTATGAAACACGCATGGGGATGGTGAACACCGGATTCAGGACTTTTGTTTGCGGGGGTCGGGGGTCAGGGGTCGGGGGTCGGGGGGCTGATGAGGAGCACAGCACAGGCAAACCCTGTCTCACTGCGCTCTGCAGACACCACGTGTGTGAAGGCTGAAGGTCTGCGGCGATCCCGACGATCCCAGCGATCCCGGCGATCCCGCACGGAGCAAGTCTGCCGGCGCCGGCGCCGCTGCTCCAACAGCGCGGGCTCGCTGTGTCTCTGGCTCACCTTCTGGTGATTCTCGTACTATTTCAAACTTTGTCTTTCTTTTATTCTGTTGTGGTGCTCTGTCATCAGTGATCTCTGATGTTACTACTGTAAGTGTTTGGGGAGCCACAAACCACACATACACAGATGCAAACTTAGATGATAAAGGTTGGCGTCCTCACTGTCCCACCAACTGGTCACTCCCCCGTCTCTCACGGGCTCCCCTATTAACCGAGACAGACAATATTGAAATTAGGCCAGTTAATAACCCTGCCATGACCTCTAGTGCTCAAGGGAAAGAAGAGTCGTATAACTCTCACTTTAAATGAAAAGCTGGACATGATAAGCTCAGTGACGAAGGTAAGTCCAAAGCCAAGACAGGCCAAAAGCTGGGCCTCTGCACCCAACAGTTAGCCAAGCTGCAAATGCAAAGGAAAAGTTCTTGAAGGAAATTGAAAGTGCTGCTCCAGTGAACACACAAGTGACAAGAAAGCAAAACAGCCTGACTGCTGGTATGGAGACAGTGTGAGTGGTCTGGACAGAAGATCAACCACAACACGCCCTTAAGCCAAAGCCTAATCCAGGGCAAAGCCTCAACTCTTTAACTCTGCGAAGGTGGAGGTGAGCTGTGGAAGAGAAGTTTGCAGCGAGCAGAGGTGAGTTCACGAGAAAGCAGCTGTCTCCAAGACGTACAAGTTCAAGGTGAGCCAGCATGCAGAAGCTGCAGCAAGCTGTCCAGAAGATCTCGCTAAGATCACTGAGGAAAGTGGCTACATTAACAGATTTTCAACATAGACAAAACAGCTTCCTACTAGAAGAAGATGCCATCAAAGCCTTTCGTAGCTACAGAAGAGAAGTCAAGCACTGGCTTCAAAGCTTCAAAGGACAGGCTGACTCTCTTGTTTGAGGCTAATGCATCCAGTAACTTTAAGTTAAAGCCGATGCTCATTTTACCATTCCAAAAATCTGAGAGCCCTGAAGAATTATGCAAACTCCACTCTGCCTGTGCTCTATAAATGCAAGAACAAAGCCTAAATGACAGCACATCTGCTTTCAGTATGTTTAACTGAATATTTTAAGCCCACTGTTGAAACCTAATGCTCAGGGAAAAAAATTCCTTTAAAATATTACTGCTCATTGACAAGGCCCCTGGGTACCCAGGAGCTCTGCTAGAGACGCACGGGAGACTAAAGTTGTTTCCATGCTAATACCACATTCATTCTGCACCTCCTGGTTCAAGAAGCAATTTTGACTTTCAAGTCTTATTTTTAAGAAATTAATTTGTAAGGATATAGCTGCCGTAGACAGTGATTCCTCTGATGAATGGTGGGAAAGGATTCACCATTACACATGCCATTAGGAACATTCATGATTCATGGCAGGAGGCCAAATATCAGCATTAACGGAAATTTGGAAAAATCTGATTCCAACCCTCATCGTTGACTTTGAGGGGCTCAAGACTTCAGTGGAGGAGGGAACTACAGACGTGCTGGAAATAGTAAGACAACTGGAAGTGGAATCTAATGATTTGACCAAATTACTGAAATCTCATGATAAAACTTCAATGGATGAGGAGTTGTTTCTTGCGGATGAGCGAAGAAAGTGATTTACTGAGATGGAATCGACTCCTGGTGAAGAAGCCGTGAACATTAACTTAGCTGACAAAGCAGCAGCAGGGTCTGAGGGGACCCGATGTCGGAAGTAGTCCTGTGGGCAAAATGCTATCAAACAGCACCGCACGCTACAGAGAATCTTTCACGAAAGGAAGAGTCAACTGATGTGGCCAACTTCACTGCTGCCCTATTTTAAGAAACTGCCACACCCGCCCCCACCTTCGGCAGCCCCTTCTCTGATCAGTCACCAGCCATCAACATCCAGGCAAGACCCTTCACCAGCAAGAGGATTTATAATTTGCTGAAGGCTCAGGTGAATGTTATTTTTTAGCCATAAAATATTTTCAATTAAGGCACGTACATTGTTCTTTTAGACCTAATGCTACCGCACAATTAACAGACTACAGTAGAGTATAAACGTAACTTTCATAGGCACTGGCAAACCAAAAAATTTGGCAACTTGCTTTTTTGCAATACTCGCTTTCTTGCAGTGGTCTTGAACCAAAACCGTAATATCTTTAAGGTTGGTTTGTACGGGGACACAACTGTGGAATACTCAGAGGGCTCCAACAGCATCTGTAAATTTAATTTCTCAAGTTGGATGATGCGTAAAACTGGTGTTCATTATATAATTCTCTAATTTTTCTATCTTCAAAATATTCCATAATTAAAACGCATTTTAAAAAAGAAAAAGAAGGCCGGGCGCAGTGGCTCACGCCTGTAATCCTAGCACTCTGGGAGGCCGAGGTGGGCGGATCGTTTGAGCTCAGGAGTTCGAGACCAGCCTGAGCAAGAGCGAGACCCCATCTCTACTAAAAATAGAAAGAAATTATATGGACAGCTAAAAATATATATATAGAAAAAATTAGCCGGGCATGGTGGTGCATGCCTGTAGTCCCAGCTACTCGGGAGGCTGAGACAGGAGGATCGCTTGAGCTCAGGAGTTTGAGGTTGCTGTGAGCTAGGCTGACGCCACGGCACTCACTCTAGCCTGGGCAACAGAGTGAGACTCTGTCTCAAAAAAAAAAAAAAAAAAAACAAAAAGAAAAAGAAAGCAAAGCAGCTTCCCTGCTGAACCTGTAGGAGGGAAGGAAGCAGAGAGGAAATGTCTGGCTGTATTTATCCCCAGACGTGGGGAAAGCCACGCAGCCCTCCTCATCCAAGTGCTCCACATCCCGAATCCAAGCAACTGTGGATTGAAAATATCCACACACACAAAAATAAGTAACAATATAGTAATTTAAAAATGCAGTATAACAATTACTGAGATAGCATTTACATCGTATTAGGTATTACTATTATAAGTAATCTAGAGATGATCTAAAGTATGCAGGAAGATATTAGCAGATCACACGCAAACACTACACCACCTTACGTTACACAGGAGGCCTGAGCATTCGTGGATTTGAGAACCCGTGGATTTTCGGATCGGCAAGAGTAGTGGAACCAATCTCCCTTGGATAGCAAGGGATGCGACTATACCACAAATTTCTAAATGAACGATCTTCAAAGTTTTTCTAAATGTATATAAACCAATAAGCAGCTTGCCTAAAACTTGCTTAATGGTAGAGTACAAAACCAAAAAAAAAAAAAAAAAAGCCAAATTTCCCTTACCATAATTGTGATTTCCCTTTTACAAATGTTAAGGTCTGATATGTTATTGACATACATTCGCTTCAATGCACATCGAGTTCCACCATGAGTCCGCACCAGGTAAACTGTGGAGAATCCACCTATAGAAAGAAATTACCAATTAATTTGAAAGAATCAGAAACAACTGCCAAAATCATATAATATCACTGTGGAGGCTTAATATCAAAGGGAAATAAACAATGACCCAAGACAAAAATAATTATAGTAAGCAACTAATAAATTACAAGCAAAAACATTGGCTTTCTAACCCAATCATGAAGTAATACTTAGAGGAAAACACACTTCTCAAAGGAACATGCTTCTCTTTTAAATGCTTAAATATTAAAATTACACTTTTTGCACAGGAATACCTCTTACACAGTATATAAAAAATGTTACGAGTATATTACTATAGTTGGGCATGTACTCAGATATGTAGTCCATCCATCTGATCCCCCCCTTGTGATGACAAAACACTGCTGTTATTTAATATGAGACATCGGTGGGATCAGAAGGGTGGGTCTCTCCTCCAATTCCAGGGGATGAACCAACATTGTTCTAAGCTAATCCTGGGAATCTCATTTCCCCTTATCAGGAACCGATAAGATTGGGTATGTAACCAGTTCCAGCTAAGGGGACATAAGGTAAAGTCTGCCAGGATTGCAAGGAAAAAATTCCACCCAGATAAAGGAGAGAAATTGGTGACGTCTCTAACTTCCTGCTTTTTGATTTTATTGTATTTGATGTATAGACCTAATGCAGCCATCTGCAGCCATGACAGAGGAAAGAATCAGAGAAAATGACCTGCCCAGAACACTGACAGTGATGTCCAACTCCGGAACCACTTTCCTCCAGAACGCTCATGTGAGATAACACGTGTTCATTATTTTCACCACAGTTATTTGGATATTCTGTTAAGTGCAGCTGAGAAAGCACCTTATCTGAAGCACATAGACAGCCAAGTATTCAAAAGAACAATTACTTCTATCACATCTAAACAAAGACTTCCCCCTGAAGTCTTTAAAACTCCTCTTGGCATACAACACGCTATAGCTTAATTATACTTTTTTTTCTAAAAATGGCATATCACTTTTATTAATGTGACAGCCCTTATGAACTGAGCATCCTGAGCAATAATAAAGTTACCTGCACTCCAGTTCGAGTCAAAACAGTCCAAGGAAAAGCAAACTGTTAGGGATAAACAACAGGGGAAAGAGGTCCTAGGATACCCCAGGATCAGTGCACATTCACTGCAGAGTCTCCACACCCTCCGTTGGCAGTTACAAGACACTGCGCAGACCCTGCCTTGCAGACCCGGATTTCCACGTGTACTAATGTAGGGGAGACACTGAAGAACTGCAAGGGCCCCTTGGGAGTAGGGGTAGCAACAGGAACACAGGAAGACGGACTTAGGGTCTTCACAAAGTAAACTGTAGGTATCATGGCACTTTACTCATCAATACTTAATAGGTACTCAAAACTATAGAAAGAAAATATGGTAAAATGTTATCAGTAGTTGAGTCTAGATGATGGTCAGTTATTCACTGTACAACTCTTTCAACTTTTCTGTGTATTTTTAAATTATCCATCATCAAGAGGGAAGAAAAAGAACAACAGATACAGCATGTTTTTCCTCTAGGTGATTCCTCTCTTGCCATCCAAAAACCTCACCGCCACCACCACTAACAGTTATCTGACTACCCAGACTGGAAACTTCCCCAAAGGTACCATAAGTCTCTTGCCACAGAAAATGTTTACGGTATCCTAGAGACCTACAGCTCCAACATCCCAGCACACACAAGCACCACATGTTTACCAAAGACTGGGCTATTAGTGGCGTCACTCCTATCGAGTTTATTTTCCTAGGGAGTTGGAGAGGAGAGAGAGAGGGAAGGGATGAAACTGCATGTGGTCGTTCTGTATTGCACATATCATCAGACATCATGCAAATCAGTCAAACAGAGGAAATACCACGCTGTCAGCAACTTCTGGTTTCAACCATTGCCAAAGAAAACAATGTCATTTTGAAAACAACCTTCTAGACAAGTGGAAGAGGCATATATCTGCCTGTGGGACTGGAGCCAATTACAACATGATAAACTGTAAGATTCAGATCCTTTTGATGCTACCCTAAAAAATACTTTAAATTTGCCAATTAATTCATAATTAGTATTACTCCAAATACAGACTATTGTCTCTTTTCCTCTGTAAGAAAAACTGCCTCCTATACTTAAAAAGGAGTAAATCAATATATTTCATGGGTATTTATGTGCCAGGCTTCATGCTATACCTTCCCAGAATTACCTCACTTAATATTTTAACACATATTTTCGGTATTAACCTCATTCCTCTACTTTTTTAAAATAGAAATGAGAAAACAAGCACTGAGAACTTTAGCATGTGCTTCAAGATCATGACCATCAATAACAGAGCCAGAATTAAAATGCCCACTTAACACCACAGTGTATACTTCAGACTAACCACACCGGTCCAACACTGGAATAACACGAGGCCTGAAGATAAACAGGGAACAGGAGGAAAGGTACCAGCCTTAATTTCAAGGGATACATTCTTCCCTATCATCACTCTGAAAACTACAGTCCTCATCCAATTTCACCCATTGCTCTCAAAGCTGGAGTGCTCACCCACTTTCCAAAACGGGGGGGGGGGGGGGCAGGGGAGGAAGCACCAGAAATATTAATTCAGCTCCTTTAGCGGCCAAAAAACAGAATTTTAGAATTAAACCACTGTGGAGTCAAAGTATCAGTCTCTAGATGTGAATATAATAATATCAAATGCAGTCAAGGCACCAAGAGCAACAAACTATATAAAAGAAATCCTGTCCCAAAGAAAGCTGTACTATTATGTCATGCCCTTGACAAGCTAATGTTTTGAAAAGAACACAAATATATGAAATTATCAAATCAATGAAAGGAGGTGGAACCTGAAGAAGCGTTGGTAACTCGGCAGACGGGAAGGCAGGAGAGCTCAAGCACCTCACACAAAGAAGAGCACTTGCACAGGCTGAGCATGGGAAACAGAAAACACCATTTTTAACTCAAAACGCAGTAATTTCTGAGGATGCGGGGAGACAGGAGAAGCCTGCACCATGCCGTCACTGCCAGTGAACATCTCCCTACCTTCACCCACTATGACACACTACACATCTCCTTCCAAGTCCCCGCCTTGCTTTTTCACGCTCCCCTGCGCTAGTTCTCACGCCTAAGACGAAAGACAGACACCTCGCAGCCATCATTTATTCATTCAGCAAATACATATTAAATGCTCACAGCCGTGCCAAGCACTGACCTGGGTGCTGGGAACGAAACTAACGACAAACAAATCAGAGAACTGTCCCTGTGAGCTCACGTTCTAGAGCGACTGGAACAAGATAAACAAGTGAAATATACGCCACAGACAACACAACGCTAAGTCCTGACAAGAAAAAAATTAAGGCGGGGGTGGACAGTGCCCTGGGAAACTGTGCTGGGGGAGGCATGGGGGTGGCCGCAATGTTTCATCCAGGTGCACGGGAAGGTGCGAGGTGACTCTGGATAGAGATGGGGAGAAGTAAAGGAATGTGCCCTGCGAACATCAGGCAAGTGCACGCCAGGTAGAGAGAACGGGGGTGCAAGGGCCCTGCGGTGGGAGCACAGTTGATATATTTGAGGGACAGCAAAGGGACCAGAAAGCCTGGAGCAGAATGAACAAGGGGGAGTAAATAAGAAAAGTCCGAGGGTTGAAAGGGAGTTGGATCCTACAGGGTCCATCACGGATGAGGGTAAAGGCTTGGCTTTTGCCCCGCGAGACGGGAAGCCATAGAGAGTTCTGGGCAGAGGTGCGACGTGACTGGACTCAGAGTTTACCATTTCCACTGAGTGGAGGACAGAAGCGGGGAAGCCAGCGAGGAGCAGGCCTCTGCAGCAACCTTGCTGCAAGGTGACGGTGGTTATGACCAGGCCAGTGGGAATCAGTGAGAAACAAAAGAATTCCAGAAATACTTTGAGGGTAGAGCCAAAAAGATTTCTTGACATACTGGACGTGAGAAAACCAGGAGTCAAAAATGACTTCAAGGTTTTTGGACTGAGGAACTGGGAAAATGAGTCATCGCTGACGTGAAGACTGTTGGAAGCTACTCTAACATGGGTCTCCCGCATTTCTTGTATCTCACAAGCAGAAGCACCGGCTGCCTTTGCTCTGAACTGTCGTGTTAGGGTCCGTCTACACAGAGAACAGCCTGAGGTGACAGGGACAACACACCCCTCTGGAGCAACGGGCAGGTGTGTTTCCTTCCCGATATAATAAAATAATGTCCCCTGTCCCGGGGCAGACTTCCTGCCCTCTCAAGCAGCACAACCCAAAGCACGTCCAGCTACCACCTGGCCCTTCCCCGTAGCCCGTGGGAACCGAGGCCACGGGAACTCACTGGCTACAACCACTGCTCTGCACAATGGATTCCTTCCATCTCACGTCTTCCGCCAGCATCCGTGGAACTGTCCAGGCCAATCTGTTAGGAGGGTGGAATCTCACACCCGTTGACAGGGATGGAGCAGAACATCCAGAGAACAGTTCGGGCCATGCTAAGTTAGAAATGTCCACTGGACATCCGGCTGGACATGTGAAATTTGCTATGAGAATTATATATTTACAAGTTATCTTTATTGATAGCTTAGTTTTTAACATCCATCCTTATTGATAGCTGAGGGGAGGGAAAGTTATATTCCTACGTTCAAAAAAAAAATTCCCATAAAAAAGCACAATTTAATAATAAGTATCATATTTGTTAGCAGAGATATTTTTTAATCAATCTTTTATGTCCTCCTGGTGGATGTGCAAATTAATAAAACTTTTCCACCATAATCACACCTCAAGCATATATCAGGGGCCATAAAATATTCATATTCTTTGACTTGTGATTTTTATTTAAAGAATTCTGTTACCAAAAAATTAAGATACAGAAAACTTTATTTCTAATAACTTCAAATCATTTGATAAATAATGACACAGAATGGCATTTTGCAGGGGCACTAAAAAGGCTCACGAAAATGCTAATTTAACTGGGAACGTGTAACAGACCATACACAGAAAGAGTTGAGTGGGCTTCAGGCACAGCTGGATTCAGGACACCAAATTTCTGCCCTTCAGCCAATAAAATTTTTTGGTAAATGAATTTGAGATGGTTTCTTTTCACTAGTAGTCCTGAGAGTCCTACACAGTCATCAAATGAGAACTATATACACAGAATGTTTCCAAAGTATAAGTTTTTTCTTAAGTCAAGGGTTTGGCATCACGACACTCCTATGTTTGGGGAAGTGGCTCATAACCAATAGTTCCATATGATGCTTAAGGTCACTCAGGATCCAGTTCACACCAAACAGATTATCTATTTCCACATGTAGATACAGGCTTAGAAATTCAAATATTAGTATTTTATCAACAAAGTTATTGACACTGGTTTTTCACGTCACTGCCATAATTTAACACAGTTATCAAATACTTCCTCTTGTGCCCGACTTAAGAGAACATAAATTCTTTTCAATAAATAACTTCAACGTGGAAAATTTCCCACTTCTGGGTACTGGACAGAATTTCAAAAACAGTGATACGTCATCCTAGCCAAGTCAGCCGAATGAAGAGAGAAGTAAGTTTTTGACAGGGTGGGAGGAATGTTTGGAAGCCAGTACATGACAGGTCAATAAATTAAGCTGTGTATTTTATAAATCAGCCCTGAGAGAAAATCCTTTTTTTTTTTTTTTTTTTTTTTTTTTTGAGACAGAGTCTCACTCTGTTGCCCAGGCTAGAGTGAGTGCCGTGGCGTCAGCCTAGCTCACAGCAACCTCAAACTCCTGAGCTCAAGCGATCCTCCTGTCTCAGCCTCCCGAGTAGCTGGGACTACAGGCATGCACCACCGTGCCCGGCTAATTTTTTCTATATATATTTTTAGCTGTCCATATAATTTCTTTCTATTTTTAGTAGAGACGGGGTCTCGCTCTTGCTCAGGCTGGTCTCGAACTCCTGAGCTCAAACGATCCGCCCACCTCGGCCTCCCAGAGAGCTAGGATTACAGGCGTGAGCCACCGCGCCCGGCCTGAGAGAAAATCCTTAAATGACTTCTAAAATGTGTTATAAGAAGTGTCTTTATCAATGGGCAAAAACAGACCTGCTTGATAACAATTGCTTCATAAAACATCACTCATTTATCTGTAAATTTATCTAAAAGATCAAGGTCATTATCTTAAACACACATATATACCAACTTTATTATTACTTTTATACAATTAGAAGACGACGAATTACAGAAAGAAAAAGAAAAGAGGAGTTCCTATTATGTTTAAAATTAGCTAGCCCTGCATCTGTAATCTCCTGGGCTTACTGTATATGTGTATGTATGAAATTCTAACAGGATAGACTTGTTTTCACTTGCAAATATCTAGTACTGCATATATCCATAGCTTTAACATGAAATTAATAATTATACACTGCACAATTAGCAGAAAACGAGGTTTGCCTTTATTTGCTCTGACTGGGAACTCCCTCTGCAAAAAGCCCTGTCACCAGAGCACCTGCTGCCGACATCAGCAGCAGGTGTCTGACACTGCAGCTGTGTCACAAGGAGCGACCCCAGCCGGGGACAGCAAGCGGCTGACCAAGACACTTAACAGAGAAATTAGGAAAGAGACGTCTACAGGGGGCTTTGAAAAGCTCCTTGAAAGCTCCAGCTCCTGGGACCCTAGACGACCACACGCGTGTACCGGGCAGGCCGCGCGCCCAGGGAGGACTGAGAAGCCGTCTCACCTCTGCACGACTGGGAGGCTCTGCAGGAGGAGAAAGCGGCGGCCACGGAAGAGCTGTAAACTGCGCTGGAGCGTCGAATTCATGCCCCAACACACGCCCCCTCAGCAAAAGCTAGAAGACGTATTGGTCCCAGGTGTTTAAGGAAATCTCTCTCCAATCACTAGCGGACCACAAATCTACCTGACCAGAGACTTCAGCGGCAACCCATGAAAAAAAATCAGACTTTTCTGAACCAGGACAGGAAAGTCACTAAACAGCAGCAACAACAAAAAGTCCTGGGGACATCTGATTTCCAGAGTTGCCACATTATTTAAAATGTCCAATTTTCAAAAAAAAATTATGAGACATGCAAAGAAACAGAAAAGAATGGTCCATATAGAGGGAAAGGAGCAGTCAACAGAAACTGTCTCTGCGGAAACCAGATGTTGTACTTAACAAGGACTTTAAATCAGCTATTACAAGTATGTTCGAGGTCCGAGCACAGTGCCTCACACCTGTCATCCCAGCACTCTGGGAGGCCAAGGTGGGAGGATCGGTTGAGGCCAGGAGTTTGAGACCAGCCTGGGCAACACGGCAAGGCTTCATCTCTACAAAAAATTTTAAAAATTAGCCAGGCATGGTGGCACACGCCTGTAGCCCCAGCTACTTGGGAGGCTCAGACAGGAAGATCTCTTGAGCCGAAGAATTCGAGTTTACAGTGAGCTATGATTGGGCCACTGCACTCCAGCCCGGGCGACACAGTGAGACCCTGTCTCAAAAAAAAAAAAAAAAGTACCTAGGATTAAATCAAATACAAGATGCATGAGAGCTTTATGAGGGAATTATAAAACTTTAATGAAAGGTATTAACGCAACAGTTTTATATATAGAGAGAGAGAGAGAGTGAAAAGGAGGCTCCACATTATAAAGTTTTCAATTTTCCAAGATATTATTCAATAAATTTAATGTGTAATACTTTCAATCAAAATCGTAATAGTTTACTTACACCAATTCTAAGAGTCACACGGAAGCGCTAAGATTTAAGATAATTTTTAAATAACATAATGAATTGTAGTGATAATAATGTGAGTATATACATATTTCCAAACTTCCTCATTATATACATTAGTTATATGTAGTTTTTTTCTAAACCAATAAAGGGGAGGGGGGAGAATAAGACAGAGTAGGGTTAGCTACTTCACCAATTATCAAGATAATAAACTTTGATAAGATTATATGGTAATGGTGTAGAGGTAAAGGACCAAAGAATAATAGAGCAAACTCAGAGCCGTGCGTGTGTGTGTGTGTGTGTGTGTGTGTACAAATATATACACACACCGGATAAAATACTGATAAATGACAAAGACGGTGCGTATCACTGGTGAAAGCATGAATTAGTCAACTTCATTTTGTGGAAGTGGGATAGACAGGGGAATGTGATCTTTACCTCCTAACACATTAAATACAAATTTCAGATGGCTTAAGGATATAAATATTAAAAGTTAAACATTCAAAGTTTTAAAAGAAACTATAGGAGGATGTATGCATACCTTTGAAGTAGAAAAGAATTTCTTACTTAGATATAAAAAAACTCAAAAGGATCTAAACTAATAGATTTGACCACATTAAAATTTAAATTACAATTCTGTTTCTAGCAAAATGGCAAACTACAGGTTCAGAGAAACCTTTCCTGGTACAGCAGTCCTTAAGATTCCAGATAAAATAATCACGGAGGCTGATCAAGAGAATTCCCTGAAGACAGAAACCAGAAGAAAACATCAATCCATAAGCTGCACTGGAACCAAAGACCAACACGGGGACGCTGACAAGTTCACGCTGGGATCACCACGTAAAGCCTGGATTCACAAACAACCTTACCCTCAGTGGGAAACAGAAACCAACCTATCCTACAAAGGACACTAAAAACACACATACCTCAGTTCTGGATGATGGAGGGGAATCCCCCAAAACATTGTAAGTGTGATCCTAATTCTCAATAACTTGTAATTCAACTACTTATATAATCAAAAAAATATAAATAAATAAAATTCTAAGCCAACAATTTAAAGTAGCCCCAGGTGGATATGCCTACAAGTCCGGCAGAGACAAACTCAAATTCTCACTAGAGAAAGGCATTCAAGTCTAAAAAAAAAAAAAAAAAAAAAATTCCAACCAGTGCGATTCTAAGGAATGAGAGCTGCACCATAAACAAACATTTTAAAAATAAGGAAGAAAATCACTGACCATTCAAGAAACCAGTCACCATGAACAAAGTCAGAAGAGACAACCAACCACAAGATGAGACTTGAAAAGACTATAAACACCAGAATTAGCACAGAATTTAAAATATGTTCTACATGTTTAAAGAAATGAAATTTAAAAATTCAGAGTATAAAAAAAGATTAAGAGGCTACCAAAACTGATACCACCAAAAAAAAAAGGCCAGGCAATTTTACCATACAAACTGCATTGCTAATAGGAAGGGTACAGCAACACTGAAGCCGGAAGCCGTGGATGGGGCAGGGGTCAGACAAGGCGAGGCTGAAGGAAGAGAACCGAAGGCAGCTCCACGCAGCAGGGGGCCAGCTCACTCCCAAATGTGGCCCAGAAGGTCAAGGAGAGAGAGCAGGAAAGAAAGGTCACAAAACTTGGAGGATGGGATGAGAATATTCAATATACATCTATCATCTAAGAGAATTAGGAAGAGGCATTATTAGAACAGATAATGGTTCAGAATTTTCCAGAACTGATGAAAGGCACTAATCATTGAATTCTTTCAAAAAAACCAAAGCACTGTAAATGAGCATAAATAACAGGAAGCCTTATTTATACCACTACAGTGAAACTGTCCAGCACGGAGACAAGACAGCAAAGCCACTGGCGAGAAAAACCAGATTCCGCACAGACGCAGCGAGAGTGACTCCCAGCTTCTCCACAGCGAAAGGAAACACGCAGGGAAAAGACACCTTCAAAATCCCAAAAGAAAATAACCATCTGCACAGACTTCCACACCCTGCAAAACTCCTTCTGAAATGAAGGTAAAGCAAAGGCTCTCAGGCCAACAGAAACGGCCTTCGCTGAAGGAGGGTGTGTCAGGCTGAAGTCACCAAGCCCACGTGGAAGGTCATATACGACCTTCCCTTGTGACATGAAAGAAAGACGAACATAGGTTGTAGCTATTAAACACTGACTTGTAAAACAATAAGCACGATGCCTAATCTGTGAGTTTAAAAAAGCGAAGATAGATGTAAAATCCCAAACAATAACATCACAGGTCACATCACAAGAATAATATCATATCCTCTCATGAGGACAGAACGGTAGTGGCAGGAGTTGGAGCATTCTAAGGTTCCTGTATTTGGGAGGCGTGTAGTTACTCACTTTAGTCTCAACTGTGTTAAACAACAAAAAAAAGAATGGGAAAAGTGTCTGTGACTTCCAATTAATAAAGGGCAAGAAATAAAATGGAGGAAAGAGAACCTTAAGCAGTTCAAAACAAGGCAAGAATAAAAAAGACAATTAGCAAGCATGCCTGAAGAGACTGCTGAATAGTCAAGGTCAGAACTGGGAGACAAATTGTTACAGAAGAAAAGGTCCCAAAAGGATACTCGAAAACTGTTAAGAGGGGAGTGGGAGTAGGTAAGGGTGAAGAACTCCTGCCTTATCGACACTTTATTTTATAATGGAAAGTTATTTCTGTATTATTTGTATCAATACACACACACACACACACACACACTCTTCCATAGTCCAGGCAACAGATACTAGAGATAATAAAGATAATTAATAGAAAGAAGATGCTGGTGAATCTCTAGTTTCTCACTTGGCTGCCGAGGATTAGGTCCCCCTCCAATCAAGAGAGAGAAGTTGACTTGGTGAGAAGTTCGGGTTTTTTAAAGTTTAAAAATATATTTAAATAGTTCGACATCATGTCTACAACAAAGGCAAGGAAGCCTGGAGCACAGAGGTAAGACTTTGAGAATAGATCCACCACACACACAGACTGGGGGGGGGGGGGGTGTTGTTAAACAAACAGGTAAAACACCAACACCAGGTAAAGACAAGTTCATTTAGCATAATGGAATGTGCTAACTTCATCTTAACTATTTTAAACAATTGCTATTAATAGGAGGCGAAAAAAAATCTTTGTTAAAAAAAAGAACTATTTTGAAATACACTGAAAAAAAGGTTTACTAAACTTTTAAAATATACTCATCCTGCAAAAACTTCTTTACATGAAATACAATTTTAGTCTTTATTACATTTAAATATATTTAGATACTTCTTTAGATATTATTTTAGTATATGTAACATTTAAATTTATTACATCTGGATACTTAATAAATATTAATACATTTAGCTACTTGTATATAAGCAAGGCAATTCGATATAAAGCCATTAACATGAGTTGTTTGCCATTTTTTAAATTTTAGATGTTTATTTTGTAATATAAATTGTATTCAATAAAAAGAGCTCTACTTCAATGTTTTGAAGATAACTACAGTTTAAACCATTATAGTTTAAAATATTAACATGAAATGCTCATAGAAGAATGCAAAATGAAAAACCCATTTTTTGGAACACCTGGAAATTAAGCTAACCTGACACTAAGCAATGTGCACACATAACTACATTTCAGTGTCTAGCTCATGAGAGCACAGTTAAAATTATACATGGCAGTCTAAGGTTAGCCAAATATCCCACTAAAATTTGTATTACTGAACGTCCGTGAGTAGGTTAGGAAACAGGGTAATTTCACACCATCCACTCCAAATAAGGATAATTTTTTTTTTAAGTCACAGAAGTTACATGGTGTACCGTATGGGATACAGTATCTCCTCCTGACACATCCTTTATCGCGGTACCAGCCCTGCCACGCCGATGCTTATTCATGCACTCAGTGTAACAATCTCCAGCCCGCCGAGCAGACACAGCGCCTGCTGTAACTACTGCAGAGGGGGAGGAGAGGAATACCCAGAAAGGTCCAGCCAGAGCCAAAGTCTCAGCAGAGCGCCACTATCTATTACTTCAAGGCCGGACACCAAAACCTTGACTCAGAAAACAGATACATATTCACACATTCTCTGTGAACCCAAAGAAAAACATACTCTACAATGTTTCAGAAAGGTTTCTCTTGATGTTGCTAAAAACAAACAAGACTTTCAAACTGAAGGAGTACGAGTTTGCATAATTCATCCTTTCCACAGAGAGCTCAAGTCTATTTCCTGATGTATTCGGCCTGTCAGGCAGAATTCAGCATATCCTTCTCTCCAACTTCCACCATTCCCTGCACTTAGTATTCATTGGCTGCATCTGTGTTTATCTTACTAATGGAAAACCATCCAGTGTCACTGCTGTTTTCCAACAGCTTGGCCAGTCCACTGCGTAAGTGAGGAAGTCGGCTTCCGAGCTGAGCTGCCAGGCAGGGGTCTCCAGCCGCAGCCGGGCCACTGCTGCGGGAGACTCACCTAGGCACACCTGCAACCCATTTATGGCACAGCCAGCGTAACCAAAGCGCATCACCAGGGAGGAACTGGTCCAATTCTTCTGACACTTGAAGGTAAGTCTAGACACAGCCTCACAAACATTTTATGCACTTTTGATAGAAAAGCCAAATCATATTAAGATAAAACTCTTTAATTAAATATATACACAAACACACATTTGAATCAGGACCAGAATCTCCACCACCAAGTACTTGTACATAGGTTAGAAACATAAATCCTCTATTCACTTTCCAATATTTACATGCTGATTATAAATGCCTACAGCCACTACGAAAAATGTCTAAGTAGCTAAAATACAAAACTTTGAAAACTGTTTTTAAATTACAAACATTATGGGAAATCAGAGTACAACGCAGGGCATAGAGTCTGCGCACCCTCTGGAATCACACACAGGATTTGTGTGCAAATTTCCCCAGGGAAAGGGTCTACATAACTTTCATCAGATTCTCAAAGAAATACGCCATCAAAAACAGTGATGTTTCAGTATTCTGTATTGAAATATGCAGCACACAGAACTCTCTCCCAACTCTGGTCCTCTCTATATAGATATCCCCTTCTTTCAATTGTCTTGGTAACTGCCTTCCAAGGGTCCCCGACCTTTGTTGATCTCAGATTCCCCATCAGCAAAAATGTTGCCCTGTCTACTTCAGAAATGCTGAGAACATTTAATCTGTCAATGGAGGAGAAAGTTCTCTAGACAAAGCAGAAACGTCTATCAAAATATGCCAGTAAAAAATAATTTGACAGTGTCATGGATATTTTTATCTGTGTCAGCATAGTCTAGAAAACATTTAAAATTTCAGACAGAGCAAGTGCCATTAAAAAATAAAAAAACAAGCTTTGTCTTTAAAAGCACTGATACCCAGGACTTTAGTTCTCTCATTCAGCTTGTGGATCTTAACATGTCGGTTTGTGTTAGAATGCATCTTACATAACAGTAGTTATGTGCACTTTTTGGTTAATGATAATTCCAACGAAATGCCTGGGTCGGAGAACTCCAGGTGTCCACTGGAACTTCCCTACAGAACACTGCCCGCCCGTCTGAGGTGACCCAGCTGAAGACGGCTGCAAGAAACAGTCGCTCCTGTGAAAGCACGTGGTCACAGTCTTCCTAAGAATGGATTACTTTCAAAGTAAAATAATTTATTTTTATGCTACAGAAAGCAAGCTAAGAAACCCAGTTCTTTTCTCACTTGATGAGGTGCCATAGATTCTAATGTTTCTAAAATTATTATCATAGCCTAAAAGTTACCTAATGGACTGCCCCGCTGACCTTGGGTGAGTCAGGTTTCTCACAGATACTGAGCAGTTGTCTCCTTTTCCTTTGTTTCTTTCAACAAAAACCTTACGTATTTGTTAACTTTCACCTTTATGACTTGAAGATGTTTTTCTCTACTGACCTGACTTACCTGCA
Source organism: Eulemur rufifrons (assembly GCF_041146395.1). Lineage (NCBI taxonomy): Eukaryota > Metazoa > Chordata > Mammalia > Primates > Lemuridae > Eulemur > Eulemur rufifrons. The sequence goes on from NC_090995.1 coordinate 15,372,357, forward strand.
TTTGCAATAACTAATTCATTAAAAACATACCAGACTGCAAGACTTCCTAGATAGGGTCTGTCTTTTTAACTTTGATTCCTAGGCCTGAGTGATAAGGTTATAAGCATACATTCCCTATCAAAGGCAAATGATCTTACCCAAATATCAGGACCATCAAAATAAAGTTGTTTTGCATTGCTGAATAGGTCAAGCCATTTGCAATATAATAGAAAACACATGTGACTAAACTTATAAAGTTGTAGAACCTAACTGAAGAAAAACTTCACCGAAACAAAAAACTTTAATACAATGAAGAGACACGCTGTGCCCCTGGAAAGGAGTACTCAATACTGTCACTGGGCCACTCTCCAACCGCCAAGTTAATACACAGTTTTCATGTAATGCCAATTAAAATCCCAACACTGCAGAATTTTCTGGAATGTTTATGAAACCTGGAAGTTTGCTGGACCTTTCTCTGAACCTAGAATTAAATCTCTGGGATTTAAGTCCAGGAATCTGCTCAATAAAGCCCCCTAGTGCAGTGTAAGGACCCAGGCAACAGCCCTGCTGGCTACTAATGATCTACCTGAGGGCCACTAGCAAAGCAGATACTCGTAAGGAACTGCTCTGATCACGCTGGGCTTTTGGGTTTTTTTGTTTTTTTTTTTTTTTATTCCCCTTAGGACACTGTCTAGGGAGAATGTGACCGTGGCAACTGCAGCACTGGCATCACCTAGGAGCCTGCTGAGAACCGTCCTGAGTCGGGCCCTACCCAGAGGTGATAAGTCAGGAACTGAAGATTAGAAAATCTCAGGTGATTCATACACTTATTAGAGTTTAAGATGCACCTAGGTGAAAAACTAAGACTCTTCAGAATGACAATGTTTTAAAAAATTAACACATCTAAAACAGACCAGCTGCTCAGGGACAGAGGCAGCTGCAGCCCTCTAGAGCCTCCCTGCTACCTCACTAGCCTCCAGGGCCTCATCCCAACTCCTGCTCCAGAGGCTAAAACGAAACCACCAGCTTTTCACTTTTCATTCCCAGTCTCCTCTTTCCCCCATTTTCTTTCCTCCAGGGGAACAGTCAGATTTTAGAATTAACACCTTTTTTTCAGAACTGAGAAAGACTACATATTTAGTTTTCCACTAATATCACCCTTTCTCCCTTTCTTACACCTCAAAACTGCTCCATTCATAAATCAAATGCCTGAGTATAGACCTCAATCATCCATTTCACAACTTCCTTCTCACCAAAACATCAGGCTCCAAAAGCATCAAACTTTAGTGAATTTTTATTTATTGCTGCTCAATTCATCTTTTCTTCCCAAATTTAGCATTGGCCAACCTCTCCTTGGGAGACTCCTTTGACTGGCCTTACAGTTATGAGGCACAAAAATACCTCCAACTCTTCCACCCGGTTTCCCTAAACTGCCTCTCGCCCTGAGACTCTAGAACCCATCACCTGCCTTCTCAGACACCTGCGACGCTCCCCTCACCGTCACCACACTCGGTCATCGCACCTCGGCTGCAATTAACAAGCAGCTGTGCTCTTCCTACGTTCACCTTTTCTAACAAATTTTAGTAAGCAGCCTGTGCTAGCCTCTGGAACATTTTTGGGGCGTTTGCTTTGTTTTGTTTTTGTCTGCCCCACTCCCCCAGCCCCTCAAAAGTGACCAAAAGAATACACAGGGCGAACTAGGTGCTCCATAAACATCCCTTGAGCAAATGACGACGCCAGCTCCCCGAGCATGACCCTTGCAGAAGCAGCCCAGGAACCATCTGACACATCCGCTCACTCAGCCAGCACTTTTTCTTTAAGCTCTCACAGCCCTTTTGCACCTGCTTTCTCAGCATTTCCCAAACTTGAGTCATGTCATCCTGCCTGAACACATTTTAAATGCCACATCGTACATGTGAGTTTATGGTCTACGGGGGGAGCCAGACAAAAATAAGTCAGTCATTACCACACATGGTGACGAATTCTACGGGCAGTATCACTGAAGTACAAAGGGTGGTCCTGAAATAATTATGTTGGAACACCCTCAATCCAGTCTTCTCTCCTCTCTGAAACAGGACCCGAAACTTCACTGTTGTAGGCAGCCTGTCTTGATGAGAACCAACCACATCAGCCTAGAATTTATTACATCCACAGCTTCTCGGACCTGCTCACACTAAACATGCAACCACAGTGGCTCATGTATATAATCCCACTTAGATATGATTAAGGATCAATAGTAAGCAAACATCCCATAACTGTATCTTTAGAATGCATTACCAGTTTATGTGAATACATGCTCAATCTTTTCAAACTCTATTAATGCTCAAGTTGAAAATTTAAATTCTCCACATAAAGTGTATGAAATCTCCAATTTAGTAGATTGTGTTCTGACAGCTTCTAAGTCTGCTTCTGGTATTCAGAATATTTTCCTGCAGAAATGATCTTATATGTGATAATTAAGTTCTCAGGTCAACCTGCAGTTTAGTACTAATAGCTGTAATACCTAATGTTTGCACATAAAGACATTTCTGCAGGAACATTCCTTCAGGGTTCCAACCAGAGGCCAGGAATGCATCTCACTACACCCCGAGCAACACAGATTTCACCGAGCTTACCAAACTGAGAGGCAGGGGTTGCCCCCAGACCCAAGATACCAGCGATGCCCAAGGAACCACAAGCAGCAGCTCAGGCCGGGAGCTCACCAGTTTTACAGCAGCTCCTTACTGTGGCCACGTGCCCTTCTGATGAAAGCCTTAAGCCCGCTCCCAAGAAAAGCACACATGGGTGTCTAGGAGCCCCCAGTGAACAACCCCAAATGCAAAGTGCCAGGTCTACACGGCACACTACAGATCAGAACTGCCCAGTGCACGGCGAATATAACGTGAGCCACATACAAAACTTTCAATTTCCCAGTAGGCACATTAACAAGTTTATCATTTAAAATAATAAACTCATTATGTCAACATTTTTATGAAAATAGCTGTATTTTCAAATGAAAAATTTAAAAGAATTTCACTGTTTTATATTTTTACAAAGCTCTTCAGTATCTGGCTTAATAAAACAGTGTTGGACTCTCAAGCCTACTTCTGCAGTAAATCTCCTGCAATACGCTGTTTTGGATGAATGAAGCATATAAAAAACTCAGCCTCACACAGATACGTAGAGGTAAAGGTGAAGACCATTTCAATAGTCTTTTTCAGACAACTATGGATACTCTATTCTTCTTTGCTAATGTAGCAAAACACGACAATAGTTTCTTAAAAATTAGTTGCAATATGGAATGGAAAAACCACATCACTGAATTTTTTGCACTGTTGCAATTAAAATCCACTGGTCAATCTTGTATGATACTATGTATTTATAACATCACGCATTTAAAAAATATCCATTCACTGTGTTATACAGAACTTCCGCTACAGTTTAAAGTAAGAATCACATTTGTTACTATTATCATCTATCACCCCAGAGAAGCACGTAAAGTAACAGGAAGCTGTCAAGCTCACGATGGCAGAAAAAAGTTTTCCAAAATTCTGCTTTTCTTTTGAAAGTTCAAATTCCTACATCAATAACACCTATCAGTTGTTTTCCTTGAAATGACAGGCACACTTAATTATTTGAAAAATGTCTGCCAAATGTTCAGCTCTAAATGAACAATCATAGTTTGTCAGTCATTGTTCCAAATAAAAATGCTATTCCATGAAAAAAGCAGCTAGTTCAGCACATAACTCCATCACGCAAGTGCTTTTCCTCAATTATATCATCATGATCTGTTATGCAGCAAAGGTGTTACATGTGTATGTCTGGTTTCTTCACATAAGATCTTGAAAAGACATGTACTTATCAATGGCCAATAAGCACATGAAAAGATGCTCAAAATCACCAATCATCAAGGAGATGTACATCAAAACTACACCGGGATAGATACTACTTCATGCTCATTAGAATGGCCATTAACAAACACAAACAGGACGGGCGGTGGCTCAAGCCTGTCACCCCAGCACTCTGGGAGGCTGTGGTGGGAGGATCACTTGAGGTCAGGAGTTCAAGACCAGCCTGAACAAGAGCCAGACCATCTGTCTCTACGAGATACAGAAACATTAGCTGGGCGTGGTGGCACTTGGCCGGCTGAGGGCCCGGCCACGTGGCGGGAGGTGGAGGGCAGGCAGGCAGGCAGGGGAGGCTCCGTCTGTGTTTGTGGCCACTCCCCACGCTGGCCTTACTGTGTGGGCTCCACCCACTCTCAGCAGCAGGGGCACTGCATTCTCCTAGGGGCAGGAACCCTACTGTGGGCTGCGGCCTGTGAGGGACTGAGGGACCCGGGTGGCCGCCCTTGCCTTGTGACAATAGGGTGCCTAACCATCTGGGGCGGCGCTGCCGGCACTGGGGCGTGGGGACTGTCACCGGCAGAGAGGTCTGACTGCACAATGAATGTGGTGCGCTTGGGTCATCCTGGGACCATCCACCCCAGTCCTCGGAAGGACTGTCTTCCACGAAGCTGGTCCCTGGGGCCAAAAAGGCTGGGGACCGCTGATTTAAGATGATGAAAATTTTCTGGACACCTATATTCCCAGCCACTCAGAAGGCTGAAGCAGGAGGATCGCTGGAGCCCAGGGCTTTGAGGCTGTAGTGAGCTATGATCATGCCACTGCCCTCGCTGCCCAGGCAAGAGAGCAAGATCCTGTCTCCAAAAAAAAAAAAAATTCTGGAAATGGAGAGGGATGAGTGCACAACAATGTGAATGTACCTGATGCCACAGAACTGTGCACTTAAAAAGGTTAAGGTGGTAAATTTTATGTATATTTTACCACAATTAAAAAACAAAAAAACGTCTGGGCATGGTGGCTCACACCTGTAATCTCAGCACTTCTAGAGGCCCAGGTGGACGTACTGCTTGAGGCCAGGAATTCAAGAGCAGCCTGGACAACATAGCGAGACTCCATCTCTACAAAAAATAATGAGCCAGGCGTGGCGGCACAAGCCTGTAGTCCCAGCTACTCGGGAGGCTGAGGCAGGAGGATCACTTGAGCCCAGGAGTTGGAGGCTGCTGTGAGCGAGGCTGATGCCACGGCACTCTAGCCTGGGCAACAGAGCGAGACTCTGTCTAAAAAAATAAAAATAATAATAATAAAAAGACATGTACTCAAGATAAATGAAATACTTTTTACTGCCTTGATTAGTGTTAAGGTGGTAGCACTACAAATGCCAATGGAGTGTAAACAGCAATTATGTCATAGTATTATTATGAAAATAATTTTTACCTGATAGACCTCCTCAAAGAGTCCTAGGGACTCCTTCCCCTGGGGTCCAGAGACCACACTTTGAGAACCAGTACTGAAGGTATTCTTTCAGAAAAGTCAACTAATGAAGGAAGGAAAGAGCATGAAAGATCACAGAATAGTTTTATTTTTATTTGTCTTTTAAGATGAGAGAAACAAACAGGTTTACATGCTGAACAGAAATCAGGTATAGTAGATATTAAGGAGGCCGGGCACAGTGGCTCACGCCTGTAATCCTAGCACTCTGGGAGGCAGAGGCAGGAGGACTGCTTGAGACCAGCCTGAACATATCGGGACCAGGTCTCTAAAAAAAATACAAAAATTAGCTGAGCATGGTGGCATGTGCCTATAGTCCCAGCTACTCAGAGGCTGAGGCAAGAGGATCGCTTGAGCCTGGGAGTTTGAGGTTGCTGTGAGCTGTGATGATGCCACTGCACTCCAGCCCAGGCAACAGAGTGAGACTGAGTAAGTAAATACATAAATATTAAGGAACAAGTAGAAAATGAGAGAAAAATCAGATAACTGATGGAGAGAAATGGGAGGGAAAAGATGACCAAGGCGATAGCCTCTAAAGTTGGAAGCAAAAGAGACAGAGACACACATTAGTGGTAGATGGGATGGGGGAATATGTTACACTTCGATTTATAAAAAAAATCTTTACTTAGAAAAATATGAACGCTAGAGATAAATGCTTCTGGATAATTATGGTGATAGTTCCATAGTTTGAAAAATGTTAGAAATGTTATCTTTTAATGCTTTAAAATCATACATCAAGTACCATCCTATTTTAACTTTTTACTTGCCTGTGTATAAAATATGCCAAATATAAAGGTAACATTTCATTTTTAAGAAAATTGTTTTATGATGTCACAGGAATTTATTTCACTGCAAAGATTTGGATGTTTGTATTCCAGGTTTAAGTCAAATGCATTTGTGGTGATCTAATAAAATAGAAATCTGAAAGAACCTTGTTTTCCTTTTACTTTGAACAAATGCAGCACAAATTTATTGACTAAAATGCAAGCAGGGATTTCATATTACAGCGTATCAGGCTCCAAGCCTCATAACCTTGAACTGGGAACAGAAGAAAGAAAGGACAAGAACTCAGCTACTTCTTTTTCCTTTTTTCCTCCTTACGGGGCAAAGTATTGTTATGCTAAATTTAACTGGAGAAGCTAAAGTTATGCAACTTCATACTACTTACTTTACAGTTCACAAATAAATTACTTCATTTAGAACTGTCCTCTCTAGACTGAGAGGACAGCCTGATCTGGGAGAAGCTGGGGTTTAAACGTTTAAAGTTCATCCTAACATCTTAGCTCCAACAACCGCAGCACCTGGGCTGATGAGCTAGGAAAGGCAAAGCAGGAAGCTTTAATCCGAAACTCAGGCAAACATGCTGGTAATACCTCCCCCACCCCAGACTCCTCAGGCATCCACTAACACTCCAGTCGCTTCCAGGTTATTAGAAGTCCCTCGGTCCCTTAAGCCAGCTCCAAGTCCCCACCCCAACCCAAGGCCGATGCTGTGTGCACAGGAGCCTGTCACAGAGGCCACACGGTGCTTCCGCAGCACATGCACCACACTGGAACGGGACAGGGCCTCGCGCAGGGCCCTGCACAAGGACAATAAATAAGTAAATAAAGAGGCCATAAGCAGCGCGAAGAGGGCTGGTCACGTGACCTAAATTCTACACAATTTCTGCCTAAATTCATAATCAACGCTTACAGTGTGACGTTCAGTTCATCCTTTGCTCTACTTTCTCGGGGTTAAATGAGGGAATTAAAATTGTATTATCACTACAAATTGTGGAAAATTTAATAAAGCACTAACATTTTAAAAGGAAGACTGTTAGTCCAACACCACTAATTCCAGGTATATAATATTTAGGATATTTTCTGAAGGAAGCTGAGAAGGTCCTACCCTGAATTCAGGTGCTTATATCCCACCCACCGCCCTTCTCACCCCATATTTAGTCTTCCACAGAGGAAAAATCAATCGACTTTCTCACACTATCTATAATGGCCCACCACAATTTTCTAAAATACCTGTAGCTTGTATTTAAAATTAAAAAAAAAAAAAAAAAAAAAAAAACAGCCACTACTACTCTAAAGCAAGAACAAATATGAACCTTGAATCTATAAACAGGAGTTTTCATGCTGGAAGTGTCTGGGACATTAGTTACATACAGCTTTGAACACCATGGATTCATACAGCCCTTACAAACTCACTTCCAGCATTCTTTACGGATTGGCAAAACACCACACACAAACACATTTTTAAAAAATAAAATCCACAGATTTGCAATATTTCTCAAGTTCTCACTTTAGTGAGGTGAAAACCCATAAAATTTTTAACAGCTACCTTCACTGAGTTAAAAATAAAAACAAGTACCAATCTGGCTTGAGATCCTTAGAATTTCTTCTTTGGATTGTCTAAACAACATTTTACTAAAAGATGAAAATTTACCAAAGATTTAGCAATCAACTATTCACTAGGATTTAAACTGGGATGGTTGGCTGATTTAACCACAATATTGTGCTAATGAGACTAAGGACCTAACTCCAATTTCAATTTAGGCCCATTAGATATACCAAAAAAAAAAAAAAAAACTTTAGATTCACAATATCACAAAACACAGTTATCTTACAAACTTCTGTTAGTGATCACAGAAGATACCATCAAAAGCCTACACACAACTGAGCATATATACACTATACTTCTGGAAAAATAACTCAAAATACATGTCCTATTGATCGTGAGTCAGTAGCATCGTTTTTTTCTACCTGTATAAAGAATGGACCATTACCCTCAGCAGGAGAAATCCCGTGGTGTAGGCCAGAGAGTGAAAAAGCGGATCATCGCCAGTGATACACAATCCCACTTTCTAGAAAAATGATCCTGACAAAATACAGTAAGTAAAACATTTCATTGTTTTAAGTCATTTTAGTACTAATACCTTGATGATTTCAGAATGAATAGTAAAATCTGAACTACCCACTGACAATCTCATTCAAAAGAGAATACTCTTAAGTATGTATATAAAAAGCTGCAGCCAGCCGTAACAATGACCCAACCACCAAAAATTAAGGAAAATAAGTAAACATATGAATAGCATTTAGGAAAGGGAAGTGGTGTGCTGGAACCCCCTCTCTTTCGGGAAACCAAAGAAGAACTAAAAGAATGTCATGATGATTAGCTATTAACAAAACTGTATGAAGACTTGGTTTGCTACCTCTGACCTTTGAGCCAGGCTTACAACTTTCCTCATCTAAAAATAAGTTCCTCCAATACCAAACAGACCAGTTAAAGGGGTCCCCAAAGTTAATGTTCACTTGTTTTCTTCCCCCAAAGCCTTAAGGAGACGAGATCCCCTTCTTCCTTAACCCCCATCCTCTTAGACAGCGGTCATCCCACCAAGCTTTCGTGCTACCCACCACTCAGGATAAAGCCACATACAGCTGACCATTCCCAAGACCAGTCACCCAGAGCACAGACTTTAGACCTCCCCAGCTGCCTCTCTGACCCGTGGTAGTGGCTTTCTTTCCTGGAGTGATGACGTGGCCCCTGAGCTTAAGGGAACTCAGGCCAGAACATTTGGAGATTCATGCCTGATAAGAATAACGCAGTACCCACAAAACAAAGACACACTGACTATACATGTTATCGTGACAAATAAGACAGGCTGGGAATCCACAAACAAACCTGGCAGCGTTTTCCGTCCATCTAGACGATGCTGCACCGCCTCGTCTCTATCTCCTGATTTTAGTTCCCATAAACGGACAGAACTTGAAAACCAGAACCAACCTGCCCCTAGATATCAACTGGACAGTGGGATATGTCAAATACGGCTGCTGTCCAAGTTTTATACTAATTTTTAACAGCCTCTCTGATCACTTTTTAATTCCAAAATTCAATCTCTTACAGAGGTACCGAATACCCACTATGAATATAACACTTCCAAGAGATAAAAGATGAATACAAGTCATGCCCTTAAGGGAGCTAAATTTTAAAGCAGAGGAAACTTCACATTAGAACACAACAAAGCTGTGTATGGTAAGTGCTATGTGAGTAGCAGCTGCAACCCAGGACAAAGGAAAGCGTAATTACACTCATGTGCTTACTGACAGGGCTTCATGAAAAAATAAAGATTGCAAAAAAACACCTGCATTTTAAATGTGTCCTATTAATGAAAGAACCAATTTCAACAGAGTGGCAGAGGCAAGTGTCTACATTCAGGCAAAAGCAACACCAAAAGCTAAAAAATAGGAATGGGAAAGTGTCCTAGTCTGTTCCCACCGCTGTATCAAATACTACAAAGTGGGTGGCTTCTAACCCTCGGAGCTCTGGAGGCTCCTGGAGATCTTGGGGAGTCCAGGACCAAGATGCCGGCAGACGTGGGGTGTGGGGAGGGCCTGCTCCGCACAGCAGCCGTCCTCCCACTGTAGCCTCGCGTGGTGGCAGGGGCAGGGACCTCTCTGGGGTCTCTCTCGTAAGGGCACTCATGCCACTCATGGGGGCCCTGCTCTCACGACCTAATCACCTCCCAAAGCCCCTCCTCCTAACACCATCCCCTTGGTAGTCAGGATTCCAACGTGAGAACTGGGGGACGGGGTGTCACAAACATTGAGACCACAGCAGAAAGCTTGACAGAAGTGCAGGGAACATCAGGGACATGTGCAAGGAGAGTGAGAGATGAAGGCTGGAGAGGGGGTTGGGGGCCACACGGCAGAGGGCCCTGAGTCCCAGAGGAATGAGTCTGTACTTCACTTGGTCAGGCAAACAAGAGAGCAACGAGAGCAGAAGTCCACTGCAGGAAGAACAAACTGGAAGGAATACAGAACTGGTTTGGTGAGGAAAGAGCCTGAAGGGACAGTCTAATGCTAATGTAATTCTGAGTGGTATTAAGGACCCAAACTATGGTTGACAGCACTGGAAAGAAAAAGTACCAGATTCCTTACACACATCACGGGTGCTGAGAAAGTACTGTCCTAACTCTTCCTCACATATACTTTTTAAATAAAAACTTGAAAAACAAGAATTTCTTTTATTTCCTGATACTTTCTAAAATACAATTATGACAAATGAGTCTGCTGGAAAGCACAAATTACTAAGACAGTAAAATAAGCAATCAGGGTGTCACATCTTCTGAACCTAACCAGTATTCTCAAAAGCCACACAAATTTATTTGAGCTTCTATCCCCTGATCGCCAGGGATACCGCATAAGGCAACTTCTTAGAAAAGACTTTTTTCCTACTTCTCTACAAAGGTCACTTAAAAAAAAAGGACTTTTTTCCAATGATTAAAAAGTATTTTTCTTTTTTATTTATTTTACATATGAAGGCCTCACGAATGTCCATGTCATCCCTGAGCAAGGGCCATGCTAATCTTCTCCACGGTGTTCCGATTTCAGTGTACATGCTGCCAAAGCAGCACAAGAAATAGTTTTATACTGTGGGACAAAAAATAAATTGCTAATCTACTGTGAAGTTTGTCAAAGAACTCAAATGTATGACAATCAAACACAATCCTTTCCTTGTGCTCTCAGTCCTAAAATTGTTCATTGCTATCCCTCCCTACCCATGCTCCTCTTACCAGAAGTAGGAGACATCAGTTATACAGACAGAACCAGAGAATACTAAAATGGAAAAAGCTGTTACAAATTCATCTTTATCCACTTCAATTGTGTCTTGAGGAAACTGAGGTCAAAATGTCACAAAGCGAATTAGGGGAAGAACTTGGATTAGCAGCTGTCCTGACTCCAAGTTTGGCCTTTTTCCCCCTGATATTTTCCTCCAAGAAAGCCCTATTTCAAAGATAATAAAAAAAATGTTAGAATAGGTAAACCAGTAGCAATAATCATTTCATATTTTAAAATAATATCCATTGCAAAATGCCTCTCTCTAAAGGCTACATCCCAAATTATGCCCTTAATGTTACTGGAATTCTCCAAAACTAGTATAAACCAAAAATTCCAAAAACAAAGTCTCTCTGTGAAAAAGGCCCTACAACCACTTTACTGCAGAGAGACTTTTAAAACCGTTAGCAGACATGTGCTGGCTGACCTCATTTGTAAAGATGATACACACAAAGAATCTCCAAACGAACTAAGTGCCCAACTATTTAAAACAGCTCAGTCATTAACCACTCAACCTCCCAACTCAGTCCCCTAAAAATAGCAAGCTTGTGGGTAGATGAATGGTTCACCAGATGCAGGCAAGACAAAACCAAGGAATAAACAGTCCCAACCCCTTGGAGATGAAACTTTATACCCAGACCACTAGAAAAGTGTGGCAGCTTTGAAATCACAGTTTAAAACTCGTAATTTTGGCATCCCAAGTCAAGGCTTTAATCATTTTGATAGCTACCTAACATGCTCTAATAGATGTATATGGTCTACTTCAAGTTTTTACCAAAACATGGGACAGAAATGGAGAAAGAAAACCAAGATAACACACAAGCTCATAAAGAATACTATATTAAATCTGGAATCAATGTAAGGACATCAATCCTACCCTCTAGTATGTTCTCTAATACGAACAACATCAAGGACTTTTTCCCTATCTTTCCCTCCTGCAGACCCCATGATGAAAAATACTAATGCCAATTCATTTTATTTTTTAAATAAGCAAAGACATAATGTTTTCAACCTGCTCAGCATGAGAGTGTCAGGATTAACCACAACAGTTAACTATAGCTAAAAGCAAATTTATTTGGCATGTCTGTGCAATTTAGCACCTTTATTGGAGATAAATGCATAATTTCCACTATGTTTTTTGTAATTCTGAAAACTGGGAATTGTTTTTGTAGTTTTTCCTTGAATGAAACTGCCACCTCTAGAGAAAATGTATCAGTGGACAATCAAAATTACATCCCGGGAACTAGCCCTACAATAACATAAACAACCAAACAGAGAAGCACGTGTTAATAACATTCTACACAGTGTCCTTGGCTGCAAATCATTTCCATTTTATTAAGCAAGCATGTATTACTATATAGGTCAAAATTCTACATAACTGATTGAAACTTGAAATTATATATGGCTCAATGATATATAATAATGGTCTAATTTAAGCTATTCAGATTTTTTTACAAACATAAATGTGACACTTAATGAAAGCAAGTTACTATAATTTCAGAATCAGATTTCACTGAAAACTTATAACCAAATCTGAATCTAAAGTTCACCCATATTTACTGAGAAATTTGGCATGCACTGTTAAATACTGTCACACATTATCTTAAGTTTCATAACAGATATTAACTCCATGTTTCAGAAGAGCAAATAATGTTTCCTGAGAGATTTATTCAACAAAAGAAATTGCTAGATATGTAATACAGGACAGGAACTGAGGATACAGAGATGAATAGAACATAAAACAATTTCACAATTGCATGTGGTAACACTTTTTTTTAAACTCAGTCACTTTTGCAGAATAAAGAAAAATATAATTTAAATAGAGTAAGATGACTAGGAATGGGCATCTGGGTTATTCTTTCTTTACTGCTTCAAGGAGGCTAAGTGCAGTAACGCTTTGCCTTAACTGTTGTTTGTCTTCGCCAAAGTAGAAAATGAGTAAAGAGCCCTCCATTGGTGCTTTTCAATATGCAAATTAGGTCTTACATTCTACTGAAGAACACTATCTGTTTTAAAAAGAAAAATCAAACATCATTTCTTTTGAAAAGTATTTGAACGTCCATGGTATACTTGGGAGATACAACGGCAATTAAAGCAGAGTCCTTCTAGCCTCAAAAATTTTCCTATCTGCTAGGGGCAATGAGAGAGGAACAATAATTAACCACCTTAGTGTTTCCAAGTGCTTACATAATTATAGCTCAAGACAAAAGATCAAATGTGATAACAGGAAAAATAGCAAAAAGTAAACAGCTACAGGTGTCCACAGAAAGGAGGAAGTGATCGTAACCAGTAGTTAGGGAGCAGGAGTTACACAGGCAAAAGCAGTGACAGGCAAGCACAAGACTGAGTCACAGCTGGAACACACTGTGGCTGGAGCGAAGAGTATTCACCCAGCAAACAACCAGAGAGAAGATTTAAAAGGTAGGTTAAGAACAGAGTACGGGAACTGTGAATGTCAGGCCAAAAAGTGTGATCAATTAAGATGATTTCTCAGCAACACTCCTGTGTTCCCAGGTATCAGACTCTTGTTATTGCTCATCCCTCTCTGGCAGCTCCTTCTCCGTCGTCTCTGCCTGTTCTCACTCAGTGGTTCTGCATTGTGCTTCCTGGACCAGCAGCATCAGCACACTGAGTAAGGTGGCAGAAACGAAAATTCTGGGCCTCATCCAGATATACTCCATCAGGTTCAGCAATCTGTGTTTACCAAGTCCTCCGAATGATTCTGATCAACACTAATGTTTGAGGGCCGGGCGCGGTGGCTCACGCCTGTCATCCCAGCACTCTGGGAGGCCGAGGCAGGAGGATCACTTGAGCCCAGGAGTTTGAGACCAGCCTGAGCAAGAGCCAGACCCTGTCTCTACTAAAAATAGAAAGAAATTATCTAGACAACTAAAAATACATGTAGAAAAATTAGCCAGGCATGGTAGCACATGCCTGTAGTCCCAGCTACTAGGGAGGCTGAGGCAGGAGGATCGCTTGAGCCCAGGAGTCTGAGGTTGCTGTGAGTGAGGCTGACACCACGGCACTCTAGCCCCGGGCAACAGTGAGACTCTGTCTCAAAAAAAAACAAAAAACAAAAAAAACCCCCAACAACAACAACAACAAAAAAAAAAAAACCTACAACCCAATCTAAACCAACACCTGAAATTCACGTGCAATAAAGAGCTAGAAGATTTTACAGCACAGCAAATCTTTTATTAAGACCATTCACCACACACTCATTCTCTCGAGAAGCTAAGGATCCTCCTCCTCCTACCTCTTCAGGGTTTGGCTGGGCTCATCATACTGGGCAACCGTTCACCAAACAATGACATCCACCCCTGAATAATGTAAGATTTCTCTCTCTTTAGAACACTCCATACACAAACCTTCAGGTTTTCTTTTGCACTAACTTACCAATGTTTGTAGCATTAAAAAAAAAAATACAAGTGGAATCTCAGCCTACTGGTTTCAAACCCCATCAATATCTAACTCTCACAGAACCAAAACTACTGTCCTCGGCTTCTTTTCTCTTAACGATAGAGCTCAAAAAGGCCAGGCCTTTATCAACAGATTTTTCTCATTAATTTTTAAAGTATTTATTTTGTAACATCACTTTGCAACTAAAAACTCAAAGGTCAATGAAGCACGCAATAAACAAGAGAAAGTATTTTGTACAAGCCAATGATGCCAGAAATAAAAAACTAAGGTCTGAGGTTGTTTTCTTTCTTAAACGGAGTAAACTTTTCTGTAAGCAGACTTCTGCCTGCTGCCATAACCTGTTCAAGATAATCAAGGATCAACCACACAACTTCGCAAGTGAAAGATAACCTGCTTCCAGGTCCCCTCGTGCAGCACCGCCGACGAGGCACCCCGGAAGGGCACGAACAGCACCTGGTCCCACACGGGAGACTCCAAACGCCAGAGCTAACCGGGCTCCGAGTCCACCCGAGCAGCCTACGGACTGCACGTGGGGCAGACGGTCGCCCCCCGCCCCCCCCACACACAGATACACACACGGATACACACAGATACATTGTTTCCAAGTGATGGCCGCGCAGGGGCAAGCCCGAACTCCACCCCGAGGGGCCGCGGGACGCCGGCCCCGCAGCGCGGGTGGCGGCGGGGACCCAGCGGCCGACGCGTGACACCGCCGGGCCCCCGTCCCGCTCGGCTGACCCGCTCCTGAGTCACCGGCCCAATCACGACACCAGGCCACTTGCTCGCTCGTCTTCCGTGCAGCCCCTCGCGGCAGGAAGGGCAGAAAAGGACTTAAAGTCGCAACGAGAGAACCGTGCACGGGTCAGAGCTGGCGGCGGCGAGGAAAGCCGGCCCCGGAGCACGACCCCGCCGGCCCGGCCAAGCGGCAGGACCGGCACAAAGTGCGGCGAGAGGGCGAGGACCAGAGCCGCCGCCGCCCCCGCCGCCCTCACCTGACCGCCCGCCGCCCCGGCGCCCGTACCTTCGGCCAGCGACTCCTCCAGCGTGACCTGGTAGCGGCCGACCGCGAACACCCGGACCCCCACGGACGAGCCGCCGGAGCCGGAGCCGCCGCCGGCCCCGCCGGCCCCGCCACCCGCCGCTCCGCCGCCGCTGCCGCCCTCTGACTTGGGCATCCGAGAGAACTTCTTCATGGTCCCGCCGGCGCGGGGGGCGCGGGGGGCGCGCGCGAGGGCGAGCGGGAGGGGAGCCGCGGCCCGGGCGCGGCCGGGCGTCCGCAGGGGTCGCCGCCCCTCGCCCGTCCGAGCGTCGGTCGCTGCGCGCCGCGGCCCGCCGAGCCTCACATCCCGCGCCCGAGCGCACGGCCCGGCCCCGCCGCCCGCTCCGCGGCTCCGCTGCAGCTGCCCGGCGCCCGCAGAGGGCGCGGGGAGGGCGGGGACGGGGCGGGGCCCGAGGGGGCGGGCCGAGCGCGGGCGACGCCGCAGCCTCGCGAGCGCCCGGGCGCCCCCGCCGCCTTCCAGGGGCTGCGAGCCCGGCTGCGGCGGGGAGGACCGGGCGGCCGCCCTCGGGGCGGGCAGGACCTCCCGGGCCGCAACCCCGCAGGACCCGCGCCGCCCGCCACTCGCGGCCGTTGGCGGCGCGGCGCTGCTGCCAACCGCTCGCCGAGGCCGGGCGCCTCGCGCAGGCGCGCTGCCCGCGCCGCCGGAAGTGACGGTTCCGGCTCTTGTCACGTGGAGGGCGAGCGGGGGGCAGGGGGGCCGTGGGGGTTGGGGGCGAGGGCCAAGTCCGGGGTCCCGCGTCAGGGTCGCACCGAGAGGGTTTGGCCCAGCACGAGGGACCCGGCGGGGAGCAGGGAGGTGGCCCGGGGGCCGGTGCCCGCGCTGGCCCCGCGGCCGGGAGTCGGTGTGTCCCTGGGGGAAAATGCCGCCAACTTCACCCCGGCCGAGGAACTTCTCGCTTCGTTCGTGAGCCGTCCCCGACCACCGCCCCTGAGCAGCTCCTTCCGCTCGCCCACCCCGAGCGGGCCGGCGCGGAGTGGAGGGGACGCCGGTGACCCGACTTACGGAGACTCGGCGTCGCCGCGTTGTCGCCGGCGGGAGCGCTTTGAAAACCCCCGCGTGCTGCCCGGGCCGTCCGTCACCGAGCGGAGTCGCCCCGGGTCACACGGCTGCTTTCTGGTAGCTGGGACCGTCCTTCGCTTCTTACTCCTGTGCCTCTGGCCGTTCTGAAAAAGCAGGTTAGGGGCAGAGCGTTAAAACAAAACGGGCAGACAGAGCCCTGCTTGGAAGGAAGCGGCCCCGGGTGTCCCCGCTCCCCTGCGACACAGAAAAACCCGCTCGAAACCCGCCGCAGGAACTTCCCACGCGGCAGGAGCCCGCAGCGGCCAACCGTGCGGCCCGTGCTCGGCTCAGCCTCCTCTCCACCCGGGAGGACGGGCCCACCGTGCCCGGGGCCTCCAGGTTCTTGAGAGAAGCAAAATTTTTTTTTAATGCAGCATTTCCCAGATTTTTAAAACACAGGCCGAATAAAGCGTGTCTGCAGGACTCCGACGTGCATCCACCTTCTGCGAAAGCAGATGAATGTGGCTCCATCCCCACCCCCTATTTACCCTTTGGCATGAGCTGCAAGCAGGAACTCACAACATGTGCTCAGCTGAAAGGCTTTGAGCTTAAAATCTCGTCGTTCTTCCCCTCTGCTGCACGAGAGAAGGTGTTTCTGCCCACGCTAACGAGGTGCTCCCGATTTAGGCATTTCTGCTCGGAACCCACTGAACTAAAAGTCCCCATCCCGAGACCTGACCCTGAAAGCACACTCGGTGGAACTGAGATCCCGTGCCAGGTGCTGGCCGTGGCCTGGCAGCTGGGCACGTCCCTTCAGAAAGAAGCCGACCGTTTCCCTGACCCTGGGGAGTCACTGTGGAGTCTCATCCCTACACTTGAACTATGGTTTTCAAGCAGAATATAGAAATTTAGCCATTTCATGGGATTCAACACTGGTCAGTCTACAAAGTTGGGGCCCAATACAGACAGCTTCACCTGATCCCAACGCACGAATCAGTCAAGTGTCCTATAATCAGCTGGAAAGTAAGTTTAGCCCAATTGCTGTGGCAAAGAAAAAGTGCAGAACCTTCACCTGTTCCCTTAAAGGAAGGACTTTACAGCTTCTCTCTGACAGATCCCGATGCTCTTGCCTGGGGCCGTTATTAGGTAAAGTAAGGGTTCCTCCACACAAGCACTGAGATACCTGGACTGCAGGTCTGATAACAGGAGACTGAGTGCTGATAAGAGGGCAGTGTGGACAGTGCAGATAGGCCAGGCAAAGGGAGACAAAGGGATGATTCACGTCCTGGACGTCCTGCACGGGACAGGGCTGGACGGCTAAAGATTTTCATCATGCCACTCAGAACGGAGTGCAATTTAAAATTTATGAATTATTTATTTCTGGAATTTTCCATTTAATATTTTCAGACCGTGGTTGACCACGGGTAACTGAAACCTAGGAAGCAAAACCACAGATAAGGGGAGCTACTGTACGCACTATTTAATAATAACAAGAACGCCAAACAATGATAAGCACTTTTACTACCAAAAGATGTTGGTATCTATTACCAAATTGTACTCTCCTTGCAAACTTGTGAGTTAAGGATATATATCCTTAAACCAATTTGTAGGCAGAAATTGAGATACTAAGTGCAGATTGTAACCAGTAGAAAAACTATATTGAGAATTCTAGTCTTTCATTTTTTTTCCAGAAACCTTTACAGGCATATATTAATTTTTCAATCTTATACATAAAAATTTATTTACTGGTTTATAGTAGATGAAGTATTCATTTTAATGACTTCCATTTTAATGAATTATGTAATCTGCAGATGTAATAAAATATTGTTCTTGTGTTAAAAACCTCTGTAATACACTAGATAGTCCTTAGAACAAACTAAAAATGCTGACACTTGATCTGAAAGTTCAAGAGATCATCAAATACAGAAGTCAAATCTAAGCCCCAAAGCAAACTTTTGTATCAACACATAATATTTAACACATCTATTTCCTAATTAGTGTTAGATTATTAAAATCTATGTTTATGATTTCTAAAAGATTCTATACATGTTTGTCTTATAATATTTTTTGAGTCAACATAGGATATTATAAGGACGTATCATTTTTTCCAAATATTCTTGTGTGTGAGTGGGGGGGGGGGAGAGCATCACTGGTCTTTCCTAGCATGTATTGGGGGATTACTGAACCCAGTTGCATCATAGGACATCTACTCAGGGTCCCCTAATCACCATTATTTAGATTTGAAGGCAAAAAGAACAGTTACAGTGGTTCCGAAACGGAAATTTTAGTGAATATAAAGATATGGGATCCATTGCTGATGTTGAAAAAGGACATGTTTCCAATGTCCACATCCCGGAAAACCCTCCCTTGGCAGATTCGGGGTTCCCCATGGAGGGCAGTCCCAGGCATTGTGCAGGTGGAGAAGTTGCCTCTGTTTCCCTTACTTACAGTCCAGATTCCAAGTTTTGTAAACAGTTCTATCTTTTCTTGTTGGCAAGGAGATTTTTTGCAAATGCCTAGATCCCATTCTTTTTTTTTTTTTTTTTTTTTTTCTCACTCTCTTGCCCTGAGTAGAGTGCCATGGTTGTCTAGCTCACAGCAGCCTCAAATTCCTGGGTTTAAGCAATCCTCCTCCCTCAGCCTCCCGAGTGGCTGGGACTACAGGCACGAGCCACCCACACCTGGCTGATTTTTCTATTTTTAGTAGAGACGGGGTCTCGCTTTTGCTCAGGCTGCTCTCGAACTCCTGACCTCAAGTGATCCTCCCGCCTCGGCCTCCCCGAGTGCTGGGATTACAGGCGTGAGCCACCGCGCCCGGCCTTAGATCCCACTGTTTGCATGTTCCTACAACAGCCTCCCAGGAAGAGTGGCCAGAGGTGAACTGAGATGAGCCCAGGGCAAAAACTGCGTGGCTCAATCTATGCTCTTTCAGCTTTTGTTTGATACTTCCACATTAGACATTCTTCAGATCATCGGAAATAATGAGGAGGTTATTAGCTGTGTCACCATTCAAAGTCACATCCAGTTTACGGATTATGATAAAGGATACAACTCAGGAACAGCCTCATGGAATACATGTGTAGGGCACCAGCCCAGAAGCACCGTGGGTTAGCTTTGCACTCATTATTAGGCCATGGCTGTGGAAGAACATCCAATTTGCTTCCTGTTGGAAAATGAAATTTCTAGGAAAAAAAATGGGCAAATAATGTAAATTCTGGCCATCTTAAACACAGTCAAACCACAGATATAGAATAGTTTAATAAACGTAAAAGAAATTAAAATTTCTTTTCAATTCTATACAGTGCTATTCTAAAGTACTCAAATCTTTCAAATATTTATATCTGTACAACTATAAAAGTAGTTGGAAAGTGGCCACATAATGAAGAATTTTTTTTTAATAGCTTGCTTCACTTTATAGGGTTTCACATTACACTATTCTGATAGTCAACAGATTACAGATCAATGTAGCTAACTATTAATGAAAGATTGAGATCCTTAAATGAGCGCAAAGCTAAACCCTTCAATGGGAAGAATTTTTGACAATAAAGGGAGGGAAAATTATTGTTATATTTTTGTCTTCTACTGGAAAACTGTAACCCTTCTTGTTAGTTTGACCCCTACCTATTTTGCATTAGGGTGGCTCTCAAAGACATATGAGAAGAAAGACTGACACAAATTAAACAAATATGCTTATCCCAAAAGGCTTATTCCAGTGCCACAGTTACCTTTCTAAGTCATCTCTCCCAACACCTGATTAATCATTTGCCCCCACAAGTCAACACTTTCCTTTGATAACGTGTCTTCTATCATTAGGCTCATTGTGTTTTACTACTGAGAATATTTTTCCTGCCTAACATTTTTACTTTATACGTAGTTAAATGCTCATATCTTTCCTTTGCAAACAAAGTGCAAGTTCTAAAGTACATTAAAAGAATGTATTTGTGTCCATTATTAAAACAAATATTTTTTTAAATATTACTGATATTTAAATCCTCTGTTAAAACGACTCAACATCAAATGTATAGAAGTTTTATACATTTATATAAAACTTCAGCAGAGTATAAAGTAAGAATTCCTATTGGTGAGTGTACTCTATGACGGCAAAATAAAAATAATAATAATAATTCTTACCGGGCACTTGCAATGGACCAGGGCTATTCTAAAGTGCTCTACATCCATTAACTCAGTGAGTCTCTATGACAACACTGTGGACAGACTTTTATTCCTCCTGCTTAGCAGTAGGGAAAACTGATACACAGACCCGGTCACAGCCCCAGGGTCTTGTGCCTTGTAGCAGGATTCAGAGCCAGGTGGTACGGCTTTATGATTCATGCTCGTAACCACAACACCCGACAGTCCCTTTGAAGCTGCACGATAAATGACCTGGCGGCCACAGTCTGCAGTGACAAGGTTCCCTCCTGCCCCTCCTGCTCATATGACTGAGGTGCCAACAACCAAAGTGACAATCTCAATGGATGAGCCCAACAGCAGAATCTCGGAAACAGAGGAAAGGATCATCGAACCGGAAGATGGAGTAATGGAAATTACTCCATCTGAACAACTTTATTGTTTATTCAAAACTAAACAGAAAACAATGAGCAGATTCTCAGGGACCAGTGGGACCGTTCAACTCACTCAGCCTCTCCCGGCTGCCCCCCCATGCACGGTGCCTTACCCACTTTAGACATCCAGCAAATATGTCTTAAATTTAAAAAGCACCTGGTTAATCGGGAATTAAACATAATCTCACTTATTTCTCGTTAGGGTTCCCTGAGCCTCGGCGGCACACTCACATGAGGTGGCTGTGTTTTTCCACAATTTTTTAAATTAACCAATTGGTTCTTTGTATCTTCAATTTTTGACATATTCTATTTTTACATTTGTTTCAAGTGTGTTTAGAATTGTTCACTGAAGCTTTTTTTCTTTTCAATCATGGCTGCTTTCCATCTCTGTTAGTGTCAGAGGGACGTACACAGCCACCTCTGATGCCAGCGGAGACCAGGTGGGGACGCGGAACTGCCACCCACCAGCGGTGACCAGGAGCCATCAGAGGAAAATGGAGGCGAATCCGGCAACGCTGACTCCACCTGGCCACAAGCAGGCGGGGCCCACCCTTCTCCCGCCAGGACGGTGCCAGAGAAAGGCAGTTAAAACAGAAAGTTTAAGCAAGATCCAGACTCCCGTAATTCAAAAATATTACGGTTTCATTTCACTCAATATCACTGGTCGTAGCATGAAGCAGGAGGATTTCAAACTGATGCCCTTCTTTCAGGGGTTCAGTGATAAATGAACCTCAGTCGAATAAATGAATCTCAAACTCAGAAACAGGCCGTCCACAGACGCCAACCCTGGGGTGACAGAGGGCGGGACTCCGCTTCAGACGCCCCAGGGTGTGGACAGGTCACAGAGCAGCAGTGAAGAGGTCAGGTCGGGGGTCAGGGGAACTAGCTCCAATCCCCA
The DNA here is from genome assembly GCF_041146395.1 of Eulemur rufifrons. Taxonomy (NCBI): domain Eukaryota; kingdom Metazoa; phylum Chordata; class Mammalia; order Primates; family Lemuridae; genus Eulemur; species Eulemur rufifrons. Next base: position 15,394,191 of record NC_090995.1, read on the forward strand.
GGTTAAACGCTTATCGGCTGTGGAGAGCAGTGGATCTCGCTGAACTTCGGTTTCCTGAAAACGGAGTTAAGAATAGTGCGTGCACCACGGCTGGCTATGGACGCACCAAGCTAACTCACGTGGAACGTTCCAGCACAGTGCCTGCCGCGGTTAACGTCAGCTCTGTTATTCTCAGGTAACAGGAAGTGCCTGCTGGGCTGCAGCTTCAGGAAGCACTCACACCACGCATATTCGCCGTTTTAGTCAGAACACACTCTGGGCCGGGCGCGGTGGCTCACGCCTGTAATGCCAGCACTCTGGGAGGCCGAGGTGGGTGGATGGCTCGAGGTCAGGAGTTCGAGACCAGCCTGAGCAAGAGTGAGACCCCGTCTCTACTAAAAATAGAAAAAAATTATATGGACAGCTAAAATATATATATACAAAAAATTAGCCGGGCATGGTGGCGCATGCCTGTAGTCCCAGCTACTCGGGAGGCTGAGGCAGGAGGATCGCTTGAGCCCAGGAGTTTGAGGTTGCTGTGAGCGAGGCTGACGCCACGGCACTCTAGCCTGGGCAACAGAGCGAGACTCTGTCTCAAAAAAAAAAAGAACACACTCTGAAATCACAAAATATGCAAACTCAGGTCTAGATCTTAGCAAGTGCCAGGCATTATCTTCGACTTCCCCTTTTAGCAGGTTCCACAGAAATATCCCAGGCTTCGCTAACCTTTATTTTACTTCCTCAAATCACTTCTCACTTCTCCTTGGTTGCTAACATCAGTCTTGTTTTACTAAGACTGTTTCTAAGTGAGAAACTTTCTTTGTTGTTGTTGGGGCTTTTTGTTTGTTTTGTTTTTTTGTTAGGGGTGTTGTGGTGGACAGCACCTTCCTTAGCCATGAGCAGACACGACCTGGGCTGTCTGGTGGGCGAAACGTCTCAATAAACGTCTCAATTCACGTGGTTGTTGCAGTGAGCTTCCCAACAAGTTTGCTTGGAGGTTGTCAGAGTTCATAATTACAGTCAATTTCCAGTTATCCACATAAATAAAAAGTCTGTCAGTACAAACGACAGAAAATTACAGATTCTGAAACTGCGGTTAACCATACACAGCAGAGTTGAGCCAAGCTTCTATATATACCAGGGGGCCAGGCTAACTGGGTTAGAGGAATGTAGCCCCCTGTAATCTCCTTCTACCCTGTCCTTTGATAGGAATACTTGACATTTTCTCAATCTTACGTAAACTGCTAAGAAATTACAACTTCAAGTCCTTTCTTCCAATGACATTGTGGTTCCTGAACTCCTATAAAACACAACTTTCAGAGTTGGGCCTGACATGGGTCTGGGCCTGTCTCAGGCAAAGTGTCCACCAGTGGCTGAGCCCTGATGCACGTGACTAACTTCCAACGCACAGAACCCAGAGAGTGACCACTGAACACACGGCCTCCTCCATCGCCCCAAAGCCAGCTTCGATACGTAAACAGGGAGCAAAGCGGCAACCTCGAAGACAGCCTACTGCAACAGCAGAACACAGACTGTTAATCTTCCTCTAGCCTTCACCGCTGGTTTGATCCCTTGGGGTCATGCAGGACAGATATATGCTCCTTTGAAAATTTGGAAAAAGCTATTACATTCTGCCTGGCATTACCACTGAGAACATAACAACTTTGGCTAACTTCCTTCATCCCCTCTGAGCTCAATTTTTTTTTTTTAAATTCTAGAAAAGGAGAGAATTGGGCCAGGTGATCTATAATAGATCCTTTAATTTTAATACTGTGTTATATAATTCTATGAAAAAATCTCTTGATGATAGTTATAAGAATGATCTATTAACTATGTATCCTTTAGTATACAATGTACTTTCCATGCATAGTTGCAGATTTAACACTCATAATATTCCTCTGGGACAATTATTATTTTTAATTATAAGTGAGTAGACAAAGAGTCAAAGAGATTAAGTCAACCCTGTCCTAAGTTTGTGGTACTAGACTTCTACTCCAAGATAGGTTCTACCTCCGTCTAATATTTTCTTAAGAGATTGACTTTAAAATCCCTGGGCTTAGTTGTCCAACTGTAAACTGGATTCACAACAAACCAAGCTGACCTTCAATTCCGCAGATGATACAGCATGTTCTGCGGTCCTTGCCATAAGATGGTGTGAGGCCACAGGGGTTTATTTTTGGAAAACTAGGCCTAGATTTATCCAAGAGGGATAGACATTTAAAAGTTGGAAAGAGGCTGGGCGCGGTGGCTCACGCCTGTAATCCCAGCACTCTGGGAGGCCAAGGAGGGCATATCGTTTGAGCTCAGGAGTTCGAGACCCTGTCTCTACTAAAAATAGAAAGAAAATAACCAGATGACTAAAAATATATAGAAAAAATTAGCCAGGCATGGTGGCGCGTGCCTGTAGTCCCAGCTACTAGGGAGGCTGAGGCAGGAGGATCGCTTGAGCCCAGGAGTCTGAGGTTGCTGTGAGCGAGGCTGACGCCACGGCACTCTAGCCCGGGTGACAGAGTGAGACTCTGTCTCAAAAAAATTAATTAATTAATTAAATAAAATAGGGGTGGAAATCACGGAACAAAGCAAATTACGGTGGGTTTGGTTTTGAAGATTAATTGTTTAATTCAGCTGTTTGGTTTACTGCTTACTTACAAAATCTGCCTGCCAGTTCACATTGCTTCTGTAGCAGACTTTAAATTTTTTTTTTAAGTAAGCTTTTAATTAACAATCATGAGTCAACAAGAATCTTAGAAATTTCTTGGTGAAGCTTATTGTTAAGGAAGTGAAATATCGGGACTTTCAGAAGATTACCTCCCTAAAATGGCAGAAGCTGAGGACTTCAAAATAAACAGAAAAAAGGGAGAAACATAAAGTAGTTAACTGCTGTAGAATGCATGAAATATCTCCTGCTGTTCTTTGTTCATGTATGCTGTTCAAGTTACCTATAGCTTATATTACAAACTATACCAAAACATAGTGGATTAAAACCACAAACATTTTATTTTTATTATTTTTTTTTTAATTTTTTTTTTTTGAGACAGAGTCTCACTCTGTTGCCTGGGCTAGAGTGCCGTGGTGTCAGCCTAGCTCACAGCAGCCTCAGACTCCTGGGCTCAAGCGATCCTCCTGCCTCAGCCTCCCAAGTAGCTGGGACTACAGGCATGTACCATCATGCCAGGCTAATTTTTTCTATATTTTTAGTTGTCCAGCTAATTTCTTTCTATTTTTTTTTAGTAGAGACGGGGTCTCGCTCTGGCTCAGGCTGGTTTTGAACTCCTGAGCTCAAAGGATCCACCTGCCTCGGCCTCCCAGAGTGCTAGGATTACAGGCATGAGCCACTGCGCCCAGCTAATTTCTCTATTTTTAGTAGAGACAGGATTTCACTCTTGCCCAGGCTGGTTTCAAACTCCTGGCCTCAAGTGATCCTCCTGACTCGGCCTCCCAGAGTGCTAGGATTACAGGTGAGAGCCACCATGCCCGGCCTAAAATGTGGTATTAAGAAATTTTTGTTAATATCATCAACTAATCAACTATTGATCTCACTTATGTGATTGAAAGGAAAAATAAAGGGCTTTTATTGATTTTCATGGAATTTACTTTGTTGACTGAATCCATGTTATTGTATGTTTGTAATTATATAGACATAGCCACAAATTTAAATTTCTGTTTATCCTAAGAATTTGTACAGATTCTGAGATGAGATTTATTCCACATCTCTTTCCTGAATGTATACTTTTTTCCCAGCTAAAATAGAAAATGTTTCCCAGAACTAAAAAACTAGCCATTTCGTTTCATTCCCCAATAAGAACTTATAACTTAGTATTTACATTATTTAATTTCTCATCATGCTCAATTACATACATGGAAAGCATGATGTTCGAAGACATGTGTGGAGATTAAAGACCCAGGAACAGTCCCTCAAAGACGAGCATGTATCTCTCTCGAGTGCTGTGCATGTAAAAGCTGGTACCACAGCAACCGTTTGCTCACATCAAGGATGGGACCAGCCTCCCTCACCAGACGAGTTGAGTCGGTTTCAGTAAAGAGTTTATTCACATAAGCTCCACTGCTTCTTGGCTTTAAGGCTAAGATTGCTAGGACAGAAGAGAGGTGACGATTTGGGACCACAAACACCTGCCTGCCCCTGTGACTAGAACTCAGATCGATGCGTGTCGTGGAGGCCACCGAGCAGCCCCAGGATAAATACGGGTTTTGACCGGCGACAGCTCAGACCCTTCATCTTCCATTCCCTCCTTTTGAGTCACACAGCTCTGCCGCCCACCCCCACTAAACAGACTGTTTAGAATCTAAGCAAATATTTTCTGTACTCTAACTTCAGAGTTGATTTTTCTTCTAATGAAAGGCTCACAGAAGCTGTGTGAAATCAAAATGTAAACAGAGTAATCTAGTAACTGTGAAAGAAAACAGAGTATTTTCAACAACAGGTGGGACAGCAGGCTGCCTTACAGGAAGTATTAATATGCATTAAGAAAGCAATTAGCTTAGCTGTGGCTACAGAGGTAACGGGGAACATTGTGTACACATCTGTACTCCCAGCCCTGCTCGTCCAAACAAAACTTTTAGGTTTTATAGGAGAACTAGCCAAAAATTATGAGAATTTCAAAATTTAGGCTATGTGGCTTTAACTGAAGCCCTTCTTTCACTTACATTGAGAAAAATAAAGCAGGAACTGTAACAGGTGTTGATCTGTGCTGGAAAAGGTTTGAAGTCAATGTTGATGGATTACATTTCTGAAAAAAAGAAAAAACCCTTGGGTTTTTGTTTTGTTTTTTTTTTTTTGTGATAGTGTCTCGCTCTCTTGTTCTGGCTAGAGTGCTGTGGCATCATCATAGCTCACAGCAACCTCCAACTCCTGGGCTCAAGTGATCCTCCTACCTCAGCCTCCCAAGTAGCTGGGACTACAGACACCCACCACCATGCTGGGATAATTTTTCTATTTTTACTAGAGACTGGGTCTGGCTCTTGCCCAGGCTGGTCTCAAACTTCTGGCCTAAAGCAATCCTCCCACCTGGGCCTCCCAGAGTACTAGGATTATAGGTAGGAGCCGCTGTGCCCAGTCTCATTTTTTTAATATAATAATACTACATTTCAAAGCCTTCCCCAAATGTCAATTTACGTTGTTAGCTTTCAAGACACTTTTACTTTCATTTATATTATTTGCAGTAAGAATCTCACAGAGAAAAGAAAATATTACTGTAACACTTCAAGGTGAGAAAGAATTGAAAGAATTTGGCTTTTAGTTTCAGTATATACAGTTACTAGTTCAGCATTTTTACCGCGTTTAACACCTTGAACAAATCCTCACTAATCATGTGTTTGGTTTCCAATGCATAGAAATGAGGATAAAGAAGTTTCCACGACAAAGATCTATCTCTTGAATGTTTAAGGATAATATACTGTCAACGCATTTGAACTTTTCAGTTAATCGCAGTTAACTCAAGAGATGTAATCTTTTTTTGTGTGTGTGAGGCAGAGTCCTGCTCTGTCACCCTGGCTAGAGTGCCGTGGCATCAGCCTAACTCACAGCAACCTCAAACTCCTGGGTTCAAGCCATTCTCCTGCCTCAGCCTCCCGAGTCGCTGGGACTACAGGCATGCACCACCATGCCCAGCTAATTTTTTCTATATATATCATTTTAGCTGTCCAGATCATTTCTTTCTATTTTTAGTAGAGACAAGGTCTCGCTCTTGCTCAGAGCTGGCCTAAATATTCTTTTTTTTTTTTTTTTTTTTTTTGAGACAGAGTCTCACTCTGTTGCCCGGGCTAGAGTGAGTGCCGTGGCGTCTGCCTAGCTAACAGCAACCTCAAACTCCTGGGCTTAAGCGATCCTCCTGCCTCAGCCTCCCGAGTAGCTGGGATTACAGGCATGCGCCACCATGCCCAGCTAATTTTTTTTTTATATACATATTTTTAGTTGGCCAGATAATTTCTTTCTATTTTTAGTAGAGACAGGGTCTCGCTCAGGCTGGTCTTGAACTCCTGACCTCCAGCGATCCACCCACCTCCGCCTCCCAGAGGGCTAGGATTACAGGTGTGAGCCACCGCGCCCGGCCAGGCCTAAATATTCTTGATACGACATTTGTACATCTTAGTGAGTAAACATCCTTCAACCCTGGGCAGATTTCAATTTAAGGTTAGAATGGTTCAAAGTACTCCAGACCATACTGTGACAAGTTTAGCGTTAAGAAGGGATCTGTACGTACTTGGCGTTCTGCTTTCCAGAACCAGCTCCCAAATATACATGCCTCTCTGTTAACAATGACGCATCTTTAATATTTCTCAGTGAAAATTTTCCTGATTAATTGAATTAGTTCAAATCTGCTGTACAGAGTCTATTCTTTTCCTCTGTGAATTAAAATATAGTTTAACTAAATGTATCTATTCACTCATTTACGTATGCAATAAATATTTACTGAGCCCTAAAGGGCATCAGCCCCTAGGTGTCTTGCTGAAAATACAGGCGCAAAGATGCCGCCGTTAGATAAGGCTGCTGCTTCCAGGAAGCCTGTACTCTGATGGAATCAGACAAGAACACAGCAGATAGCGACAAGTGTTCCAAAGAAAGTAGAATGTCAATTGCATAGAGAGCGACTCGGGGAAGTTTGATTTACATAGTGAGGTAAGGAATGGCCTAAGCTTGTTGCAGAATCCTCTTGCTGGGAAGACAGGGAAATAGTGACTTCACAAGCTGTAGTTTCTGAATGTGTTTCTATCACTTCGGTACAAAGGCTTTAAAATATCTCAATCTTTTAATTCAGACATGCAAACAATTCAAACCATATTTCTTTGTTTATATATTAAACCTGATTGTATGAAATACTAATTTAGTATATGTTCCGTACTTAGGATTATTTAAATTTCCTCTTTCCTAGGTTTGAGTTCATGTGATCAGTCTTGCAGTGTTCACAGCCGCCCCTTAGGTTTTTGGACACCTGTGAAAACCACCTGCACCGTGGCTTGTGTGGCCAAGAATACAGGAAAGATAATAAATCACCAAGTAAATTATTAATTTGTTCCCTCTGTATGACCATTAAAAAAAATTCCTTCTAACTTCAATGTCTTAAAAACCATTTCCTTAAAGAAAAAAAAAGTCGTCCTTTTCTCTCAGTTGTGAGGTCCCTGGGAAATGGCCCTCCCCTGCCGCTGCTCTGTAGAACTTCCAGGAACGAACACACGCACCACCACTGCAGCGACGAAAACTCTTCTCTGTTTGCCTCTCAAGAACAAGTAACAACCAACGACCTTGACTGTCAATTCTAGTTCCGAATCAAGAATCAGTTATAAGGCTGGGCGCGGTGGCTCACGCCTGTAATCCTAACATGCTGGGAGGCCGAAGCAGGAGGAACGCTGGAGCTCAGGAGTTCGGTATCAGCCTGAGCAAGAGTGAGACCCTGTCTCTACAAAAAATACAAAAATTAGCCGGGCGTGGTGGCGCATGCCTGTAGTCCCAGCTACTCGGGAGGCTGAGGCAGGAGGATGGCTTGAGCCCAGGAGTTTGAGGTTGCTGTGAGCTATGACGATGCCACTGTACTCTAGCCTGGGCAACAGAGTGAGACCCTGTCTCAAAAAAAAAAAAAAAAAAAAAAACCACCAAACTAGTTATGAGAAGCTGCAGACAGCTGATTGGCCACACACCCCTCTCACCCCACCAGCTGGGAAAGCCCCATGAGCTCTTTGCCAACCCTCCCATCCCGGTCACCCTAGCCCCTTGCCAATAGGCAAGCTCCTCTCCCCCTGTTACCCCCAACCTACTCCATCCTTCCCTCTCTTGGTTCTTTCAATACAAAGCGATTCCCCTAGAGCTTTGTCTCTTCCCCAAATGCTCTTCTTCCCTTCTTTACAATCTAAGGTACTTGAAGAGGAGCCAGCTTTTGTTGACAGGGAGTGTGCGTGTGTGTGTGTGTGTGTGTGTGTGTACATGGATGTGAAGGTTCTGAAAGGCTGACGAGCGTCCACCCGTCTTGCACAAAACCTACACCCTGCCCCCCCCCCTACGGTGCTTGGCCCCTGATTTGGGTCTACCTGCAGCCCCACCAGCTCAAGCCAATCTGAACTCTGCCTCCCTATGAAGTCAAAGAAATCACACAGGAAGGAAAAAAAGGAAAAGATGGGGTGAGGCTGGAGATGTAACCTAGAGCTTCACCAAGGACACGACACCTAAACTGCTGTGTGCAATCCAGACACGACAGCCAGTGCTGAGGGACTGCATCTAATACGGCTAGATCACTAGGCAAAGGGTGAGAGAAAACTAGACAAAAAAGTAGTGGCTTTCTCTGGTGTTTTTAAAATCCAGACCTCTTTTCATTCTGATTCAATCAGTCTGGGATGGGGCTTGGGCTCAGATATTTTTTAAAAGTTCCCCGGATGATTCCAATATGCAACTGAGTTGAGAACCGCCGCTCCCAAGAGACACCGAAACATTTCAGGCAGGATAATTACAGAGTCCTATTTGGATGCAGCAGCCCAAAGAGGAACTTCAGAATGGGAGGGGAGGCCTTGAAAACTGATAGGACAGTTGGAAGCAACAATGTCTGGAACCCGAGGAAGAGGGAACGGCCAAACGGTCAAGTTCATTACAGAGGTCAAGAATGGACCTAAACAGAGACGATTGGATTTTTCTTATTAGCCTTATTGGCAAGAGTAACTTCCAACGACTCAGACCCGAAGGACTGAGGGTCACGTGGGGTGAGGGGTGGGTAGAAGGTAAAGAGGAGAGGGTGTTTGGCTGTGAAGGGAGGGTCACCACGGGAAACACGAGGACTTTCATACCTGAACACGGAAGTGACGTGAGGTGTTTATATGTTGCGACGAATGAGTCTGTTTTACCAATAGTGTGGATTAAATCACTGTCAGCCCAACATAAGTTGAGCCTGTGGCATGATCACAGCTGTGGTCCAAATGTTTCTGTCCCCTGCACCCCTCCCAAACTCACATGCTGAAATCTTGGCCCCAGGGTGGTACTGCCAGGAGGCAGGGCCGCTGGGAAGCGTGAGGTCAGGAAGGCGGAGCCCTCAGGAACGGAGTCAGTGCCCTTATGAAAGAGGCCCGAGGAAGCTTGTCCGCGCCGTCCACCCCGTGGTGACACAACCAGAAGGTGCCACCTACCGGACGGTGGCCCTAACCAGACACCGAATCACACCTCGGTCGTGCACGTCCAGCCTCCAGGACTGTGAGAAATCACTCCCTGTTGTCTATGGGCTGTCCGGTTTATGGCAATTCGGTCTAGCAGCCCAGACAGACGAAGACGGTCACCAGCGCCCACATCTGCCACTCGGACCGCTGGGCTGAGAGGAGACCACCGTCACCACAAGCAGGTGTCACCCTTTCCTGCCCGGCACGGTCAGATCACCCAGAGAACTGCTTCCCCTCTGACTGTCCCTCGTCAGGAGATTCGTAGACAAACCGGGGCCCAGTTAAAGGGCAGTGGCTAAAATATTAGAGCGAATCAAAACTAGATCATGTGCTGCGTAGCTGAAAACAAAACGGGGAGATTTTGCCTGGAGAAAAGACTTGGGAGGACATCTTGCTTCCTGTATGTGTCTGCAGGCTGTGATGTGGAAAACGAAGAGGACGTTCTGTAAACGCCTCGGAGACCATTCCTAGACTGTCACCGATGCCTAAGTATGCCGCAGGCCTAGGACACTAGGGGCATCTTTCCCCAAGTCAGAACAGGCACGGCTCACTGGAACAGAGGCAGCGACCCCCTCGAGAGAAGCCAGCTCAGACGGTTTACACGAGAAGGAAAGTACGTGCGGAGCTAGAACACGTGTGCGCGGTGACCACGGGAGCAGAGAGCAGGCCCAGGCGGGGCACCCTGCTCGCCTGGGGAGGTGACGCAGTTGCTCTGAGCAACTGAAGCAAAAGGAAAATATAAATCAAGGAGGACCCAGGAAACCTATATTAGGTGAAAACTGCAAGGGTACAGATTTTTAACTTTATATCTCTGCGTTTAGAGATATCTATCTATTCACTATATGTAACATGTGTTCATTATAATAAAAAAATCGAAACAATACAGAAACATGAAAAATAAAAGAATATTGTTTTTACTCACATTTGAGGGATTCCAACGACTGACACTGTTGCTACTCATCCAGGCAGACAGAGATCAAAATGTCAGTTTTGTTACCTCGAGAGCGACCATAGAACGTGGCCCAGGTGGGAGGTGGCCGTGAGCCAGGACAGCACTTACCTGCCGTGCGCTGCGGCCTCTCGGAGTCTGTGAGCAGACGAGGGGTTTCTGCTGGAGTCTGACTCCAACCTGAGGGAGAGAAAATGGCATTGAGTTACACCTGTTCGCACCTACAAACCTGACAAGCTGAGAAGCCGCCCCTTCACCTGGGAGGGGTGGCGGTTCTCCAAGCCGGCCTCTCACCTGGAAACAAGGGTTGCTCCAGTACGGAGCTGTCACTTCATTGCCTAGAAAACCTGCAAAGACCAGAATAAGGAACGAGCCACGAGGTCAGAAGCACAAGGGAAACACTCCCCGAACAGTAACAAAAGGAGTGGGAATCGCTGTTCCCACCACCCTTTCCATGAGAAAAGACGTTTCCATGTTAACAGTTTGGAACTGTTTGGAATTTGTCCTTCTAGTTTTTTTTTTTTTTGCACACGGATATAAACTTTTTTTGTGCAAATATCAGAAGGATGTTACATAAACCATTTTACAACCTCCTTTCTAAAGTTAACAATATGTTGTAGGCTTCTTTGGTTCAAAAACGTATATATAGTAATAGATCCAACTTATTCTTTTTAATGATACTTAGAATTTCAATAAATTGTTCCCCTACTGATTGACATCTAAGTTTTTGATGTTTTTTTTTTTAACTGCTAAAAATAATGCAACGAGCATCATTGTTTCTACAAGGATACAGACTCACAGTGCTGTTTCCAGCACAGCGACCTGCTTGTGGCGGAACATCTTAAAGCACAGAGTAGGTGATAACTTTGGCAGGTCTCATTAGAGACAGTGGAAGCTGCAGATGAGCAGCCAGATCAACTTAAACTGATAACAGAACTCCAGCAAGGGAAGGAATTGATTCCTATCAGGTTGTTAAAATTCTTCCAGCCTTGACAAGACAGAGCTGCCTCACACCCATCTGCTCAAGCGGCCAGCAAGGGTACACTTGGCCACTTAACAGACCCCTCCCTGTCATGCCTTGTTGCCTTCACTCACCAGTTTAGCAAAAGACCATGGGAAGAGATTACATCAGTGCCTGACCTTTGAGCCCAACACCTCAGATGCTTCACCGTTTTCTGATGAATCCTCACGGGGCCTGCACTCCAGGCCATCAAGATAAGGAAAGGGCCAGCCAACCTGTCAAAGGCAATAGCCAACGGTGCCTTTTGTTTTCAAGCAGGGGAAAGTATGACTGCTTATAATCATTTCCGAGTGAACGCTTCCTCTTTCTCTTGGTGAGCCCAAATGTGGAGGCTTTGGAAATATTAACTTGTCAGCATTTCAGGAAATGTTTTTATAAGTAGGTGGCAAAAAGATAAAAAGCTACTGACCCTACAGCTAGACGACTGAAGTTTCTTGGTTTTGAAAAGAAAGTCTGTAATAGTTTTTTTTTAACTTTTAATTTGGAAATTCAGACTTAAGAGAAAAGCTGCTTGAACAGCATAAAGAACCACATACAGTCGGCCCTTAGTCTCCATGGGTTCAATCAACTGAGGACTGAAAATATTTGGGGAAAAAACTGCATCTGTAGTGAATGTATACGGACTTTTTTCTCATCATTATTCCCTAAACAACACAATATAACAATTATTTACATAGCATTTATGTTGTATTAGATATGATAAGTAATCTAGAGATGCTTTAAGGACCATGGGAGGATATACATAGGCTATATGCAAATACTATGCCTAATTAAAAGAAATGTCCATTTACAGAGGCATCAAAAAAAAGGATAAAATATTCAGGAATAGACTACATAAAAAATGTTCACTATCCATACAAAGAAAACTATAAAACATTCCCAAAAGACACAAAAGACTGAAACAAATGGAAATACGTTCGTTCTTCTTGCCTCAAAATCACCAAGATACCAATTCCCGACCATAATTTAAAAGTTTAATGTGATCCAAATAAAAACACTTTTTCTCTGAAACTAGACAAGTTGATGTGAAATACAGTTCATATGGAAAAATAAACATCCTGGAGTATCTGGGGAAACATGGCAAAGTAATAGCTACAAGAAGGGACCAGCCACACCAGCTTTGAAAATACAGCGTAAGGCCTGTGTGATTAAAACCATATGATCCTGGCACAGGCGTAATCAAACAGACCAACCAATGCAGTAGAATTAAAAGCCCAGAAATAGCCCCAACTACATATGGAAATCTCATAAATGAAAATGATGGGATTTCAAACCCCTGAGAGAAAGATGGACTTTTTTATAATCGGTATTGAGACAACAGAGTAGCCATTTGGAAAAAGATAAAATTAGATGCATTCCTCATAGGATACATAAGAATAAACTCCAAATGAATCAGCTATCAAAATGTAAAAAAAAATGAAACTATACAAGTACTAGAAGAAAACATGGGTGAACTGTACTTTAACCTCAGTGTAGAAAAAGTTTGTAAGTATGACTTAAAGTCAAGATGCAAAAATATTGATGTTTCACTACATTAAAAAAAACTTTACAACGGCAAAAACATACCATAAGCAAAGTCAAATGTCAAAGGACAAATTGTTAGAGAATACATGCAGTATATATCAAAGATAAACAGCCGATTTCCCTGACACAGATAGAATTTAAAACATTTTTTAAAAAAAAAAGATCAAAAAGCCTATTGAAATGGGGAAGACATGAAAAACAGCTCACCAAAAAAGATTTTTTTTTTTTTAATGTGGTGTTATCCTGGACTGCACCCTGCATTGGAAGGGGGAAAATGTTATAAGACATGACTGGAACAATTTCACAAAATTGTCAAGGGAAGAAGAGTATCAAGTGGTAGTATATGTAATTTTTCTTTTCTTTTTTTTCAAATGCAAATTCTCTCTTTCTTTATACCTCTTTTGATCTCAAGTTGAAGGCTGTATGCAATATTGCTGCGGTGTAGTGACTGACTGCCCACAGAGTGCTAGGAGTTACCTGTTTGGAGCACACAGCCTCTTAAGACTCCCCCAAACACAGAAATTTGTTTTTTTTTTTTTTTTTTTTTTTTTTTTTTTTTCTGGAGACAGAGTCTCACTCTGTTGCCCAGGCTAGAGTGAGTGCCGTGGCGTCAGCCTAGCTCACAGCAACCTCAAACTCCTGAGCTCAAGCGATCCTCCTGTCTCAGCCTCCCGAGTAGCTGGGACTACAGGCATGCACCACCATGCCCGGCTAATTTTTTCTATATATATTTTTAGCTGTCCATATAATTTCTTTCTATTTTTAGTAGAGATGGGGTCTCGCTCTTGCTCAGGCTGGTCTCGAACTCCTGAGCTCAAACGATCCACCCACCTCGGCCTCCCAGAGTGCTAGGATTACAGGCGTGAGCCACCGCGCCCGGCCCAAACACAGAAATTTGTCCCGTGGAATTAAGGCTTTTATTCTGATGCACTCTGCAAATATATTCACGTTCAAGTAGTTTTACAGTTCACATTTACTTCAATGTTTATTTTTGTAATATGTCATTGAAACTGGAACTTAAGAAAAGCTGCATGGGCTACATTGTATTTTTTTCTTAATTTTTTTTTAGTTTTTTGAAAAACGGTTGTTTTTTGAGTAGATGATATAGTCACAGGTTCAAAAAGCAAAAAGGAGAAAATGGCATGTACTTTCCAAATCTCCCTTCCATCCTTGTCTCTCACATGCCCAGCTTTGTTCCCAACTTTTCTTACTCTGAAGATATATCCTTCCAAATTATTTTTAGGATATAAAAGCAAATTCTACTAAAGACATATTTCCTTTCCTTTTTACATATAAAGTAGCCTATTGCAGACCCTGTTCTGCACCTTATTTTTCTTCCATTACCATATGAGAGACCACTCCCTATTAGTACAGGGAGGTGCAGTACAGAATAGTGACTAAGAACATCTGTATTAGAACCACCCTACATGTGTCAAAAATCAAATAGGGTTGGTTCTCCCATTATTCTCCAAGCCCTCTTAAGATTGAGCCAAAGATAAATGACCCTGCCTAAAGCAACCGCTCTGATCCAATCTAGATCCTCTTTGTAGATCCCTAACCGCAGGAAATCTGGAGAACTAGAAGTGATAAGATAATAAAGGAGGCAGCTCAGCCATACAGAAATCCAGACCTGGCTCTGACAGCTGTTAAGAGGATCTTCAGCAATTATCCCAGGAGAAATAATTTAAGTATCACAGGGCTATCAGGGAGCCAGCATAAATAATGATGTCTCAGGGAATGTCAGGGAAGGGGATCAGAATATGCCACCCCAAAATATGCCACTTTGCCATGTGGATTATTTTGAACAGAAGGTAACTGAGAAACAGCAGATGTAGGAGGAACTCTCTGCCCTTCCCCTTCTTGCCTGACAGCAGGGTATAAATTTTCCTTTGTATAAAGGTGGCTCCCATTGCTCTCCCATACCAGGAAGAGGAGCCGACTCTTAATACCGGAGATAAAGAAAAGTCAGCACTGAGGTGAGTCACACAAACAAATCTTACTAAAACAACCCTTATCTTCTACTAGTTACCCTCGTATATTTACCTTCCCACAATTTACCACCCCTACAATTTCAAATCCCTTTTCCTTCCTCTACTCACTTCTCCACAATTTATCACCCTTTGTCTACATGGTATATAAGTTCCTAGCCATTACTGCTTCTATGGGTTTTAAATTCTCTTCTGTGAAGCTCCTGTGTGCACACAAAATAAATAGGAAAAAAGTCCTATGAATCGAGTCGCTGAATCTAAGAGGGTGGGGGAAAAGTTTCTGCTTCTTCACACCAACGTTATCACAAAGAGTTTCCATTGACAACCACTGAGATAAAACAACGATATAAAAATGCCAAACTGTTCTCAGAGTTTGAACTACCATGCTTCGAGGAAATCTGATAGTCGCATGCCATATTTAAAGTTATCAGCTCTAACGGATAAAGGTTTAATATTTATTCTGTACACAAAACACCCTCTTTTGTAATTATAAACTTGTATTTGATCTGCTGTCTCCATTGCTAATATGGTAAAATATCTGACAGAGTTTAGCTTATTATTTCTATATTAAAAGGAATGCAATCGTGAATTTTATGCAAATATAAAATGAACATGTATTGAATATCTTATTTCATTAATTCATGAAGCAACCAGTAAGATATAAAAAAACAGTTCAAAGGAGACTTCAACGAACAGACGCCTATACTGACAATGAGGAATGCTGAAAAGCAACACAGGCCTTTTCTGTACGGTGGAACCACTTGCATTCATTGTCCCAAAATTCACTCACATTTCTGTGAGCGGGAATCGTGGGCGTCACCATCAGTTTTCTACAATTGACAGAGTTGCACAACAGCTGACCGTGAACGGCACAGACCCTCCAGAAGGAGGTAAACCCTGAGAGCTACACCAGGTAGCACCTCCCACGTCATTCAAAGGACAACCGGAGATCAAAGTCTTTTTTTTTGCTTGCCCGTTGCAAAGAGCTTCACAAATTTTTCTCCAACGTTATTTTTTTCTTTTCCCAAGATGGTTACTGACCACACACTCACTCACACACACACACACTGGGCTCGTTAGGCTCGGCCTATTTGCACAGGCGCAGCAAGTGTTAATTAATTACCACATCCAGAGCCGTATCATACCGGACACCTACGAAGGCCCAATTACCGACTTCCGTCCGGACCCGTTCATAAGGCATCCTGCACTGGCTTTCGAAGGCGCCTCTTATCTGCCCTCGCGAGACCAGGACACCCGCGTCCTCCTCTCCGCTCTATTTCACCCGCGGCACCTGCAAATTTGGGCGTCTCTTCTCACGGCCCCTCTGCACGTTCCAGGGTTCCTGGGCCGCCGGGAAGTGACCTTCCTTACACTGTCTCAGTCCAGTTTCCGCCTCAGTCCGCGTGTGTGGCTACGAAGGGACACCTGCGCTGGGTTCTTTACAAAGAAAAGAGGCTTACCTGCCTCACGGTTCCGCAGGTTGCCCGGAGCACGGCGCCAGCGTCTGCTTCCGGTGAGGGCCGCAAACTGCTTCCGGTCACGGCCGGAAGACGGCGGGCGGCCATCTTGGGCGGGTCACGCGGCGAGAGAGAGGGCGACGCCGGCACGAGGCGTCCTCTCCCGGGACCCAAATGCCTCCCAGTGGGCCCTACTCCCACCATTAGGGATCGCCCTCCACCGCGAGCTGTGGAAAGTCAAATTTCCAAACTCCTGCACCCTTGTCCCATGAGACAGGTTCCAGGCCAGGTGTCCTGGTCCTTGTCTTCACCCCCACAATGGTGACAATCGGGGTCCCTCCTCGCGGCGCCCGCGCGACAGCAGAGCCCGGGCGGCGGCGGGACGAGCGTTTGGAAAGCTCTTCCGCTTTCTGACCGAGCATTGGTTGAGAGGAGTGAAGCCGAAACTGCAACCAGAGGAGGCATCAGGCTTCCAGAAAGATCTCGAGGAAAAGTACTGCAGGCGACAGCGGCGGCTGTTGGACCGCGCTGTAAGGAAAGGGCGGAGAGATTCAACCAGTTAGTGCGAAAGCTGGTCATAAAGTTCCTCTCCCGGAACGTGGAGGCTCCAAAAGTAGTTCTAGATGACAAGGGTTATTTCCAATTTCGAGATGGCCACATTCTGGGAAAGTGTGGACTGAAATGAATCACTGTTGGAACGGCATCCACAGGACGCTCACTCCACTGACGTTCTGAAATCTTTCATCATGTAGATAATTCCCGTGTCTCTCTTTTGTAATAAACTAATGATATCTAAACTGCTGGGAAAAAAACCAAAATAGTGACTCTCTTCAAACACAGTCACAATAAAAGACAATTCACAGGCACTCACTATTAAGTAAGCAAGACACTGATGGGGTATTTAGTAGGTGCTCAATAAATGCTAACTGAATAGGGCACTGCTCAAGCTCTGAAATAGAATTATATGAACTTGAACAACATATTTCTCACTTTTTAGTACCCAGAATATTATTGAGTCCGGTTGAATATATTATCAAAGTGAGGTGCAAGTGAGCATGACAGGCAGTCGAGCACCTTCCAGCTGAAATGAGCACAGGCCCTTGTCCACGCTGCTCTGGGGCGTGGCCGGCCCACTGCAGGTTCTGTTCCAGAAGGCTGTTTGTGGCCACTGTACCTTTCCCCAGGCCATCTTATCTACAACTCCTTCTTCTAACCCCTTGTCTTAATCAGTTTCGGCTGCTATGACAAAATACCATAAACTGGGCGATTTATAAACAGCAAAAGTTTGTTTCTTATGGTTCTGGAGGCCGGAAGTCCGAGGTCAGGGGGCCAGCGTGGCTGGGGTCTGGTGAGGGCCGTCTTCGGAGACTGCGGACTTCTCATTGCATCCTCCCATGACGGGGAGAAGCAAGAGAGCTCTCGGAGGGGCCCCTTCTTACAAGGGTCCTCAGGGGTCTTTTCTTAGAACTCTCTGGAGTCTCTTCTTCGTCATGAGAGCCCTGTGACCAAATTCCCTCCCAAAGGCTCCATCTCCAAATACCATCACATTGGAAAATTAGATCTCAACATATTATAAATTTTGGGGGGGACCCAAACATTCGGTCCATGATACCTCTCTTTTTTCCCTCGGGTAGAAAATTGGTACCAGTTGTTTCTAAACTTACAGGACTCCTCTCAGGATATCTGCTGACAGTGGAGGGAAACTCCCAGCAGATGAACACACCAAGACACAGATATGCACCCCAAAAAGTCCACTGAGAGCAGAGTGAGGGGTGGCTTACATTCTAAGGGCCTGACTGCTGCCAGTCAGGGGAATGCAAAGCAGTGAGCTGTGTGTGGCCTGTGAAATCCTAGCAGACGATAATCAGTTAAAAACCAAACCAAAAAAAAAAAAAAAAAAGGAAACAGGGAAAAATGGGTTTAGTTATTTTAAGAAATTAAAATCTTGTTCTACATTCACTTACTCATTCTCACTGACTGGTTTATTTATTCAGCAATATTTAGGCATTTACATAACAGGCCCCGAGTTACACCCAGGATCTGGTTCAATGGACTGCGTCATTCCAGGCTCTGCTTGCTGGCACTTTCTTTCTCGTTTCACAGCATTTATGCATGTCTGGTGGCTTTTAAAATGTGTTCGTCTCCTTTAATAATGTTAAAACTCCTTGAAGGCAGTGGGATGTCTCACTCCATTTGATTTTCCGTAGTCCCTAACCTAGTTCTTCGGTTTTAATAGACTCTCAAAAAGTGTTTGCTGCTTTGGTTGATTTTTTTTACTCTCAAAACTATTTTGGTGATTGTGGGTGAGAAATTTAGGCAATGCTTTCACATTAACGCCTCACCAACTAACTGTCAACGTCTGCCAAATCAAGCAGTTCAAAGTGTCCGCGCCCTGCTGGCGACTGGGCCTGGAAATAGGAGACCTTGAATCCCTGAGAACCTGCTGGGCAAGTCCTGGGCCTCCGGTCACTCCAGAAGGAGCATTTGTCCTCTCGGGAAAGGTCGGAGAGGGAGGGAATAAAAAGGCCCCGGGACAGATCCAGAATCCACTTGCTCAGCGGTCCCCTCTGTACCTGTTTGCTTCTCCCCTTCCACTTTCACCGATGACACGGATTGTACGTCCCCTGCCCACCCTTAGGGGTAGAGCAGGGGGATAAATGCGGGTTACAGGGGCACGTCTTGGGCACGTCTTTGCCAAGCTTCCTCTCTCATTCCTTTGTGTCTGCCGAGAAGCTCACGGTTGTATTTAATTCTTTGGTGAGGTGTCAGCTGGCAGCTGACAATATTGTCAGTTCATTTTGAAGAGGAGTTTGAAAGGAGCATCACCATTAGTAGAATGAAAACTAAAAATGGGGACGTTATGTGAGTTGCTGATCCAGAAGAAGAATGAGAATGAAGAGAGATCAGAGAGAGCCTGGAAATCCTAGCCGTTCCCAATCTGCAGAAATCTCTGGTTCCTTAATGTGCACCCCGGGCCTCGCTATGTATTCAAGGTGTGGTTCACTGCGCAGCCTCCGCCTCGCCCAGTGGCTAGACCGGAGTCCAGACCTTCAGCAGGTACAGCCCCCTCCACACCTAAGGAATCAAAGTCTGCAGCATAACTAGAGCCCCGGGTGATTCTTCTCCACATTAGAGTTCAAGTTCAAGAAGCACTGATAGGCCAGGTGCGGTGGCTCACGCCTGTAATCCTTAACACCCTGGGAGGCCGAGGTGGGAGGATCGTTGGAGGTCAGCAATTCGAGACCAGCCTGAGCAAGAGCCAGACCCCGTCTCTACTAAAAATAGAAAGAAATTAGCTGGACAGCTAAAAGTATATATAGAAAAAAATTAGCCAGGCATGGTAGCACATGCCTGTAGTCCCAGCTACTCGGGAGGCTGAGGCAGGAGGATCGCTTGAGCCCAGGAGTCTGAGGTTGCTGTGAGCTAGGCTGACGCCACGGCACTCTAGCCTGGGGCAACAGAGTGAGACTCTGTCTCAAAAAAAAAAAAAAAAAAAAGCACTGATAGTACCTGTATAGATTTGAATCCTACAAGATTTCAAAGAAGCGCTTTGCATTTGACCCTCAGGGAACGGCTTGCCTGCCCCTTTTCTCTCATTCTGGCCGTGGACTCACTCGTTCTCCTGGAATATCAAGGATGGCTTTGGGCTGGACCCAGCAGTTACACCAGATCAATGTTCAGACGTCTAGAACCCTCTCACCCAGGAAGGAAAAATGGTATTGTGACATTTCGCCCTAACAAGAAGCAGGTATTGTGTGTTCCATTTTGTAGACAAGGAAATTGAGGTTCAGAGAAGTTAAGAAATTTGTCCAAGATCACTTTGTCTGTAGGTGGCGGAGCCGACGTTCAGCTCTAGTCCACCCAGCTGCAAAACCCAGGCTTTTTCAGCTGCGTGATGCTTTTATGGTTATTATTGTATTAGCTATATTCTAATAATTATTCATTATTATTACATTAGCTCTATTCTTTTAAAACAGCATTCTATCTGTCTTTCCCTTCCGAGTACATTGTGGGATACGTTTATACAACTGTCTGAATTAATACCGGTTTCATGAGGTTTCAATGTGCTTGTTTGCAACCGCCAGCCACCCACCCCGTCCCCCGCTGGACAATTTTCAAGGCGAGGTTCTGTGACTGCCAAGGGAAAGGGAAGGAAACAGAAAGGCGGAGTGGCCGAGCACGGGTCCCCTCCGGAAATGACCCCGAGGGGAGTGTGGCCTGGCCAGAAAGAGGAGGAAGATAAAAGGGCCGGGACTGGAAGCCGGAGACAAAGGAGAACTGTGTGCACGGATGATTCTGTCACCTTTGGCAGTTCTGCCTGTGTCACCTCATTACGAGGGACTTCCCACACCCCACACAGGTCGCCCATGTGACTCATTTTCAAGATTAAAATCACCAGAATGGACAGAACTTCTCAAACCATCGACGTGCTGTGTGTTCATTAGCCACATCCTTCCCAAACACTTTTTAATTTAATAAAACAACATCTTCAGGCCGGGTGCGGTGGCTCACACCTGTAATCCTAGCACTCTGGGAGGCCGAGGTGTGAGGATCATTCAAGGTCAGGAGTTCGAGACCAGCTTGAGCAAGAGCGAGACCCCGTCCCTACTAAAAATAGAAAGAAATTATATGGACAGCTAAAAATATATATATAGAAAAAATTAGCCGGGCATGGTGGCACATGCCTGTAGTCCCAGCTACTCGGGAGGCTGAGGCAGGAGGAGGATCGCTTGAGCCCAGAAGTTTGAAGTTGCACTCTAGGCCGGGTGACAGAGTGAGACTCTGTCTCAAATAAATAAATAAATAACATCTTCAAACATATCAAATGGAACCAAAGAAGAAAGCCAACAAACTAAATGAAACCAATTTCACCATTTCTTAAGGTTTTATAAAATAATCAGTAAATGTCCCTCACTTCCTGCCTTCCTTCCTCAGAGGTGACCACCCTTATCACAGATTAACCTGCGCTTGAATTTAGTTTTCGGGAAAGAAACGTTCTACCCTGTGTACAGACTGTTGGTCTGAAGAAAGTTAATCCCAGGCAGTCGGGACACGCAAGCCCGGGACAAATGTCATCTAGGTCTCTGATGGGGAAGATGACGTGGGCTGTGTTCTCTTCTTGGTGGAGTCACAAGTTGCTACTTTGTCCTTTGTCCAAACCGGCCCCTTCAGCGTGGCTGCTGCTGGCACCCAGACGTTTGGTAAAAGGAACCACGGGGTGTGCACGCAACCGCCGCTCACAGCTGAGCCTTTGTCTTCTCTGAAATAAACACAGTCCGAACAACGGGGACACTGTCTGCGGGCACAGGGGGGCGGTGGGAGGGGTGCTCGGCCAATTCTCTTTTGGGGCTGCGTAGAGATTACAGTTGCAAAGCTTTTCCCCCCGCCCCCGCCCCCCGTGCCGTTTTCTCCTCCTTTTCTTGACACTGGGTGCATCTCCCTCCAGTGTGACATTGCACTTAAGGTCCAGTGGGGACAGAGACGAGGAAACCTGCCCAGGGCCATTTTCTGCAGCCGTGGCTGGGAGACATGGCGGGTCTCTGAGTCTGTGGCCCTTTTACCCAGAATCCAGGGCCCAGTTTTTCTCTTTGAGATTTGGTTCTTTCATTCCAATGCACACAAATACTTTACCATGTTTAGACTGCATTTTTTTTTGAGGGGTCCCCCTGGCTAGAGTGCTGTGGCGTCAGCTTGGCTCACAGCAACCTCAAACTCCTGAGCTCAAGCGATCCTCCTGTCTCAGCCTCCCGAGTAGCTGGGACTACAGGCATGCATCACCATGCCCGGCTGATTTTTCTATATATATTTTTAGCTGTCCATATGACTTCTTTCTATTTTTAGTAGAGACGAGGTCTCACTCTTGCTCAGGCTGGCCTCAAACTCCTGAGCTCAAACAATCCTCCCACCTCGGCCCCCCAGAGTGCTAGGATGACAGGCATGAGCCACTGCGCCCAGCCAGCATTCTGTCTTTTTCCCTCTTCAAAGCTCTTTATTGGTTTCATTCATTAATTTGTTCAACAAATACTTTGTTGACCACTTACTATTGCCAGGCTCTGCTCTAGGCTCGGGGACAAGCAGTGAACTCTGAGAGCAGGTTCCTGGCATCCTGGGTCTTAGGTTCTAATTGAAAACAGAAGATAAACACATACATACTCATGACACATAAAATGACGCCACGTGGCAATACGCATTATGAAGAAAAGACAGTGGGGCAAAGGGATGGAGAATTCTACGTTGGGGTTCGGGGGTTATTGTTGGTACCTCGGCCTGGGAAGGCCCCTCCCAGGAGGTGACGTTACCTTTGATGCCTCTGCTCCCGTCTGCAGTCTCTCACGGCGCTGGTGACCCGTTTCTGCAGTTCTCGTCCCACACCGCCTCCCCGCACCGCGTGTCAACACGTCCTTCGCCGCCTCCCTTTCCAGGACGGTGCTACCCTGCACGTCCTGACCATCCCATAATCTCTCTCCGATCCCTTCCCAAACTTCCTCACACAGCTGAGCCCACTCACAAAGAATCTGCATGCGGGTGCTCGACGCACAGTCTTCAGTGGTTTTTAATATCACTTACATGACTCGGAAATCGCTACTTTAGAAACAATTCCAGCATAAAGCAGAGGTTTTCAGACTTTGGGTTTGTATGTAGAGGATAAAAGGCCCTCAGCCTCTCCCAGCCTCTCAGCCCTGCAAACGCTGCTCACACTTATAAAACTAATTCAGTGGAGCTTTGCCTTAAATATACAGCCATTTCGGTGGCTCTCACGTACCCATACACACTGAAATCTGGAGTGGAGACGACTCTTCCAAAAAAACCACATCCATGTTGAGTGTGACACACAGTTTGAGTGAAGCCCAGCCCACCTGCTGTTTATTCCTGACCACTTGGAACTCTACCTTCATTTCTGGGTGTCCAGAGGACCCGGGACAGGGATTTGCACACGGTCTTCCGCTAAACAAACAAATCCAACAATGGGGTGGGTCCCGTGAGTTTCCCTGAACTGAACGCAGAGGCTGGATTTCTACGTTTCTTGGCCAGGCCCTTGGGACGGTGTGTCGTGTATAGCATGTGCCCGCTTGGCATAGCCGGGACTGTCATTGCCATCGAGGGCATCCGAGAATAGACAGGGAAGGGCCACGTCTAGTCATTAAACATTCACAAGCTCTTCAGAACACTTTGACTCTGTTACGTACATCATTCGGAAACTGCCTGTGTCAGCTTTTTAGGCACTTTTATTTTCATAATGAGAAGTCGTTTTTATTGCAGCAGTAAACAGGATGCTATTATCTGCACCGACTCCGTGGCCTACCGAAAGAGTTCTCTGCACCCTAATTAAGAACAAAGCGCCCAGTTTCATCAGACTGAACTCCAGAATCACCTCTTAGTTTCCATTGCATCTTGCAACGCCGATCCGGGAATCGGAGGGAATGGGCCAGGCAGAGCAGCGATTTGGGGATTTAGTTAATGGACTGGTTGCCTCGGTGCCGTAGGAGCTGCTCAGGTTAAGCAGGAGGATGGTGGCATCTCGGGGCTGGGAAGCCGGCTGCCGGTTCCGCAGGCTCCGAGATTCATTCTGTCGCTTTGCCAAGGGATG
Organism: Eulemur rufifrons; assembly: GCF_041146395.1. NCBI lineage: Eukaryota > Metazoa > Chordata > Mammalia > Primates > Lemuridae > Eulemur > Eulemur rufifrons. Next base: position 15,417,847 of record NC_090995.1, read on the forward strand.
AGCTGTCAGGCTGTGTCTGCTTCACACCCTCTCTTCTGGGTCTGGGCCTTCCGGCTGCTCCAGGCCTCGCCCCACCCAGACTCTATGACCCATCTCAGCCTCATCGTTTGGGAACTTGCTAGAAACGCAGAGTCTCAAACTCCACCCCAGACCTTCTGGATCAGAACCTGCATTTCAGCAAGATCACAAGTCTGCGCATTAAACTTTGACAAACACCATTGTAAGAGGCCCCAGCCCAGCACCAAAGAGCCTGGTTGTCAAACTTCAGCGAGCCTCGAAATCCTTGGCAAGTATGTGAAAATGAAGAGTCGGCTCCCCTACTCCAGAGATTTTGATCCAGGGAGTCTGGGATGAGGCCTGGGAATCTGCCTTTCCTGGGCCGTGTGCTGCTGGCCCGGCTCTGAGTCAGGCTCAGCCCTGACAGCTGGGTTTCGGCACCGTTTTGTGTCTTCGTCCCAGTTCTGTTAGCCAGCACCGGGGTGCCTTGGTCTCTATTTTAAAAGCTGTAATCCTAGCACTCTGGGAGGCTGAGGTGGGCAGATGGTTTGAGCTCAGGAGTTTGAGACCAGCCTGAGCAAGAGCGAGACCCCGTCTCTACTAAAAATTAGCTGGATTAAAAAAAAAAAAAAAAAAAATATATATATATATATATATATATATATAGAAAAAATTAGCCAGGCATGGTGGTGAATGCCTGTAGTCCCAGCTACTCGGGAGGCTGAGGCAGGAGGATCGCTTGAGCCCAGGAGTCTGAGGTTGCTGTGAGCGAGGCTGACGCCACGGCACTCTAGCCCAGGCAACAGAGTGAAACTCTGTCTCAAAAAACAAAACAAAACAAAACAAACAAACCTGTTTTCAAGGTTAGCTTCAGAATTTCTATGCAGAAAGGTTTTAGTACAACAATCTGGTTTGAAGAAAGAGTCTTAAAACTGTTTTTGTTTAACGCTTCACATAAGGTTGGGGAAACAGTCATTCCTACCAACAGTCTGGAGATGAAGTTGGTGGTCACGATTCGGAGACACCACTTCAGTCGACTTTATCTCACCAGTCTCTCTGCCTGGACCCAGACTTGCAGTTTGAGCCTCGTCCTCACAAGCTTCAGAACCATTTTCACCTCCCTCCACACAGGAATGTGTGAGGAAGGTATCAGAATGCTCACAGAATCAACAAAACACAGAACAAGGCTCCTCAGGGGGCAGGAAGCAGGACAGATGTGGCTGTCTGGACAGAAAGAACTTTTCAATAGTTTTTTTTTTGGTTTTTTTTTTTTGAGACAATGTCTCGCTCTGTCACCCGGGCTAGAGTGCCATGGCGTCAGCCTCGCTCACAGCAACCTCCAACTCCTAGGCTCAAGCGATCCTCCTGCCTCAGCCTCCCGAGTAGCTGGGACTACAGGCATGCGCCACCATGCCCAGCTAATTTTTTCTATATATTTTTAGTTTTGCAGATAATTCCTTTCTATTTTCAATAGAGACAGGGTCTCGCTCTTGCTCAGGCTGGTCTCAAACTCCTGACCTCGAGCGATCCCCCCGCCTCGGCCTCCCAGAGTGCTGGGATCACAGGCGTGAGCCTCCGTGCCTGGCCAACTTCTCTCTCGATTTTTAAACATTCTCACGAACTCTGATTAACTTTAACGAATCCTATTTGTGCTGATGCTTTCGGTGCTTTGATGGCTGAAGGCCATGGTGTACTCAGGGCTTTCTCCCGGTAAGATGTTCTTGCTGACGCTCAGAGGATGATTATGTAACGATGCAGAGGCTAAATATTCGGGCACTGCCGGCCTGCAGCTCAACAAGAATGACAGAATGATTTCACCAACGCTGTCCTGCTCACACACCCCGGCACAGCTAGTGCGTCTCCTCCACAGATGATTGGCTTGTCGCTTGAACGGCAGCCTGGGTCTTTGGTGCTCACAGCCCCCTGTGGCTCACATTTCGGGGAACCCAGGGGCAAAGCCCTTCCCGTATTTAGTTTGGGGCCAGCTTAGCACCTAGGAGCCCATTCGTCAGGAAGATCCTGCACGCTTATCTGAATCGCCGGCTCTCATAAGCACATGCAATTTTAATGTAATATAATTACAATAAATGTTTTCCTTTCCTGTATTACTTATAGGCAGGCATAACTGGCCCGAAGGGACAACTGTAATATTGCCAGGCCTATTACATAATCCTTACTGCAATGAAGCTGTAAGTGGGTAGCTCTTAAATAGGACAACCTTATATAGTTATTTTCCAAAAAATTTGGACCCCAAAAGATCATTCAATCAAAACCCAAAATTTTCAGACCAAGAATCATTCCCTTTCAATAAAAAGGCCTACATTTTCATAATGAGCTACAATAACTGCTACCAAATTACAGCAAACATTTTTTTTTTCAAAAGCAGGTTTCCATCATTCAGGGGAAAATTATAAGGTTGGTGGCTCTTCCGAGGCCAAATTTCTTTCTCGATGCCTATTTTCCAGTTATTTCAGGTTTCACTGGCAGCTGCGTCAGAGCCCATCGGGGAGAAATGAAAACCATGAGATTTGGAGAACTGGTTAAAGAATTACAGAACGGTTAGAACTCGTCTAATCCGACAGCCACGTTTCACAGGTGAAGAGAGCAGGGACGGGAATGGTTAAATGACTCGTCTGACGTCCTGCAGAGACTTCCGAGAGAGCCAGGACTGGAGGTCATCTCTTGCCTCCCAGCCCATCCTTCCTCTAAAACGTCCTGACACACATTTGCAGGCACGAATGAGAAAACACACCAATAATTATCACTGGCAAGGCCGGGCGCGGTGGCTCGCACCTGTAATCCCAGCACTCTGGGAAGCTGAGGCGGGAGGATCACCCGAGGTCAGGAGTTCGAGACCAGCCTGAGCAAGAGTGAGACCCCGTCTCTACTAAAAATAGAAAGAAATTAGCTGGACGACTAAAAAGATATATAGAAAAAATTAGCCGGGCATGGTGGTGCATGCCTGTAGTCCCAGCTACTCAGGAGGCTGAGGCAGGAGGATCGCTTGAGCTCAGGAGTTTGAGGTTGCTGTGAGCGAGGCTGACGCCACGGCACTCTAGCCCAGGCAACAGAGTGAGACTCTGTCTCAAAAACCTAAATAAATAAAATTAAAATTAAATAGAATACGATAGAAAATGTCAGCATGCATCACAGGCAGTAAAGGTAAGTATGTTTCACAAAAGTTTTGCTTCGGCATTTATGTGTGTATTACGTGTATACTGCGTGTTGATACTTAATGTGGGTTGTGGTAAAAAAAAAGTTTTGAAAGCCGTCATGTTAAGGCACGTTATCACCAAGGCATGTCAATTAAAAGACGGCTTTCGGGTGGCTGTTTCGGAGCACACGAGACTTTCTGCTCCGTGCGGTGCCGGGCAGGGAGCTGCCGGGAGGTGAGGGGTGTCGACGTCCACAGTACAAAGAGGGCCAAGGAGCAAAACCCACCCGCTCTGCTCCAGCTGCGCCCAGTGGTCGTCCTGCCCTTCGATCCTGGCTACAGCTACCAGGTAAGAGAGACCTGTGGCACCACGGTGGGAAGACGGGCGGGGGAGAACAGAGAGGAGGCGGCAGGGGGGCAGGAGGGAAGCGTCCGGGTGTGGACAGCGCGAGTCAGAGCAAAGGCTGGGGTCCCAGGGTGGAAAAGGCAGAGGAAAAGGAGAGAGCGAAACGGAAAGACGGACGGGACGAGGGTCGGCAGACAGAATCATGCGAGGGTCCAAGGAGGCCGTCAGCGGCCGGTAATGTCAGCTCGGCCGAGAGCCGTGAGCAATTAAAGAAAGCACAACTGATCCACTGACTCGGTTGTAGCACAAGGACCCACAGTGGTGGCCCCAATTTCCTTCCTCCTGTGGACACAGGCGGCTGCAGGATGACTATGGGACGGCTTGTGGGCACGGGACCACCGTAACAGCAACTGGGGCTGTTTCCTTGCTCCTATCCAAGGAGGAAAAAGGCCGGACTCCTGTGCTTCCCTGAATGCGTAACTTCCAGAACCCTCCAGCAAACTCCGGCACACATCCTACTGGCCGGACTTGAATTGCGTGACCATTCCTGAATCTACGGCTGGCAGACGATGGCGCCGCCCAGAGAAGTCAGACGCCCCCGAGGAGCTGGGACCAATCAGCCTTTCCTGGGCACACGGCGAGAGGAGCGGAGAGCAAAACTGATGCTCTGTCAGGAACAAGGAAGAAGGTATTTTGCGGCACAGGCAGTCAACAAAGTTCACTGCATATAAGAATTTTTAAAAACTCTGGCAACACATCTTCATAGTTCTAGTGGATTTGATATCAAACGTTTCCATCATTAAGAAAGCTTCATCTTTGCAAACCTATGGCGTCATTTTCCTGCTCATAGAAGAATGCTTTTGGAGCTATTTACATAAAAGCAAAGAAATCAAGCACAGAGAGCTCTGATTTTCTGTATACTTGGCCACCAAAAGTATCCTGGGCTCAAGCGATCCTCCTGCTTCAGCCTCCCGAGTAGCTGGGTCTACAGGCATGAGCCACCACACCCGGCTAATTTTTTCTAAATATATTTTTAGTTGTCCAGATAATTTCTATTTTTTTTAGTAGCGACGCCACCAAAAGAAATCTCAGTTTTTGCCCAAAAACAATGTGCTGTGTTCACTCCGTCAGAGACAATGCAGTGACTGACCTCTGTTGGAACAGGCACCATGAGAGAGAGGCAGTGGCCACTGTGCGGAGCTTAACTTCTCTGTCCGACTCCTCCCCCACTCCCAAGTCACAGTTCGCTGTTACCCTCCTGTGCACTTGTCAATGTGCATCGCGACACAAAGCCATGGCTGGTTAGGAGCAGTCTAGCCTGAAGAAAGGCAAGTGCAAAGCCAGCCGGGCTTAGGTGAAACGCACACTGTTTGCTGAGTGGCCCCGAGATTTGAGGGCTCCTTGAGGAAAGCCCAGCATGCAGCCAACAGCCCACCGTGGCTCCAACCCGTGCCTGGGATTCCGGGCCACCACCGTCACCTCCCCACCCTGGAGAACGACAGCTAAGTGGTGCTTTAACTATGTCCCCAGGGGAGTGTTGAGTGAGATGAAAAGCATGCTAAGGCACCCATAAAATCTTTTCTGGAAAGAGGAACATTTCAGGAACATTAAACAAAACGAAGAAAAGCCTTAGCTTGCAATCTGCCATGGCAAGGTCTGAAGGACGGCTTTCCTCCCAGCTTAGACAGACACCAGGTGGGAAGCTCCGAACAGGGAACAAATTCTGTCCAGAGCCGTAGAAGAGAATAGCTGACGATGACATTGTTCCTTCATCACCCGTTTAAACAAAATTAAGGCAGCTAGTTCTTTAACCCTTTTCCAACTGATTTGGTTATTTTCAGAAGTTCTACTGTGGGAACCTGGAAGCTCTAGAAATCCCACCTGACAAACTGAAAATGGGAGCACAGTGTTTTAAAGTTATTTCATGGCCGGGCACGGTGGCTCACGCCTGTCATCCCAGCACTTGGGGAGGCCGAGGCGGGAGGATCGTTCGAGGTCAGGAGTTCGAGACCAGCCTGAGCAAGAGCGAGACCCCGTCTCTACTAAAAATGGAAAGAAATTAGCCAGACAACTAAAAATATATATAGAAAAAAATTAGCCGGGCATGGTGGCGCAGGCCTGTAGTCCCAGCTACTCGGGAGGCTGAGGCAGGACGATCGCTTGAGCCCAGGAGTTTGAGGTTGCCGTGAGCGAGGCTGACGCCACGGTACTCACTCTAGCCCAGGCAACAGAGTGAGACTCCGTCTCAAAAATAAATAAATAAATAAATAAATAAAGAATTAAGTTATTTCAAAGCTCAGCTAAAGCCCAGAATAGTTTAAGTAGCCTCCTCTCGAGCCCTGGCAGATAAACTGCTCTCCCTGGGACCTCGCTGAGGGAAAACAGCATTCACAGCTCATTCACTGGTGCTTGTAAACATCTCCTAGAGTTTGAAAATTATACTTCTTCTAAGTGGACTTTGCGATTGTTTTATTTGGCAAATTTTGTTATTATTCTCCCGCTTTCTTGTTCCTCTGCGGCACGATTTCCGCTCTCAGTTGTCTATGAATCGATGCTGCACCGCCATCCCGTAACCACGTCAGCCCGAATTGACTAGCCGAGCTTGCTGCCGGCCGCCTCCATAGCAACCAGCTGAAAATATGACAGGACTTTCCCCAGGAGCCCACAGGGAACACGAGCACATTGCTGCTTTCTTCTGTTTTGACATTCGTCTGCCCCAAGAGGAGCTGGGAAGAATTCAGAAAATACCTTTCCTCTGCGAACAGAAGTAATGAACCGGGTCACATTCTAGGCCTTATTTTTTTATGCGCCCCACTGATTACCGTCTCCCTCTGATGAACGATTTATGCCATTGACCTGTACAGTAGGCGGAGATTCAGTGAGCATTGATATATGTGACTCAATAGTTTCTTCTATAAAATATTTTAACATAATTTAACATTTCAAAAGCTCCGTAGGACGTTAACTGGCATTCTGAGGACAGTCTCTGGGGCACTGATTTTTGTTCTAAGAGTTCTTCCAGATTTTAAATGCCATGAATTTAAGACTACAGTAGTCCCGCCTTGTCCTCAGGGGATGTGTTCCAGGACCCCCTGGATGCCGGAAACCACGGACAATGCTGAACCCTACACTGTACGCACTGTGTGTCTTCCGTCTGATAACCGAGATGGCTACCGAGTGACTAATGGGCGGCAGAGTCTATGGCGCAGATAAGCCGACTAAGGGACAATTCACCTCCCAGGCAGGACAGAGCCAGACGGTGCGAGATTTCATCACACTGCTCAGAACAGTGAGCAACTTAAAACTTAGGACCAGCCTGAGCAAGAGCGAGATCCCATCACTACTAAAAATGAAAAGAAATTAACCGGACAACTAAAAATATATAGAAAAAAATCATCCGGGCATGGTGGAGCATGCCTGTAGTCCCAGCTACTCGGGAGGCTGAGGCAGGAGGATCGCTTGAGCCCAGGAGTTGGAGGTTGCTGTGAGCGAGGCTGACACCGCGGCACTCTAGCCCGGGTGACAGAGCGAGACTCTGCCTCAAAAAAATAAAAATAAATTAAACTTATGAATTGTGAATTTCTGAAATTTTTGCATTAAATATCTTCAGATGAAGGTTCACTGCAGATCACTGAAACCATGGAAAGCAAAACTGCAGATAAAAGGGGACCATTGTGTCCACGACATTGGTCCCAGTGGGAGATTCTGGGTTATCATTGTTCAGGAAGGTTACAGAAATCAGTTAAATATCGACCAGGGAGTGCAAATCTATGCATAAAGCAAAGCAGTAGCATAATTCTGTCATTATGTAATAACAGCTTGCACACAATAGGTCCTCAAAAACTATGTCGATTCTTGGCAACTTCACGTTTTTCAATTATCAGTTTTGGAACCATAAAAGCTGTATGTAGTGAGATTTTTCAAATACCTGGGTCATTTCATACCGATAAATTTTTTAAACTTATATAACTGTAATATGTTTAGAAGAGAATTTGTTACCTGCACGCTTTGGTAGGACAAGATGTGTCATTCCTGTCCTCCCTTCACTGGGTCTGCTTGTTTAATTACGTGCGTGTGAGTTTATAAAGGCTTACGAGGGTGCTCTTTTTCCTTCCGTTATACAGAAGTCAGATATTAGAAGAGCAAAAACCATAAAATTCCTTCCCAGGAATATTGCAAACCAGACAAACAAACAGAAAACCAAAAAAGCTTCGCCCCATTTGACCTTCCCCATTCTCGTCGGGTCAACACCCCCTCTGCTGAGGTCCAGTCCCTGGTCTAGCTGGATCCAGACAGGTAATGTCCTCTTCGTTCCAGCAGGAGACAAAAGTGTGTCCTTATTCTGCCTGATTTTTATAGGCATTTTCTGTATTTTTCTTTTTTTATCATCACTTTAGTCCTTCTGATCCCATATCCTTCTTTTTTTATTTGAGACAGAGTCTCACTCTGTCACCCAGGCTAGAGTGCCGCGGTGTCAGCCCAGCTCACAGCAACCTCAGACTGCTGGGCTCAAGCGGTCCTCCTGCCTCAGCCTCCCGAGTAGCTGGGACTACAGGCATGCACCACCATGCCCGGCTAATGTTTCTATATATATTTTTAGCTGTCCATATAATTTCTTTCTATTTTTAGTAGAGACGGGGGTCTTGCTCTTGCTCAGGCTGGTCTCGAACTCCTGACCTCGAGCGATCCTCCCGCCTTGGCCTCCCAGAGTGCTGGGATTACAGGCGTGAGCCACCGCGCCCGGCCTAGTGGTGGCTTTTAACCGGTGGTATGTTCCGGCGACTGTCTCGGGCAGTCTGAACAGTGACAGCCCACAGCAAGTGCACGTCCCTCTGAGGAGCCATCCTGCCTCGTGGACAAACCCAAGGCCAGGTAAGAGAGAGAAGGAGACTTGTGTTTGTCACCATGCAGGGCGGAAACACTGTCAGGTGAGCGGGACTCTCGCCCTTGATGAGAATAGTAAGAATTAAAGCAAACGTCTCGGCTTGGCAGGAAATGCAATATCCGGCTCCCGGAATGCGGCTGTGAGTTCTGAGCGAGGGAAACAGGAAGCAAGAGTGAGCAATGGCCCCTCCGCTTTGCGTTTGGCCTGTTGGGAAACCGTGAGACAGGGCACATGACAAACCCACCTGCTCCTGCCTCCACGTCCCCTCTGGAATCTGGAACCACACTGGGTTTTTCTCACCTGAGCAGACTGTCTGATTCTGAAAAATGATCACTCACCAAAAAAAAAATACGTTCTAGATGGCAGAAATCTGGTCTGTTTTATACATAGCTGTACTATGAGCACCTGGAACGTAGTAGGTGCTCAGGAAAATTCTGTTGAATGAATGAATGCGTATCACAGAGCCCGATGATTTGAGAGCAGCCTGAAAACTATTAGGGACTTACCTATAGCTACTTCTGTGTCTGTGGTGGACTTTAACCTTTCATCAACTCTGCCGAAATGAAGGGCTTTCTTAATTCTCCTGATTCAGCAGTAATTATTCAGAGCTATAAGCAGCAGGGTTGGCTCATAAATGAAACAGCCCATCCCGGCTAACAGCAGAGCTAACAGGAGAAAGGTCATCTGGGAAGACCACTGCTCTACTCCAGAAATCTCGGGACATCTAAATCGGGAGTTGGTGGCCGTGTAAACAAATTCAAATTACCTTCCAGCAAAAACCTCAAACTGCTTGTCTGAGATGGTTTTGGCTAGAAGACGTGAATCCGGATCAAAACCAAAAGCCACAGAAATACTGAAATAGCCGAAACAGAGACGCAGTCATTACAGGAGGCTCAGGAAGGTTCAAAGGAGGTTAAAAAAAGAAAAGGAAAGAAAAGGAAAAGCTGCCGCCAATATATTTATAACTGGAATAATACTCCTTGACTCTCAGAGTTGCAAAGATTTAAATGAGATATTACAAGATATCTGGCAACCCAGAAGTCACTCGATTCCATGTCATTTTCATTCCTTTCCCCTTTGATATCAGCTCTGTTTTTAACACCCCATTTCTGTGACCAACAAGAAGCACCGAGAAATCCAACCTAATCCTTATTAAAACATCCTAATCTGCTTTAGTAAACAGAAGTTTAAATTCCCGTAACACATAAAATTTACAAAAATACCCAAGAAGATCCAGAAGACACTTGGCCTGATTTACTTCACCCGAGATGGTTCTGGATCTTTGGTGTAGTTTTGGCCCAGACTCTGTGTCAGGGATCAGAAAACTGAGTGGAGACATTTTGGTACCTCTCACTTTTCACGAGCTGGACCTCAGAGGCCTCACCTACGCGGTTTTGTTTTTGTTTTTGTTTTTGTTTTTTGAGACAGAGTCTCACTCTGTCGCCCGGGCTAGAGTGCCGTGGCATCAGCCTCGCTCACAGCAATCTCAGACTTCTGGGCTCAAGCGATCCTCCTGCCTCAGCCTCCCGAGTAGCTGGGACTACAGGCATGCGCCACCATGCCCGGCTAATTTTTTCTATATATATTTTTAGCTTTCCAGATCATTTCTTTCTATTTTTAGTAGAGACGGGGTCTCGCTCTTGCTCAGGCTGGTCTCGACTCCTGAGCTCAAATGATCCACCCGCCTCGGCCTCCCAGAGTGCTGGGATCACAGGCATTAAGCCACCACGCCCGGCCTCACCTAGGCGTCTTCATAGCTTGCCTGGACTTTACTCAGCCGGGCGTGTCTGGGTGCCGAGGACACAGCAGTGAGCAAAACAGACAGCGCTGTCAGAGGGGACATATTCACAGTAACCAGATAAATATCAGCTGTTGGTGAGTGACAAGCAAGACGGAGAAAAACAAGGTACAAAGGGAGCTATGGAGGGTTGGGGCAGGAGCTTACAATCACATATGGTGGCCGAGAAAGTCACACGAAGAGACAAACCAGTGAGGACGGGAAGGCGGCAGGACCGAGCGTGCAGAACTCTGGAGGAAGAGCAGGAGGGCTGGGCGCACCAGACCCCCGGCTGGGAGGTGTCGGCATGGTCACAGAACGGCAAGGAGGCTGCGGCAGCCCCGGCAAAGGGGAGATAGCAGCGCGTGACGTGGGACGGGTGAAGGGTCGGGAGGGGCAGATGGCAACGGCCGTTGTAAGAACTTTGTCCTTTACTCTCAGAGAAACGGAAGCCTTCAGAGGTTCTGAGCAGAGAACTGAGCACACCATGCGGTTCTTGCCCAATCCTAGCTCTTTCGGAAGCCGACACAGGAGAATTGTTTGAGGCCAGGAGTTCAAGACCAGCCTGGGCAACATAGTGAGACCCCATCTCTACTAAAAAAAAAAATAAAAACGTAGCCTGGAGTGGTGGTGCACACCTGCAGTCCCAGCTACTCGGGAGGTGGAGGCGGGAGGGTCAATTGAGCCCAGGTGTTCGAAGCTGCCGTGAGCTGTGATCGTGCCACGTGGCCCTGCAGTCTGGGTGACAGACGGAGACCCTGTCTCAGAGAATTAAAAACATAAATAAACAGAGAATTTAGTCTCACGGCTCGGAGAACCAGCTCCTTCAAATCATTTGGACGCAGGTGCCCGGAAAGAAGAGGGAACCACTGAGTTCAAACAGCTTCGTTCCAGTTTTTGACACGAATCCTAGGGAAGCAATTTTAGTGGAGGCAAAATATTTATATGTATGCATGTTCATCACGGTGACATTTATGATAAAAAAAATCTCGAAACAATCCATCTAAGTGTCCCAAGAAGGGGAATGGTTAAGTAAATTGTCATATACCCGTAGGATAAAATATGATATGGGCACTGAAAGCAATCTTTTTTTTTTTTTTTTTTTTTTTGAGACAGAGTCTCACTCTGTCTCCCGGGCTACAGTGCCGTGGCGTCAGCCTCGCTCACAGCAACCTCAAACTCCTGGGCTCAGGCGATCCTCCTGCCTCAGCCTCCCGAGTAGCTGGGACTACTGGCATGTGCCACCACGCCTGGCTAATTTTTTCTATATATATTTTTAGCTGTCCATATAATTTCTTTCTACTTTTAGTAGAGACGGGGGTCTCACTCTTGCTCAGGCTGGTCTCGAACTCCTGACCTCGAGCGATCCTCCGGCCTCAGCCTCCCAGAGTGCTGGGATGACAGGCGTGAGCCACCTCGCCCAGCCTGAAAGCAATCTTTACAACAACGCTTAGTAACGTGGGAAATGACTATCATGTGAAGTGAGATAACACCCAGTATAAAACTATAGATACAACTGGATCCCAGCTTTACACTTTCACGTGTGCAGAGACGCAGAATGAAAACAAATACACCCAATAATTGCCTGTCGGTGGTAGACTTGGATTTTTTTCCTACGTTATATAGTCCTATATTTTCCAAATTTTCTGTCGGGAGCAGACATTATTTTTGTAATCATCTTTTTAAAATCGTGATTGAGAATGTTAAGCAAAGATTAAGATCAGGAGCTCCTGCTTGGTCCCCTGCCAGGCTGCCAATTCCTCCGCTTATTTGAGCTGTGGGCTCCGCGAGACCTCACAGATCTTCCGGACTTTGCTCCCAGCACAAGTGGCCAAACCTGAGTGATCGGGCGAAAGGCCTCAGGGTGCTGAGTAAGAGCTGAGCTGGGGGGAACCTGTGGCCCTGGTGTGGCCGGTGTGGGAGCGAAGTCCCCGGAGATCCGTCAGACCGAGATTCCGCCCTGTGAGCAGGACCCCTAGGACTCGTCGTTCTTGCCTGCACAGTTGTCCACTCAGACTCCTGAATTCGCTGGAGCGGAGTCATTTCCTGTTCAAATCTCTCCAGCTTTTCCTCTTTGGCCCAGAACTGAGGATTATCTCTGTTCTGCAGCACATGGAATAACCTTTACGAAGCTAAACCAGTAGTGATAACGAGTCTTCCATGGAACAAAGGCAAAATAATTGAGCTCTACAGTTAGTGTTTGATTCGGAAGTGACCAACGGTCATTTCACCTACCGAGACAGAGCCCGGATCTAGCATTTTCTGCGTTGGTAAGTCTGTCCGCATCTGTCTTTGGGAGACAGGCTTGAAAATCTCCCTGCTCCTTTAAGACTGGAAACCACCCAGGCCTCCAGCTCTTGGCAAGCAGCAGGTTGACTTCATGTTGTTACTCAGCATTTTGTTTCTTATTCAAATGCCCGGCTCTGCACAACCGGTTTGTGAAGTCTAAAGATGCCCTGGGTGTGCCCAGCGACTAGCAGCCTCAGGAAGACAGAGAAAAGCACACAGAGTGGGGACAGCAGAAGGGCTCACAGCTGCCGTCAGCTCGAGCAGAGCCTGCGTCCGTAGTCCCGGCCCCCGAGCTCAGAGCCTTCCTCCCTGCTCACATCCCACCTGCTCTTCCCGCAGCAAAATCCCGAATGCCACCCCCCCCCCCAGCCTAATGCAATCGCTCCCTCTTCTGTGTTTCTCACAGGACTGTTACTTATTTTATCTCACTTACAAACTGTCCTTGTACCCTACTTACTTATGTACGTTTTACGTCCATATGTCTCCCTAGAAAGTTGTAAGCCTCTGGGAAACTCAGAGTGATCCAGCTTAGCTTACGTCCCCCTCCCCGAGCACCATGCCCTATACTTGTTTAAAAAAGAAATGGGGGGGGAGGGCAATATACGTAAGGGAAACTTTTGTACCCCCACAATATGCTCAAATAAAAAATAAAAATAAATTAAAATAATGCTTGAACTGAATGAAATTGAATCCCAGCCTAAGGAAATAATTTGAATTAGAATAGATTGGAGAATGCTGAGAAATGCACAACTCTTACCTTCCTGGGTGGCCCTGAAACCTTGGGTGGACTTCAGTTACTCCTGGGTTTGTTCAGCCTCAGGGAAGGCAACACCTCGCGGGGTGCCGTGGTCTGCAGGACATTCAGTCTTCATTGGTCGTAGTGTCTGTCTGTAAATGATAATGGACTCGTCTGTCATCCCAGCACTCTGGGAGGCCGACGCAGGAGGTTTGTTTGAGCTCAGGAGTTTGAGACCAGCCTGAGCAAGGGCAAGACCCCAGCTCTACTAAAAATAGAAAGAAATTACATGGACAGCTAAATAATATATACAGAAAAAATTAGCCGGGCATGGTGGCGCATGCCTGTAGTCCCAGCTACTCGGGAGGCTGAGGCAGGAGGATCGCTTGAGCCCAGGAGTCTGAGGTTGCTGTGAGCGAGGCTGACGCCATGGCACTCTAGCCCGGGCAACAGAGCGAGACTCTGTCTCAAATAAATAAATAATAAAATAAAATAAATGATAATGGAATCACACTCATCTTAATGGTTCATATACTAACATTGTAAAGATACCAAAAATACTAGCAGCATTAATGAAGAAAAACAAAATCTTGAAGCGTTAATTTTTTGAAAGAATATAAATACTCATGCATAGGAGACTAAAGTTTTATCATAAAGTGTAACTTGATGAATTAAAACGATAATGTGGATCTATATTTACCATCAAAGAGTTTCACAATGCATTGCTGGGTGAAAAAAAACTTCTAAAGTAGTATGTTGATTATGATCTCATTTTTTTTTTTTTAAAAAAACAAATACAACAAAAGATAGCCTTGATGTAAAAACATGTGTACACACACCTGGAGAAAACATTTGGAAAATTACCCAGGCATTTATTTCTCTTGTAGTTCAACTGTCCGAAACAAAAATTGGACGTAGTGCAATTAGCTAATTATTAAATATAATTTATATGAATCACTCTTAGTAATTAGAACTGACTGGAAATTGGTATCATTAGAACAGAAAAAAATAAAAGCTGCCCGTTCCCTGGCTGTGCTGGACTTTGTGTTTGCTTTTGTAGGTTTTGATTTACCATTTTTTTTTAAAGCAGGCAATAATCAAATACATTTCTGATGATGAAGACACATTTATTATTAAAATTGCTATTTAAAAAAAAATCTGTTCTATTGTGAGTCTCAAATTTCTCTGTCCTATCAAAACTTTTTTCAAACCTTAGTTTTAAATTTCAATTTGATTTAATTGTAACAGGATAAATGCATAAAGGACAAAAATCCAAAAGGTACATGATAGTATTTATAGAATGAAAAATTTGTGTTCCACCCTTACTCCCACTCCCCAGCCATCTCTCCCCAATTTCAACCAGCGTTACTTGTTTCTTTATATTTTTTGATCAGTTGAGATTTCTTAGGAATGCACCTATTTTGCTGAAGTAGAATAGGCTCTATACTAAGCTATAATGGTAGTTATTTTCAAATAATAGAATAACAGGAAATATTTAGCTCTTCATAGCTTTCTGGATTAATTTTTTTCCCAGGAAGTAAAGGAGTTAATAATAATTTCCAAAACCATTCTGTCGGACTCTGTCAGCTGCCTAAACCTTGCCCTGTCATCACTTTTTAATTGCTCCATTTCTTTGCTTCCGGTCTTTAATCTTAGTAGACAGAATAGCTAATGCAAAGAAATGTCCTTTTGCCGACTTTTCTCCTTCCTCCTTTTCCTCAGTCCACACCCCATAAAAAAAAAATTACACAACGAAGTCACATTCTAAAAAGAAATGTCTTACTAAAATTTCCACTAGGTTTTCTGCATATTTGACCCATATAATTAAATCAAATTAATAAATTAGTATCTACTATGCTTGGTTTACTTCAGATGTTTAAAGTAGCAACAGTAACAATAGCTGATTCTTAAAAGACATTTATTTTGCTGGGATGATTGTATATATCTATCTATCTATTTATTTATTTATTTGAGATGGTGTCTCACTCCGCCACCCGGGCTAGAGTGCCGTGGTGTCATCATAGTTCACTGCAGCCTCAAAATCCTGGGCTCAAGTGAGCCTCCTGCCTCAGCCTCCCGAGTAGCAGGGACCACAGAAGCACACGCACCACCAGACCTGGCCAATTTTTCTATTTTGTTGCAGAGACCGGGTTTCCTTCCTGTCCAGGCTGGTCTTCAACTCCTCGCCCCAAGCGATCTTCCCTCCTCGGCCTCCCAGAGTGCTAGGATTACCGGCATGAGCCACCATGTCTGTCCAGAAGTTTTAAGTTCTTACTTTAATTTTCAATCACTATTTCCATTCTTTAAATGCCCTCCAGAATCAGACAGGATACCCTAAAGATTCAAAATCATGGCGATAGAGATGGAAATATAAGGACGACCAAAGACACGAGGATCTAAATATAATTGCAGGCCGGGCGCGGTGGCTCACACCTGTAATCCTAGCACTCTGGGAGGCCGAGGCGGGTGGATCTCTCAAGGTCAGGAGTTCGAGACCAGCCTGAGCAAGAGCGAGACCCCGTCTCTACTAAAAATAGAAAGAAATTATATGGACAACTAGAAAATATATATATAGAAAAATTAGCCGGGCATGGTGGCACATGCCTGTAGTCCCAGCTACTCGGGAGGCTGAGGCAGGAGGATCGCTTGAGCTCAGGAGTTTGAGGTTGCTGTGAGCTAGGCTGACGCCACGGCACTCACTCTAGCCTGGGCAACAAAGTGAGACTCTGTCTCAAAAAAATAAATAAATAAATAAATATAATTACAGATGAGCGGAACGGACGACAGAAGCTGTAGGAGTTTGTAACTTCACCAAATTCACGTTCTTAGGGCTGAGACCTGTCCTGTTTGGAGTCTGGCTGTGTCGGCCACGAACAGTCTGAACGTGGGAAAAGTGCTTGCCCTGCCTGTTCCTCAGTTTCCTCACCTGGGAAATGTAAGATTTCGGGGTGGGACACAGGATTATTGTGATGTTCTGGCAGATGGTGACTCTCAATAGATGTTAACTAATCTTATCACCTGACCGTTTTCAGGGCCTGGTGAAGAAATGGAACTAGCACTGGTGCCAGGATGGGGGTGGAGGAGACCAGACTAGAGAGGAGAGAAGATCGGAACCCAGGGACCCTGGGAACACGAGCGACACACAGGCCACACGGCTGCCAGCTCTGACCCGTGTTTCTGAGGCGCCCGGAGCCGTCGGGGTGCCCTGCGGGGTGGGTCTGAGTTCTGCGCGAGGACCACTGAAAGCCGCCGGCGGGGGGGGGGGAAACAAAGAAAAGATGAGCTGGAAAAGACAAAAATGAACTCAACAAGAATTTCTTGTAGGATGGATGATTTTAAGACAAAAGAAGAAACTGGAACGAAAGTATCTCAGCCACTGTGTAACAGGAAACGAAACTGAAGTAGCAGTTAAAAAAAAAAAAAAGGCAGCCAACAGTTGGTACTGAAATCAAAACGAAATTAAAAAAAAAAAGCTGCCAACTGTTGATACTGAAATCAAACCTGCCAGCCTGAGCAAGAGCGAGACCCCGTTTCTACTAAAAGATAAAAAGAAATTAACCGGACAACTAAAAATATAGAAAAAATTAGCCGGGCGTGGTGGCGCATGCCTGCAGTCCCAGCTACTCAGGAGGCTGAGGCAGGAGGATCGCTTGAGCCCAGGAGTCTGAGGTTGCTGTGAGCGAGGCTGACGCCACGGCACTCTAGCCTGGGCGACAGAGCGAGACTCTGTCTCAAATCTGGGGGCCCAGCTCCACCCGAGTGGCTGAAACGCAAGACTGACAGTGACGAGGACCGGTCCTGGCGAGGGAGGGAAACAAAAGGAGCTGCAGGCAGCCTGCGAATCGGTCCAGACCCTTCGGAAAACTGACAGCTGCTCGAGCAACACGTGCTCTCTGGGACCCGGCGGTTCCACCCCTAGTGTTTATGGAAGGAAAATTCATACTCTTGGTCACTGAAAGACAGTCATGCGAACAGCAGCAAAAGCCCCAGCTGGAAACCACCTAGCTTCCCATCCCCTGCCAGGTTGGACAGACGCATGGGCTGTGCCCTCTCCATGGAAGACGACTCGGCAACACCAATGAGGGAACCACAACAGCATGGACGGATTTCACCAAACTGAGCAAAACCAACGGACAAAAAAGAGCCTAGTACATGATGTCATGGGATTCCATGTATGTTCAAAAACAGGCAGGACTAATTTCTGTGTTAGAAGTCCAGATACAGCTATTCGTGGAGGAGTTACTGACAAAACGGGGTTGGAGGGGGTGTGCAGGCTGGGTTTGGAGGTGCTGGGAGTGTCCGGTTTCTTAGTTTGGGTGATGACCACATGCAAATGTTTGATTTGCAAAAATCCATGAAAGTGGACACTTATCGCTTATATATGTACAAGTGTATATTGTGCATTTTTCATTATGTATTTAATTCTTCAGTAAAAAATTTTAAAATATTTATGCAGGTTAGAAATTAACAGAAGTCACTGGAAAACATTTTGTTCACTTACAGAAGGTGTAGCTAGCTGCTTGTCAGCTTTATGTTGGTACAGACAATGATTCTGAATGTCAGTTTCTGTCCTCTCCTCCTCTCCCCTCCCCTCTCTTCTTTTCTTTTCTTGACAGAGTCTCACTCTGTTGCCCGGGCTAGAGTGCCGTGGCGTCAGCCTCGCTCACAGCAGCCTCAGACTCCTGGGCTCCAGTGATCCTCCTGCCTCAGCCTCCCGAGTAGCTGGGACTACAGGCATGCGCTGCCACGCCCAGCTAATTTTTTCTATTTTTTTTTTTTTTTTAGTTGTTTGGCCAATTTCTTTCTATTTATAGTAGAGACAGGGTCTCGCTCTTGCTCAGGCTGGTCTCGAACTCCTGACCTCGAGCAATCCTCCCTCCTCGGCCTCCCAGAGTGCTGGGATTACAGGCGTGAGCCACCGCGCCTGGCCAGTTTCCATATTTATTAAGTAATAGTGCCTGCTTTACAGTCAGACCATGTTGGTGGAAGAGCTTTGAACATGGAGAGAATTCTTCCTCCCCACTGCGATGCCCCCTGCTGTTGGCACGAGAGCCCTGGCCTCCCGGGACTCAGGGCCCCCCCACCCCAGGGGGTGAAAGGGATGGACTGGGAAGCTTGGCAAGTACAGCACGGCCTCTCCAACCTGTCCCTCTCGGAATCCAGCCCGTCTAGCATAAAAGGTTACTGAACCTTAGCGAGGTTGAGCGTGTCCTCAAAATGGAGACAGATAATAAGTGACAGAGACAGAACCTGAACTCCGGTCTCTGGTTATGCAGGCCACACTTGTGACCATCCCACTGTACCGCCTGCTTGATGAGTAACCTACTGTACACAACATGGGAGCCATGTCACACGGTACAGGTGAGACCACGACAGGGACTCGGGGACAGACGTGAGCTACAGGAGCATCACTAAGGTGACGACACTGATTTCTGTGCGCCCATGCGACACGGCCCGTGCCTGCTAAGCTCTCCCTGTGCGAGCCCCAGAGAAGCTGCTATGAACATTCTCGTGGAAAACCTTCACGTGGACACATATTCTCACGGCTCTCGGGCGAATACCCAGGAGTGGAGCAGCTGGGTCACAGGGTGGATGTACGTTTGTCACCACGAGAAACGGCCAGACCATTTCCAAAGGGCTGAAGCCTTTCACATTCCCACCAGCAATGCTGCTCAGCTCCCCAAAGGAAAATTTTATCACACAGCCAACCCAGGATGACATCGTGGCGAAGACTGTTTATCGCGGTGTCCAGGGTGGGAAGGGCTTCCGTGGGAGCCACTCGGAGGGAGAGGACACAGCACGCAGAGGTCACCGGGGAGCCGGCGCGGGGGGACCCCGTGGGCCGCGGGCCCCGCAGCTGCCAACCCAGGCTGTGTTCCCGGCTGGTGACATTCAGTCCGCACGCCAGGCCCTCCGCCCCGGAGCCAAGAAATCTGGGCACCTTATTGTCTTTGCTCAAGTTCTACTTCATTGAAATTCCTTCTGGAGTGTCCCTTTTGGTCCCCAGTTCCCTTTCTTGTCCGGGAGCCAAGGCAGGGAGGCCCAGCACGGAACGGCTTTCCGAATCTGCGCTGCCGACCCGCCTCCAGGCGCCGCACCAGAACCGGCCGGATCCAGCTGGGCCCGGCTCTCCCTTGGCCGCGCGAGCTGAGAGCAAGTTACTGTTTTGCTTTTGGCCTCTTCCCCCCCTGGCTACTTTTAGCAAGGTTTTGAGTTTGTTTTTTATGCTATTAAAACGCGGGTGGATGGTTTGAGCTCAGGGGTTCGAGACCAGCCTGAGCAAGAACGAGACCCCCGTCTCTACTTAAAGTAGAAAGAAATTAGCTGGACAACTAGGAATATATATAGGGGGGGGGGGGGAAACTAAGCTGAAAGCCACTGCACTAGGATTTGTCTGCACTCTCATCTGAGATGCTTTTTTTTTTTTCCCCGAGATAGACTCTCACTCTGTCACCCAGGCTGAAGTGCCGTGACATCAGCCTCACTCACAGCAACCTCAGACTCCTGGGCTCAAGCCATCCTCCTGCCTCAGTCTCCCGAGTAGCTGGGACGACAGGCATGCGCCACCTAACCCTAACCCGGTAATTTTTTTTTAATATATGTATATATTTTTAGCTGTCCATATAATTTCTTTCTATTTTTAGTAGAGACAGGGTCTTGCTCTTGCTCAGGCTGGTCTTGAACTCCTGACCTCGAGCGATCCTCCCGCCTCGGCCTCCCAGAGTGCTGGGATTGCAGGCGTGAGCCACCGCGCCGGGCCCCGTGGGAGGTGCTTTAACTGGCGCTGTTCTCCTGCCGGTTGGTGACCCGAGGTCACCTCCCTCACTCCTAGGACAGACCTAATCCTGCCGCCGGGCTCCTACCTGGCTTGCTGGCCGGCCTTCCGGAATCCCCCCGAGTGAAGGTGCTGCTCCCCCATGGCCTCTACACCGCGGAAATCCCCCAGCCATCTAGACCCCCAGGCTCCTCCTCTCGTCAGATCCCTCCCAAGAAAAACCTGCTGCGATTCCTTCCACTCTCAGAACAGGTTCCAGGTGTGTCTCTCTGCGACTCACCTGCCTGCCCAACAGTTAAGCCTAACGCGTGGCTCGCCTTTCCGACCGCAGCATCACCGGAACAAGGGCGGGGAAACGCTGTGGGGGTCTTCTCAGGTCCCCAGAATGCAGCGTACAGGACCCCTGGGTTGGCAATAACGGTTTTGGCACCAGGCAGTTTAACACTTTCATTTAAAACTTCTGTAGAGCAGGAAGGAAAACAGGAGTGACTCCATGACAGACTGGACCTCCTAGGCTAGGCCTAAGTTTCGGTTTCCCAACGCAGGCCCTCCGCCTCCCCGGAATGCCGCTGGTAACAACTGAAAGCCCCGAAACTGGCCAATCAGGAGCCAAGGCCCTGGCTTGGAAACTGACCAGTCAGGAGCCAAGGCCCCTGCTTGAAAACTGGCCAATCAGGAGCCAAGGCTATGGAAACTGGCCAATCAGGAGCCAAAGCCCCTGCTTGAAAACTGGCCAATCATGAGCCAAGGCCATAGCCAAGGCCCCGGCTTGGAAACGGGCCAATCAGGAGCCAACTCCCTCAGGAGCCAAGGCCCCGGTTTGGAAACTGGCCAATCAGGAGCCAAGGCCCTGGCTTGGAAACGGGCCAATCAGGAGCCAAACCCCCGGCTTGGAAACCGGCCAATCAGGAGCCAAGGCCCCGGTTTGGAAACCGGCCAGTCAGGAGCCAAGGCCCCGGCGTGGAAACCGGCCAATCAGGAGCCAAGGCCCCGGTTTGGAAACCGGCCAATCAGGAGCCAAGGCCCCGGCTTGGAAACCGGCCAATCAGGAGCCAAGGCCCCGGTTTGGAAACCGGCCAATCAGGAGCCAAGGCCCCGGCTTGGAAACCGGCCAATCAGGAGCCAACCCCCCCTTGGAAACCGGCCAATCAGGAGCCAACACTATCAGCCACTTTTGAAAGAGCAAATGAACTAAAAGGGGGGTGGGGGATGGTGTGCCGGATACATGTAACCTACTGGTGAGTATAAAACCTTGGTACCCACCCTAGGGCGGGGTCCTGGCCGTTGAGAGGCCACTGCGTTGGCGCCCTGGGCCCTGGACCCTGGCTCAGCTAGAGAATAAACTCCTTTGTCTGTCGCAGCCTTGGTGACTCTGCCTGTCTGTTCCTGGGGCTGAGGGAGACCGGTTCTAACCCTTCAAAGCCTTAGGTATCTCTCAGGACAAGGCAAATTTCCTCTGTGCCCTGGCTGGCGACTCCAGTGGTTACGTTTTATTCGGCAAAATGATGAATGTTTCCGTTTTCCAGGAACTTTGTCAGTCGGATGTCCACCCCCAATGGGTGACAGGAAAATAGTGACTGATACTAATTTGCTGACAGTGGTTTGTAACTAGCACTCACAGAAATGCAAAGAAGTGGCTAGGTTATTCTCAAGGGGTCATATGTTTTAAAAACGGGAGCGAGAGGAGGGGGAGGAAAAAAAACAAAAGGGGGCAGTGAGCGGATAACAGGCGTGAAGGGATTGCTTTCACGCGTGCAGCGGCGGGACGCCCGGTGCCCGCACTCACCCTGTGCACCAACCGAGACTCAGGGCCGTGTCATTTTCTACGCAGCAGAAATGAAAGGCGTGCTCGTGTTAGCTGTTTCCCCAATACTCCTGGTAATAAGAACACCAAAACCAGGGAGGCTGCTACGTGGGCTGAGAAGGAGGAGACATAAACTCCAGCCCTGAGCAAGGACTTGTCTCGAGTCCCCACTCATGTATAAAACGAGGGATTGGATAACTGCTAAGGAAGCAGCCAGCTCTAGTGTTTTTGTTTATTTGTTTATTTTGAGACAGAGTCTCGCTCTGTTGCCCAGGCTAGAGTGCCGTGGCGTCATCATAGCTCACAGCAACCTCAAACTCCTGGGCTCAAGCGATCCTCCTGCCTCAGCCTCCCGAGTAGCTGGGACTACAGGCATGTGCCACCATGCCCGGCTAATTTTTTCAGTATATATTTTTAGTCCAGCTAATTTCTTTCTATTTTTAGTAGAGACAGGGTCTTGCTCTTGCTCAGGCTGGTCTTGAACTCCTGACTTCAAACGATCCTCCCGCCTCGGCCTCTAAATCTGATCACTGACGCCAAGCACACGCTGATGTTCTTCTTCTCGGCTTCAGTTCCAGGTGTGACCTCATGAACACGCCCTGCACACGCAGCGTCTGTCTCAGAGTCCCCAGAAGGGGACCGCAGCAGTTCACATGAACCCATCGGAGAGAAGGAGCGCCGGGGTGTTAATATTAATCACTCACTCCTTCATTTGCAAATACCTTAGAGCACTTAATAAAGCACCAGGCGCTACTACAGGTGCTGGGGGTACAACAGCGGACAGACGGAAGACCCCATCTTCCTAGAGCGTATTTTCTAGAAGGGGGGATACATCCTAAGTGAATAAACATGTGAAATAGAGTGTGTCTGAAGGTGACAGGTTCTACGGAGAAAAGTAGAGCAGGGCGAGGACCAGGATGTGCTCAAGGTCGCTTTTTCCGGTAGGGTCGCTGTGAGTAAGAGGCTGCTGGAGACACCTACAGGAGGTGAGAGAGCAGGTCAGGCTATTTCCCGATTGGGAAGAGCACGTGCAAAGGCCCTGTGGTGCGAGCGCAGTCGGCACGTGCAGGACTGGCCGGAGCACAGTGAGGCGGGGGAAGGAAAAACAGCCAAGAAGCTAGAAGCTACTACCTACTTAAGTACGAGTCACCCCCGTCCCCTCACCTGCGGATCTTTTACCCCCGAGATTGGGGAGCGGCAAACACACCGGCTCCGTGTGACGGTCGCGTCCGTCCTGCTTCGGTGGGACCAGGGGCTGAGACTCACCGTCCCTCCCGGCCGGAAGCGCAGCTGTTCCCCGGAGACCGAAGCAGCATTTCCCGCGTTTTCAGCAAAGTTCAGCTTATTCCGAATCAGCACCTTGGCTGCCTCCTTCCCCCTGGCGCGTGTCCCCGCCGCTGTCCTGCCGACCACGGGGGACGCGGCGGGACAGGCACTCGGTCCGCCCCAACCTCCCCCACGGGTCTCTTCCGACGCTGCAGACTCCAGGCATCAAACGCCACGTGTCCCAGGATCCCCTGCAGCTGGGTTCGGACTTGAAATCACGTCCCCAGATGAGACGCACGTGTGTGGGTCAGACAGGTGACGCGAGGCGGACGTCACGTCCCTTTCTGCTTCCGTTGCCGTCCCAGCTGCCCGAGGGCCCTTTTCTGCCGGGAATCCCGGATCCAGTCGCTAGTGTCACCGGCATCACACACCGTCACCACGCGGTGGCAGCAGCGACAGCTTCTGGGGCTGCGCTGTGACATTCACAGCCCCGGACACTCTCGCCTCGCGGGCTCCTCCCTCCACTAAAAAAATAAAACTAAAAATGACATGTGACGACCACGTTGGGAGAAAGACAAATGTATTCTTATTATATAGTAAAACGTTTTATTCAACCTAAAAATGCATTGTGTTTCTTCTGATTTTAAAAGAAATTACTATGTTTTTATGGGCCCCTAAAAGTCTTGCCGGCCCCGGGCGCTGCGGCCTCCGGCCCCGACTGGGAAGTGGCCCTCGCGGCGTCTGGCTCCCTGGGCTGCGGGGACACAGGCGTCCTTATGTCCTTGTTCCCGGTGGCAGCCCCGGGCGCCCGTGTCTCCGACACTGGCAGGGCAGCAGGTCCCTGGGGGGCCCTGGGAGTCTAGGGATCATTTCTGGACACGCAGCTTTTGCTAAGGTTTTATAAATGCGTGATTCCCTCTGTCAAATCTGAGCTGTTTAGAGTAACCGCAGTGGTGTCTGTTTTCTGCAGTTCAGCCTGACCGATGGATACGGTTCATGCCGTTTTCTCACGAGTCCTTCAGAATTGGCTCTTTATCCTCAAATTCTGAATCAAGTCAGTTTTGCTCCATCCCCGCTCTCTCTCTCTTTTTACCATTTTGCCTTTTAGTATCATCTTTGGAATGTCCCCCCCGGTGGGGAAGCCCCTGTACAGGTCAGGGTTTTCCAGAGAAACGGAACCAACCAGACATGTGTATAGGCATCCATGTACATGTGTGTGTGCATTAAAAAATATGGATGGAGAGAGAGGACATTATATAGAGAGAGTGTATGTGCACACATGTAGAGATCATATATGCAGACATATAGAACGTGCACATATGCACACACACATATATACAGTATACACATACAGAGAGGGAGGGGGGAGGGTCTATTTTAGGAATGGGCTCCCGCCATCGCAGACGTGGGCAAGTCCTAAATCCGGCTGGGCCGGCTGGTGACCCGGGGAAGGGTCCACGTTGAAGGTCAAGTCCCTCGTTATGGGGGGTCTTCAGCGAATCCGATGAGACCACCCGCATGATGAGACCACCCGCATGACGGAGGATAATCTGCTCTACTCAAAACTCTGCCGATGTAAACGTTCATCTCGTCTAAAAATCACTTTCACAGAAACATCCAGAAGAACGTTTGACCAAACACTGTGGTCTAGCCGATTCCACACGTAACATTGACCATCACAGTGGCCGCTCACAGAATCCAGCCTTTCCCTCTGTCTTCTACCTCCTCCCCCGAAACGTGCTCTGCTGCGACCGCCCGGCCTCCCCGTGGTCCCGGCCCCAAGGCCTGACCGTCTCTGGCTCCTGGGAGTTGGAGGCGACGGTGACGCGGCGGCTCTCTGTCCTCTCTGCGGTCTGTGTGCCCTGTCCCGGCCTCACGCCCGGCGCCTGCACTCACCTGCGCTCACCTGCGCTCACCTGCGCTCACCTGCGCTCACCTGCGCTCACCTGCTCAGCTGCGCTCACCTGCGCTCACCTGCGCTCACCTGCTCAGCTGCAGCCTGCGGGATTCTCGGCACTGCGACCCCCGTCACGTCCCTGTCCCCGTGCCCTGCACGTCACCATCACCTCCATTGTCCCCAGAGTCCGTGTTGGCCTCTCGGATTCCTTGACCCCAGAGACCGTCCTGGGCTAACGACCTCACCTCTGGTCTGTCTCTGTCGGCCTAGCGACGCTCAGGTCAGGGTGACCCTGCTTCTGAGATCAGTGTCCCGTGTGTCCCGTGTGTCCCGTGTGTCCCGTGTGCCGTCACAGCCTGCCGGCGCCGTCCCCGCCCCCCCCAGCAGGCCCAGCTCCAGCCCCCTCGTCTCCGAGGAAGACGTCTGTCCCGCGACGCCCACGTCTGTCCCGTGACACCCACGTCTGTCCCGCGTCATTCGCTCACCCTTTGTCTCCACTCGCTGGACTGCGGGCCCCTGGCGCCCCCACGCCGCAGACGGGCTCTCCAGGAGCCCCCGGAGAGACGCGGCAAGTGGGCTAAGGGAGCCCCAGGGTGGACGACTGAACCGGGTCTGTCCCCACCCCCTTCTCCTTCGCGTCCTTCTGCGTCTCCAGCTCGCGCGGCGCTTTCGGAGGCGGCGGCGACACCGCGAAGCTGCGGCTCGTCCCGCGTCCGGTTGCGGCCCCCGCGGCCCCCACCTCCCGCTCCCGCAAACCTTCCCGGACGTCCCGCCGCCCCCGCGGAGGAGTCGCTTCTTCCCTCCGCCCGGTCCCTCGCAGAGTCGCGCGTCCCCCTTGACGACGGCTGGGCACAGTCTTCCCTATTTCTGGATGCTTCCCCGCCCCCCAAGCAGACGCTGGGGCAGGATCGGAATCCCGGGGACGCGGGGACGCGGGCCAGGCTCCCTGCATCTGGGGACAGCGCGGCCCTGCCCGGGGTCGCCCCACTGCGAGGGACGCAGGGCTGTCACTGGCGCAGGGCTGCCCCGGGCGCCACCTCCCTGGCACCTCCGTCCCCCCCAAGGTGTGGGCCGAGGCCGCGGCAGGTCACAGGCACCCGCAGGTCACAGGCACCCCAGGTCACAGGCACCCGCAGGTCACAGGCACCCGCGGTGACGAGCCGTCAGCACGCAGGGGACGCTGGGTGTCAGGGGACACCACGTGGGCACCCAGCTTTGCTGCGACGTGTGACTGTCCCTGTCTCCAGCTCCCCGCCCTTCCGTTCCGAGTGAGAGGCGCCTTGGCACACATCGTTCTTATCCCACCCCCGGACCCCAAAGCTGGCACCGTCTCAATTTTACACAAGAAACTGTCAGGGATTTTTTTTTTTTAACTGGGAAACAATGAGGAAATATTAGGAAACCTAATTTTATCAAATCCTCCCGCCTCGGCCTCCTGGGTAGCTGGGGTTACAGGCGCGAGCCACCCGCCCGGCCCCCCGTTTGTCCTTACAGGACCCTCCGGAGCGCTCGGTCGCCCCTTTCCGTCTCCAGGGACGACACTTAGTGCTGACGGAGCCGCCGGGGACACTCGCTCACGCAGGTGACGGTGGCAGAGCCAACAAGCATTTCAACCACACGCAGACGGTCCTGGGAGCCCCCAGAAACCAGCTGATTAAATTAACTGTTCTGCGTGTTCCGTCGAGAAGGCGTTTACAGCGACGAGATGCCCAGATCGCGACAAACATTCTGCAGAAGATGTTTCCAAACAGTTTACATGTGGACCCGTTATTCGCAGGCAAAGTAAGTAGGTTTCGCCACCGGGATACAAAGTTACCGGGTCCACTTGAGCCTGACCTGCCACCTTGTGGACATTGGGGGTAATGACAAAAGTGGTCCACGAATAACACAGTAATGATAATAGACACAGGCTGACACTTACTTACGGAGGCTCGCCATGCGCTGCACCGAACAGCTTTCAGGTGTTTTCTCATGTAATTGTCAAAATAATCCTAAGAGGCAGGTATTGTCATTGTCTCCATCTACAATTGAGGGGTGTGTGGCTTGGAAATGAATTGCCTGAAGTCACAGATCTGGGCAGTTAGAACTTAGGGACATGAATCTAACCGGGTCACTGTCCCTCCCACTCAGGTACTCAGAGGTTAAAATAAGCATCGTAGTTCTCTGGAAGGATCACTGACAATAACCAAATTGAGATAATTCTAACAGACTCACCAGAAATGAACTTCTAGCAGCCAACAGCTGGTCGGGTGCCTCCGAGGCAGGAAGGTGAGGAACAGAAGGGCTCGGGGGTGTCTCAGAGTTGCTTCAGTTCAGCAGAATCTTCCTGTGTGACCACCACTTCCTTCCAGTCCTCACCTTGCCCACGTTCCTCACGCACAGGTAAGTTTCCAAGTCCACCTGCCCCGGGTCCCACACCTCGGCTTCCTGCTACGTAACCTTGCTAGCGACCTACCCTTCTCCTCATTTGGAAAATGAAAAACCATCCAACACAGATGCCCGTGCTTTGTTTCAGAGAGTACTTAAGACACAAATGGTGTAACGAGTCTGAGAATAAATGAGATATAAAATATCTAGCACAGTACCTGCCATGTTTTATGTTTATACATAAAACAAAAATGGATTATTCTAACATCAATACTACAATTCAGCACCGCACTTGAATACCATTTACTACTTTTCAAGCAGGTCCGATGATTATTTCCTGAGCTTTACAACAATCTGGCAGGACCGGCAAGAAAGGTCTACCACCCTGTTTTGCAAGTCCTTGCCATTTATTGTGCACCTACTGTGTGGATTGGGAGAGAGATATCATGCACATTCAGAATGGTCTCTTTCCATGACAAGATTACACAGCTAATCCCTGGGAGTGCAAGAACCCAGATTCTTCTTGGTTTTATGCTTTTCCGTTATCCTCCGCCCCTCACCAACTGGAGGTGCAGGTGACTTCTGTGGTCACACTGTGGCACCACATCTTCAAAGCAGCCCAGGGGCAGGGACCCAGATAAACCATGCTCTCCCCCACTTCCTTCACAGAGCAATTCTGTGGCATCCTAGAAAGTATATTTATAATTTACACAATGCAATGAGACGTATCAGTTAAAATAAACAAATTAGTGTGGTGGCGCGTGCCTGTAGTCCCAGGTATTTGGGAGGGTGAGGCAGGAGGATCGCTCAAGCCCGGGCACAGGTTGAGACCCTCATCTCAACTAGAAAGAGTAGACCGGGGTCATAGATATCTTCATTTTTATTTCTTTCTTAAAGAAGTGTACAATTAATAATGTAACAGATAAATTGAAGCAGTAACAGCTTTTATAATAAAAACATGTGTTAAAATATCCTTAGTTGTTGGCACCAGGCACCAAACAATGTTAGTAGACTCTAAAAGCAAATGGACAAATTACCTTTAACAAAAACAACAATTTTTATCGCTTTGTATTTAATGGTTGAGGACTATACAAAGATTCTGACTTTGTAAGCAGAGATATAATTTGGAGAGTACTATCAAATCCTTAAAACCATTTTAAACTGTACTTATAAACTACTACATTATGAATGAGATGCTCTAAAATAATCGTTTTTGTTGTTGTTATAGGGCGACGAAAATTTCTGTTGGGAAAGCAGGTGGCGCCTTATACTTGCTTGTGGTTTTAAACACTATGAGAAAGAAGCAGATGGAGCTGCTGGAAGGGCTGTCGTGTGAGCAGGCGACCTTCGGGGACCAGCTTCTAGATTCAGTCGTCCCCTCCGCAGATCTTTAAGAGTGTGCTTTCGTAGTCTCCGCAAGTATCCGACTGCAAAGAACAGGACCAACAGAGAAGAACATACCCGGCATCAGTAACAGGGGACCCCAGGGAATCAAATGCCACAGTTCTAAGGAATTCACGCGGGCGTGAGACTCACGAGCATTCAGTCCAAGGCACCTGGCCGGCCTCCATCCACTCATACCCAGGTGCTGTGATCACGTTCCTGCCTACCCTCCCCTTTACGGTGGATGACGTTTACATTCTTCCTGGTATATTGCAATTGAATTTCAGTTTGGGGCCGGGCGCGGTGGCTCACGCCTGTAATCCCGGCACTCTGGGAGGCCGAGGTGGGAGGATCGCTCGAGGTCAGGAGTTCGAGACCAGCCTGAGCAAGAATGAGACCCCGTCTCTACTAAAAATAGAAAGAAATTAGCTGGACAGCTAAAAATGTATATAGAAAAATTAGCAAGGCATGGTGGTGCATGCCTGTGGTCCCAGCTACTCAGGAGGCTGAGGCAGGAGGATCGCTTGAGCCCAGGAGTTGGAGGTTGCTGTGAGCGAGGCTGACGCCACGGCACTCTAGCCCGGGCAACAGAGTGATACCCTGTCTAAACAAACAAACAAACAAATAAACTAAAAAGAACAAAACCCCAAAAGAATATCGGCAAAGAACATAAAAAGACACATCACAGAAAAAGAAAAACAAATATCACTTTAAAACATGAAAATAGGTTCAGCCTCACTCAGACTAAGAGAAATGTAACTATACTGAGATACAATTATCCACCCAAAAGTTTGAAAAAACCCTCTCTGCCAAGGCTATGAAGAAACAAGGACTCAGATATTCCTCATGGAAGTGCAAAATGGAGTTTAAAAAAAACTCTAAGCTGCAGAACCCACGCTATCTTTTGTGCAAAACAAAGAGGAAATTTAAAATACGTATTTTTCTTTCCTTACATTGCCATAAACACTGAAATAAATGAAAACCGTGCATTATAAACAAGCAAACAACTTGCATGTGAAATTCACAAAAGCAGTAAAACCAATGGCCAGTAAAACCTAAAAAAAAAATGTCTAGTGTCTGTTATATGCTTGCGATTTTAGAGCCAAAAAATAGTACCTTTAAGGGACATTTTTTTGCTACTATTTTAAACTCAGAGGACGCATTTATGCATTGACAAGGAGAGAGAAATCTAAGTCGTGTGTCTTCACGTGGACTACACGGGAAAGAGGATGGACGGAGAGGAACAAAATGTTCTGCTGTTGATGTTTTTCAGGGAGACTCACCTTAATTGCTGAATACAGGGAGTAGCCGCAACGCTTCTTGAACTCCGCTCGAACGTCCAAAAGGTCAATCTCTGACCTGGAAACCATTATTCGGTTCAGAGTGAACTCGTCGGTCCCGGCACCCTGTTAAGAAACGCAGGTGTTCACAACACAGACCTCGTTCGACACTGAGCAGGTCTACAAGAGAGAGAGGCTGCTACGCGAAATATTCAACCGCAGAGATTCTTCCTTCGTTTACCATCAAATTTCACCACGCGTCATTAAATATTTGCTGAGCGTCTACTTTGTGCCAGCACCATGGTGAATTCTGGGAAACAGATGAGCTGCCCCTGTTAAGTTTTCAATGTCGTAGAGGACACAGGCAAGAAAGTGGACCAGCGCTGAACAGTCTGAAATGCGGGCAACACTGAGTATCGATAGGGGTGGGGGTTGGCCCCTCTAAATCTCATGCTGAAATTGGTCCCCAGTGTTGGGGGCGGGGTCTGGGGGGGGTTTGGGTCACAGGGAAGGGTGGCGGACAGACCCCTCACGAATGGCTTGGTGGAGCCCTCCCCAGATAAAGAGCGAGGTCTCACTTTATCAGTTTGAGAGCTGGGTGTTTAAAGGAGCCTGGCGCCGCCTCCTCCCTATCTTCGCTCCTGCTCTCGCCACGTGACACCCCTGCCCCCCTTCTCCTTCCCGACACCCCTGCTCCCCTTCCCGACACCCCTGCTCCCCTTCCCGACACCCCTGCCCCCCCTTCCCCTTCCCGACACCCCTGCTCCCCTTCCCCTTCCCGACACCCCTGCTCCCCTTCCCGACACCCCTGCCCCCCTTCCCCTTCCCGACACCCCTGCTCCCCTTCCCGACACCCCCGCCCCCCTTCCCCTTCCCGACACCCCCGCCCCCCTTCCCCTTCCCGACACCCCCGCCCCCCTTCCCCTTCCCGACACCCCTGCTCCCCTTCCCCTTCCTGACATCCCTGCTCCCCTTCCCCTTCCGCCCCGACTGGAAGCTCCCTGGGGCAGAGGTTGGCTTGATGCTTCTTGTTCAATTTGCAGAACCACAAGCCAAATAAACCTCTTTTCTTTATAAATCACCCAGTGTCACTCATTCCCCTACAACAACGCAGAACGGACTCACACAAGCACCACGGGGAGCACACACCGGAGGGGGACAAAGAAAGATTAAGGATTGGGAGAGACCTCGCTGGGCACGGTGGCTTATGCCCGTAATGCTAGCACTCTGGGAGGCTGAGGCGGGAGGATCACTTGAGGCCAGGAGTTTGAAACCAGCCTGGGCAAGAGTGAAATCCTGTCTCTACTAAAAACAGAGAAATTAGCCGGGCGCGGTGGCTCACGCCTGTAATCCCAGCACTCTGGGAGGCCGAGGCGGCAGGATTGCTTGACGTCAGGAAAGACCAGCCTGAGCAAGAGCCAGACCCCGTCTCTACTAAAAACAGAAAAAGTTAGCCAGGGGTGGCTCGCATCTGTAGCCCCAGCTACTCGGGAGGCTGAGGCAGGAGGATTGCTTGAGCCCAGGAGTTTGAGGTTGTTGTGAGCTAGGCTGACGCCACGGCACTCTAGCCCGGGCAACAGAGCGAGACTCTGTCTCAAAAAAGAAAAGAAATCGAGGTGAGCGACTTCTGGTGCAAGCCCCGTCCTGGGGTCTGAAGATCTAGAAGAGCTGGGACGACACTCACTCGGGGACTCACCGTCCGTCATCGAGGACAGACGAGGAAACAGAGGGTCAGAGTGTCACACAAAGGCTGCGACTCAGTGTGGTTTATTCTGAGTGAGGCGGGGGAGCAGCCATGGGGTCCACGGGCTCAGATTTGAGGCTGGTGTCCTGCTGCCCAACTCACTGTGAAGCAGGGAAATAATTCAGTCACCACCCCACTGTACCTGCCTCTGTATTGATCAGGTTACTATTAACCTATGGGACAAATTAGTAGATAAATTAGCTACTAAAGAGAACTCATCAAAGTGGAAAAGCACTGTGACATTCCATCAATACTAAGCAACGTTTCTACGTCCTCCTCGGGGGACGCTCGTTGTGCATTTATAGCATTTCAGACCCACCTTCAGAGCCTGACGCAGTCTTTCAGCCAGAAAGCCGGGAGTGTTCCTCGCACAACGCACTGTCACAGAAAGCAAAGCAAGGTTCAGTCTCACTGAACAGACACTGGGTTAATCTAGACTCGTAAGTTTTTAAAAACAATTCGCTGGGCTCACACGCCACTCTCCCTGCTCCCCACGGCTGGCTTTCATTCAGGAGGAAAGAAAAAGGCCACTGAACCCGAATTTCAAAGCCTTGCAACAGCGTATTTGCACAGAACTTGAGCACAGTAATTATCTTCAGCCGTGGGGAAAACAGAATTACCTGCCAGAGAAACTCACAGTATCTGACTCATCTCTGCATCCCAGACACCCTGAGCGCCTTCGCTCCCACCGATAACTCCCTGGGGTTCACCCGCCTCAGTTTCTACTGAAACCAGAGAGTAACTCGGGTCTAACGACTGCAAAGACGCTGCTCCAAACAGCTCAGCAGGCAGGAAGGGCAGTGGAGCTCTATTTGAAAGCAATTTTTCCAATGCACCGATTTTCTTTTAAATGACTGCATTAGGATTTACAGGCTGCTTAGAGTAACTGCATTACAACCAGCAACCTGTCATCTAAATTCAGTTGTCTGAAAACTACTACAGCCTTTAATTCTTTATTTTGAAATCGTAAGTAAAGCAGAAATAAAACAGAAATGGACAAAGACAGGAGTAAATTGATTATCCTTTAAATAAAGTGAAGATAGTCAGGAATAGAAACGCCTGCAGGGAACAAACCTGTTTATGAGGCAACACAATTATTTTTACAATCTTAGATCTGATCTGGAGGTAGGGGAGTCTGAGCCAAAGTAAATGGGTTTTATAATGAATTCTGGAGCTCAGCACAAGACCAAGTGACTTTCTCATGGTGGCTTATAGATCTCGTAAGGAAAGCTAAGACTTTTGGTTCGTGTAAGTGATTTAAGGGAAATGGAAAAAGAAATGTATGGGAAACTCCAACATCACAGCTGGAACAAAACGTAAGATGTGAAGTTGCCTGACAAGAAACCAGCCATTTGAACTGGCACTACCTAAATCTTCTCAAACTCATATTAAGCCTCAATAATTTGATCGAAAATCTTTATGCCCCAGCCTGAGCAAGAGCGAGACCCCGTCTCTACTAAAAATAGAAAGAAATTATATGGACAGCTAAAAATATATAGAAAAAATTAGCCGGGCATGGTGGCGCATGCCTGTAGTCCCAGCTACTCGGGAGGCTGAGACAGGAGGATCGCTTGAGCCCAGGAGTCTGAGGTTGCTGTGAGCGAGGCTGACGCCACGGCACTCACTCTAGCCCGGGTGACAGAGTGAGACTCTGTCTCCAAAACAAAAATTAAATAAATAAAATAAATAAAAATAAAAAATAAAAGTAAAATTTGAGGTCCCCTAGCTGGGAGTTCACCGTCAGAGGTGGTGACTGACGGGTGAACGAGGACCAGAGGTTCCACTCCTGGGTCACTTTTGGGCGTCAGCTGTCTTCCTCTCCCCAGAGATGCTGTTAGCTACCATGACAGACATCAGAAATGACTTTTCACCGGTGACATGACAGGAGGTGTGGAGAAGAGGCGTTCCCGCCCTCGCGTTAATGGAGACGCAGCCTCCAGCACGCCCACCGGCCGCCCCGAATCGGAGCGGGTTAGGGTTCCGAGCAGTCCCGTGTGTGTACAGACACGGGTTTTCTTGCCTGACTCCTGCCTGGAAGGGCCAAGGGTCCCCGTCCTGTCTCTGAACAGTGTCTCACCCCTTCGCACCTTTCTTACGAGGTGCTCGCCCCGCGCCTAGAAGGACAAAGCGTGCCGCCCTCACTAAGACAGACCAGCCGTACAACTGGTTTTGACCGCCTGTTAATCCATCTGTCTACGCAGGACGACTCACCCTAAAACCGACTTTCTTGCTGACTTACTCCTGCTGACTCGACCACGGGGGAGCAGCAGACCCACAGCTCTGACCTTGGCTCAGCTTGGGGAGGACGCTGACATCTTCCAGAAATACAAAATTACGGTGAATTACCAAACTGCCTTAGGTCTCAGATTTCAACAAGGCTCAATAAAAACACCAGGAGAAATGCAGTGTCTCAGCTCTCAAGGGGTGGACAAGCCAAAGGTGATGACAAGCCGCACACAAGTCTAAAAAGCAAAGTGAGACCTAAAAAGACAACATCTTCATGCATCCGTGTAACGTTACTCGTGGAACGTGCGTGACGGGAGGGAAGAGGGGTCCGTCGGGACCCCCCGCACGGAAGGAGCTCACGCGGATGTTAACACAAGTGCAGAGTACGTCAGTTCACTGGCACTCAGGGCTTACCGATGGCCAGCAGCAAGTCTTCAAAATGCCCAGACAATTCTCCTTTTATGCTGTCCTCAATGTCCTTCTGGCTGATAGTTCTGTATTCATCGAATGCTAAAAAGCAGCAACACAAAATTATCTAAAGCATCCCCGCGGACCACACTGGAATCTATTTCAGGTTTTATTCGATGTGCAGATCAACTAGCAAGCTCAAAACCTCCTTGTTTAAACCGTCAAAATTTGAGCACAGAAGTTTTTGCTTGTTTCTTTTTTAAAAACAATCATCTACAATAAAACCTGAACTTCTTAGACCATTTTCTCCAGCGATTCTCTCTCTCTCTCTCTCTCTCTCTCCCCCTTCTTCCCAAGCTGTAAGTATTTAAAACAGACTGAAAAGTTAAATGATAAACAATTTGTCTAGTAAGGTGGGCTATTTTTAAAATGATAGCAGCACCTAGGAAATAATGCTGTGGTCATCAGTCACATATGTTTTATCTGCTAAAGAAATCTTAATTACGAAGACTTCTTTGTGCTGCAATGGTTTCATCTCCTAAGGCAGCGTGGCTTCCTTCACAGCCCTCAGAAGGCATCTGAATTTCTTGATCCGTGTTTGACCCAAGCAAAAACCTATATATATATATTTCCAAGTATGCAGGCATATAAGTAAATTTTTCCCAAATAAATTTTGAGAAAAGAAATTTTAGAGAGTGCTCTGGAGTTGTTTTGGCTTCTATTTTTTAAACAAAGACATTAATGAAGCCACTATATTACACTATCACCATTAGTTTATAAAATAAGCATGATTTTAATGCCAAAATTAGGGAAGGACAGGTTCAGAATTTAAAAGTTGCAGTAATATCCTTATGTTTGCTCATTTCCTGTCCACTCAGCATAGGCTTAGTCATCCTGTGGTCATCCTGTCAACCAGCACCCGGAAACGACAGTCGGATGTTCCCAGAAAAAGGAGTTCCCGGCTTCTATTGCTTCTAGAACATCCCGGGGAGACGTATGAGTGAGACAGTGGGTCCCCAGCAGGTCCAGGTAATAGTTGGTCTGACAGGCCGGGCGCGGTGGCTCACGCCTGTCATCCCAGCACTCTGGGAGGCCGAGGTGGGAGGATCGCTCGAGGTCAGGAGTTGGAGACCAGCCTGAGCAAGAGCAAGACCCCGTCTCTACCAAAAATAGAAAGAAATTGTCTGGACAGCTAAAAATATATAGAAAAAATGAGCCGGGCATGGTGGCGAATGCCTGTAGTCCCAGCTACTCGGGAGGCTGAGGCAGGAGGATCGCTTGAGCCCAGGAGTTTGAGGTTGCTGTGAGCGAGACTGATGCCACAGCACTCTAGCCCGGGCAACAGAGGGAGACTCTGTCTCAAAAAAAAAAAACAAAAAACAAAACACAAGAGCAGCACCAGCACTGCCTTGAGTCAGAATCCAGCCTCCCCCTTCTGTTTCCTGAAGTGTTTACACAGAAACTGGAACAGACTTTGCAATTTTTAACTTCATCTTCTAGAACTCTGTAAACTAAACCCGAACACGTTTGTCACAGCCACACGCAACACAGAGGACGTCACAGCCACACGCAATACAGAGGACGTCACAGCCACACGCAACACAGAGGACGTCACAGCCACACGCAACACAGAGGACGGCAACGTGAGTCCATACTCAGTTTCAGTTGGGGGAAGCTCCTTACACACAGGATCTCGGTGAACGCATCTTCATCCGTGCCCCACCTGTTCTCGCCAGCTTCATACAGGATCTGTTGACAAGGTGGGGGGAGACTCAGATGTTACTGCAGACACAATTCGTTCTCCACCCCCCCCTTTTTTTTTTTTGAGACAGAGTCTTGCTCTGTTGCCCAGGCTAGAGTGAGTGCCGTGGCGTCAGCCTAGCTCACAGCAACCTCAAACTCCTGGGCTCAAGCGATCCTCCTGCCTCAGCCTCCCGAGTAGCTGGGACTACAGGCATGCCCCACCACGCCCGGCTAATTTTTTCTATATATATTTTTAGTTGGCCAGATCACTTCTTTCTATTTTTAGTAGAGACGGGGTCTGGCTCTTGCTCAGGCTGGCGTTCTCTCTCTTTGAGAGGTGGAAAGAGCAGAGTGGGAGCTTTGATTATTTTTGGAGGTCACTTTCTGCAGACTAGACATGGGGGCGTTGGGCTGGAGCCGGGGGGACGAGAGCCCCCCTGGGGAGGGCAGAAAGCTGGGACGGCGACTCCACCCCCAGCCTCAGCTTCTCCTTGAGACAGGAAAGGAGAGGACAGCCCGGGCGGTGGCATCTTTCTCCGTTTCCACGGAAACGCACAGGCAGTCACGCGAGGAACTAGTTAAAGGAGTTGTTGTCTTTGCTCTGTTACTCACCTGGGCGTCTTTTTTGGCCAGGTGCTCATCCACGTTCAGACTTTCCTCTCTTCTGCCCTAAACAGGGATGGAGAAAACACAGGCAACCCTTTAGAGACAGAGAAAAGTCAAACACCCCGTACTCCAACCAGCAGGGCCACTGGAGGTTCTGCTCCGGCGGAGGCCACGCAGCACGGAGAATCAGGGACTCTGGGTTCCCGTTCTGGCTCTGCCATTGACTGGCCATGAACTTTGTACCAAATCACACAATTTTGGGGGCCTCAGTTCCCCCCTCTGAAAACTCAGATGTCTTAAGAGGATGAAAAGACAAGCCACAGACTGGGAGAAAATATCTGCAAAACATACGTGATAAAGGACTTGTATCCAAAATATATAAAGAGCTCTTAAAACTCAACACGATGATACTAAACAACCCAATTAAAAAATGGGCAAAAGATCTGAACAGAACCAAAGAAGACACACAGATGGCAGGAAAGCACATGAAAAGATGCTCAACATCATATATTCTTAAAGAATTGCAAATTGAAACAATAAGATACTACTACACACCCATTTGCCTGGCTCAAATCCAAAACACAAACAATACCAGACACTGGTGAGAACATAAAGCAACAGGAACTCTCAGTCATTGCTGGCGTGAATGCAAAATGTTGCAGCCAGTTTGAAAGACAGTTCTGCAGTTTCTCCTAAAGCTAAATATATTCTCACCATACGATCTACCAGTTTTGCTCTGTGGTATTTACCCAAAAGGGCAACTATGTCCACACAGAAACCTGTACAGGAATGTTTATAGACATTTTAACCACAATTGCCAAAAACGCGGAAGCAACCAAGATGCCTTTCAACGGGTGAGACAAACATTCCATATGACGGAATATTATTCAGCACTAAAAAGAAATGCGCTGTCAAGCCATGAACAGAAACGGAGGAACCTTAAAGGCGAAGTGAAAGAAGCCAGTCGGAAAAGGCTACTACTGTGCGCTCCAGCTATACGACATGCTAGAGAAGGCAAAACCACAGAGGCAGTGAAAGGATCAACGGTCGCCCGGAGGGAGGACGCATAGCTGGAGCACCGGGGACTTTCAGGGCAGTGAAGCTACTGTGTGTCACCTGTCACGGCAGATACATGACACTGTACGTTTGTCAGAACCCACAGAACTGTATCGCGCACAGAGTGAACCTTAATGTAAACTGTAGACTTGAGCTGGTAACAATGTATTAGTATCTGTTCATCAGCCGTGCTAAACCTGCAACACGAACGCAAAATGTTAATAATCCAGGAAACTGAAAGGGGGAGGGGGCACATGCGAGCTCCTTGTACTTTTGCTCAATTTTCCTATGAATCTAAAACTGCTCTAAAAAGCAAAGGTTGCTTAAAAAAAAAAAAAACCCCGAAAGGTCCCCCACCAACGCTAATGTTGAAGGTTTCTGGTTAAGTGTGTGTCTGTGTGTGTGTGTGTGTCTGCGTGTGTGTGTCTGTGTCTGTGTGTGTGTGTGTCTGTGTGTGTGTGTGTCTGTGTGTGTGTCTGTGTGTGTGTGTGTGTCTATGTGTGTGTGTCTGTGTGTGTCTGTGTGTGTGTGTCTGTGTGTGTGTCTGTGTGTGTGTCTATGTGTGTGTGTGTCTGTGTGTGTGTGTCTGTGTGTGTGTCTATGTGTGTGTCTATGTGTGTGTGTGTCTGTGTGTGTGTCTGTGTGTGTGTCTATGTGTGTGTGTCTGTGTGTGTGTGTCTGTGTGTGTCTGTGTGTGTGTGTGTGTCTGTGTGTGTGTCTGTGTGTGTGTCGATGTGTGTGTGTGTGTGTCTATGTGTGTGTGTGTCTGTGTGTGTGTCTATGTGTGTGTCTATGTGTGTGTGTGTGTCTGTGTGTGTGTCTGTGTGTGTGTCTATGTGTGTGTGTGTGTGTGTCTGTGTGTGTGTGTCTGTGTGTGTGTCTAT
This sequence comes from Eulemur rufifrons, assembly GCF_041146395.1. Taxonomy (NCBI): domain Eukaryota; kingdom Metazoa; phylum Chordata; class Mammalia; order Primates; family Lemuridae; genus Eulemur; species Eulemur rufifrons. The sequence goes on from NC_090995.1 coordinate 15,456,470, forward strand.
GTGTGTGTGTGTCTGTGTGTGTCTGTGTGTGTGTCTGTGTGTGTGTGTGTCTGTGTGTGTGTGTGTGTCTGTGTGTGTGTGTCTGTGTGTGTGTCTATGTGTGTGTGTGTCTGTGTGTGTGTGTCTGTGTGTGTGTGTGTGTCTGTGTGTGTGTCTGTGTGTGTGTGTCTGTGTGTGTCTGTGTGTGTGTGTCTGTGTGTGTGTCTATGTGTGTGTGTGTCTGTGTGTGTGTGTGTCTGTGTGTGTGTGTGTGTCTGTGTGTGTCTATGTGTGTGTGTCTGTGTGTGTGTGTAGTGCACAGATATTTAAGCACATCATAGAAAGAGGGGAGACACGGAAAAGAGGATTGCCTGCATATTTTGAAAATTATAAGTGAATGAAGCATTTGGCTGTAATATTTCAAAAATGGATTGGTTCCTATTTTCAAACATTAGGTCCCTGTGCGCCTGTCTGATTTTTGCTGGTTTCTTGTCTGTGACGCTGACTCTGCAGCTGTGAGCCGCCTTCTTCTCTCCCTCACTGTGCGCTCTGCTCCAATAATAAACGTGCTGAACGTCGCTGGTCTTCGTAATTACAAACCACCAGCGCCACGTGCTGACCACCAAGCACGTCACGGACTCTCTCTCAACCTTCACGACACCCTGTGTGGTCGGTGTTAGTAGTATTTCGATTTGACAGATGTGAAAACTAATGCTCTAAGGCTTAAAATAACTTGTCCAAGCACACAAAGCTAGGAGGCAGCTCTGTTTGATTCTAGAACCCTCCCTGGAGCCCTACCCTCTGCCGCCTCCTACGGGTGTGAGCTCACGTCCACGCACAAGTGGGAGAACACGGATGAACATCGGCCTCCGACAGCATGTTTGCAGCGACGCTCTCATAACCTGGGTTTGTGGGTTCAACTTTAATACGTTTTCCACCATTTAAAATAACTGAAACTGTAACTAAGATAAACTGTTTCCGGGTAGCACAGTGGCTCGCTTGGACAAGTGCCGTTTCAGCCATCAGGCTGAGACCATCCCTGGGATTTTCCCACACACGAGGAGCTGAGTAAATCAGCTAAAAGACACTGGTGAGACACGGCTTGAATCACGCCCCGTCTCACACACACCTGTGACACACACCTTGCTCACACCTGTGAGCATCCTTGAACTCACCACTTTACTATCAAAGTCATGAGCTTTCTAAAAACAGAAAGCGAAAGTGTGGCCTCACTTGGTCACACAGCAGCTCTTCCAGGGTGGCAAGGCTGAAACGGAGTAAGTCGCTTCCTGTTTTTAATCCTGAGACTGATCCCAATCTCTAAATTGAATACCCATCTCTGAAGATAATTCTTCTGTGTCATGCTTCCTACTTAATTTAAAAGCTCACAAAACAAATATTTATTCTTCGGAGCCTAGAAGAAAATACAACATGTTCTTTAAAATTGAGACACTTATAATGGAAATGAATAATTACTTTATGTCAGATGATTTATCAAAACATTTTCTAATGTGTTATGAAACCTGATCAAAGTACTTCCATATACTGACCCGAACAAGTATTTTTTGTTTGTTTGTTTGTTTGTTTTTGGTTACATCATTATGTGTGCTTTTATGATGTTGGCTAAACATTATACTGCTTGTTGGCAACGCAAATGTAAAATAAACAAACCATTTCATAAGGACAACGGAAATCTCATTGTCTCACTTTGGTTATTTTTAAACTCCTTAAAAATTATTACTGAGCTTGCAGCTTACTGGGAAGTCACAAAATAAAAAATAAAACCTTACATCTGCCAAAGTCAGAAGAGCTTTCCGGAAGTCACCAGATGTTTCGGAACTAATGTCATCTCGAAGACTCTTCTTATATACTGAAAGCAAATAAGAATGACATTAAGCCTTGATAAACTGAAAAATATTATTATAAAACACAGACAAATCTCTTTTATGAAATCTATACTTTTTCAAAGCGATTCATATAAGCAAAAGCCACTATAAACATGTTATTTATCTAAACATAACATTTAGCAGGCATCATTATACCTAACAGTTATGATACTGTTACATTGATCCCTCACTCTAGTTAGAAAAAAAAATTTAAATTTGACACCCTCAAGTCAAAGACTGAATCTCCTACTTGTTGGAACGTGGGGAAGTGTTAGGTCCGGTTCCCCTGGGCCCCAGGAACAGAGAGGCAGAGTCACTGAGGCTGCTAAAAGGCAAAGGAGTTTATTGACGAGCCCCGGGCCAGGGTCCAAGTCCCAGAGCACCAACGCAGTGGCCTCTCCACGAACCAGGACCCCGCCCTGCGGTAAAGGTTAAGCTTTTATACTTTTCTGTCTGCTAGTTTTCACACGGCACGCCAGTCTGCACACGACACGTTAGTCTGCACACGACACACTAGTCTGCACACGACACGTTAGTCTGCACACGACACACTGGTCTGCACACGACACGTTGGTCTGCACACGACACGTCGGTCTGCACACGACACGTCGGTCTGCACACGACACGTCGGTCTGCACACGACACGTCGGTCTGCACACGACACGTCGGTCTGCACACGACACGTCGGTCTGCACACGACACGCTGGTCTGCACACGACACGTCGGTCTGCACACGACACGCTGGTCTGCACACGACACGTCGGTCTGCACACGACACGCTGGTCTGCACACGACACGTCGGTCTGCACACGACACGCTGGTCTGCACACGACACGTCGGTCTGTACACGACACGTTGGTCTGCACACGACACACTGGTCTGTACACGACACGTTGGTCTGCACACGGCACCCTGGTCTGCACACGACACGCCGGTCTGCACTCCATCCCCCTTTAGTTTATTTGTTCTTTTTTAGAAGTGGCTGATCGCGTTGGCTCCTGGTTTGTTGACTCTAAGCTTCGGGCTTTTCGCGCCGGCGCCAGTTGTAGTTAACGTCATCCAGGGGAAGAGGAGGGTCTCCGACGGGGGAGGGGCTGTTGTTGCAAACCTTCTAGTTTTTGGTTACAAGCGATACTGGGAACACACGCCCCGCACAAGCAGTTCATGCGCTGATCATGTCTTGCCCTTCTTATCTACTTAGTTGGTTGGAGGCCCCTGGACTCTCCAGCTCTTTATTGGGAAGTAACTTGCGGTTCCCTCCCCCGGGCTTTGTTTTCCTTTACTCTAGTGAAGCCTGCCATACGCTAAGCACCAAGCCAGCAAGCCATATATACAGAAGCAGAACTAGGCTTCTCACATCCAGGAAGCCTAGCCTGTCATGGAGTTACCTTTGCTCTTATACCTGTTTTTCATTCTGATTATATTTATCAAACAACTAAAAGCAAGCACAGTCACAGAAGCGAATAGCATCAGTTAGAATCAAAGAGAGCACACATTTTCCTACTATCGATTCCTGTTCTTCAGAAGTATTTTGTAATTTTAGAATTTTCTAGATGAGACTTTATAAATCACCTCATGCAGCCTCTCCAGGTCTCCCCTTTACCCCAAATATTTTGCAGGAAATTAGACTAAAAACATGAACATTATTTCAGTTTAACTAGTTTATGCATTTAGAGGCACACTAGCGTCTACAAAGCTGAGCATGATATTTGAATAATGCAGGTGCCTGAACCAGAACTTAGAGTTCTTGGCCCCTGATTCAGCAGTGTTCTCTCTCGCACCACCAACTTCAGAGTCCTGGGAAAAAGGGGAGAATTTCGATCTCTCTGTATTCAGACTCTATCGTGTCATCGTACGTGATGTTTGATAAGCCCGGTTTCAGCCATAACACCCTTGGCCTTTATGGGGGCCAAGCTAATAGTGACTTCCGGAACCCACCAAATCTTCTCTCTTAGGGAGAGACCTACACAGAAAAAGAGATGAAAACAATAGAGAAACAGATAGGAAAGACCGCCCCCCCCCCCCCCCGAAATAAGGCAGAAAACAGAAGCCAAGAGTAACCAAAACACCACGGACAAATATAAGACTTGGGTAGACAAACACCGTGCGTTCAGGGGAGAGACACTTGGTGTCGAGAACATTAGGAGCAAAGAAAGAAAGGAACAGGCCGGGCACAGTGGCTCAGGCCTGTGATCCCAGCACTCTGGGAGGCCGAGGCGGGAGGATCGTTCAAGGTCAGGAGTTCGAGACCAGCCTGAGCAAGAGCGAGACCCCGTCTCTACTAAAAATAGAAAGAAATTAGCTGGACAACTAAAAAAATATATATATAGAAAAAATTAGCCAGGCATGGTGACACATGCCTATAAGTCCCAGCTACTCGGGAGGCTGAGGCAGGAGGATGGCTTGAGTCTCGGAGTTGGAGGTTGCTGTGAGTGAGGCTGACGCCACGGCACTCTAGCCCGGGCGACAGACTGAGACTCTGTCTCAAAAAACAAAAAGAAAGAAAGAAAGAAAGAAAGGAAGGAAGGAAGGAACAGAGCAACAGACGACATCAACACAGCGAGCCGTGTTCGCCGGCTGCGGAGAGAGTGACAAGATAACGGGGTCCCTAGCGTAGTGCCGTGTCCTGAATCTCCGTAAAGCTCGGCTACACCTGACTGAGACTGTTTCCTTCTCCATCTTCCTGTGAATCACTCATCTCTAATAATCAAGGTGACCCTGATGCAGTTTTATTCCTGGCAGCCTTCGAGAGCTTAACTCACACAGAAACTGAGACACTATTATCACTTGTCCTGTCTGTAAAAGCACACAGTCCTAAACGCTAGAACGTGCACCTGGCTCTTAAGACCTTAACCTCAATTTTGAGGACATTCATTGAATAACTATTCGAACTTGTTCCCCCGCCGTTCTGGGTCTTAGGGACACAGCAGCGAACAAGGCAGACAAAGTCCTCATCCTCGTGGAGCTGACGTCCTGGGTTTGCTCCTGCGTTAACCTGGGCTCCCAGGAGCTGCCACAGGGCAGGTCCCCTCGTGGAACGGTGACTGTTCTAGAAACACCAGGAAGTAACAAGCCACCTGGCTCTGAGGTTCTTTTTTTTTAAATATATAAACCTTGTTGAACTAAAATACTCTAAACACCTACAATGTACCCACTTGTGCCGATTACTAAGCAATTCTCTCATCTGCTCCACTGCTCTCTACCCCCTCCCTGTTAGGTCCCACCGACAGTGGGGGAGACTGGCAGGCAGGGGGAGGAAAGAAACACGCGCTATGTGCTTGCTGTTTACCTCAGCGCCAACCCAGCCAAGCCTTCCAGCAGCCATCGGCTCCCGGCTCCTAGAACAAGACACTCCTGGAGGTGCCAGCTCCAGCCCGAGGGCTGAACTCCCGGCTCCGGAAGCCTCTCCCCAGCCCCTGGAGTGCCAACGCCAGCCAGGTGCCGCCCGGGCTAAACTCCTAACCCTAACACTAACCCTAAACTCCCGGTTTCCGATGACCCAGCCTCTTTGCTTTGTCCTCCCAGCCCTGGGGGTGATACTCGGGGTTCCCCTCTTTGTTTCCTTTTTGCTTTTTCAGTCCTCTAAAAGGTACTTAAGCAATTCTTTGTATTAAATCAAAATCCCTAGTGCTGTTTCTGTTTTTCTCACCACACCCTGATTAGTGCGTCAGCAACAAAACAGGTATTTAGCTTCTAATGAGAATTTCCCAAAGTCACCTCTGCAACACCCACCGGGGGTCCGATACCCCCCTCCTCCTCCCACTGCCAAAGCTCCTTGTCACTCCACTGACCACGCTGAGACACACACGTAGGAACCACGGCTCCCGTAAAGCTCCTGGAGAGGATTACAGGGGGCCGCGGTATAATGAACAATCGGGCTGGTCTTTGTCCCTTGTTCCTGGGAGGTACCCTCTGAATCCTTGGACTTTCCCAAGGAATTGGAGTGTCTCTGTTATTCACGGTGGTCCCCTGGGACCACACCTGAGTTTATGCTAATCAGATGCTAATAAGGTGACTCAGAATAGAGGCTGAAACACCAGCCATGTGATTAGAGGGTTCAGGCTTTGAGCCACAACATTAGCCTGACCTCTGGGGGGCGGGTGGGGCAGGAACTGTCCAACCACAGACACAGTGAGGCAACCCACCGTGCCCGTGTAGCGAGACCCCAGTAAAAACTACGGTACCACTGACCCAGTGGGCTCGCCGGGTGGAAATTGTGAGCCCACGTGCCAGGAGTGTGGAAGCTTCACATCGGCCCCCCAAAACCTCTCCCCGGGCACACTCTGCGTTTAGCTGGTCCTTCTTTGCATTCTTTATACGGAAACTGTAATTGTGAATATAGCACTTGCTTGGTTCCGCGAGTCCCTGCCGTGAGCTACGGAGCCCGAGAGGGTGGTGAGAACCCTGAATTTGCAGCCGGTTGGCTGAGAGTGCGTCACCTGGGAACACCCGAGCTTGCAGGGACCTTAACCTGTGAAGCCACACTGACCCTGGTACGGTCAGAACCGCACCGCACGGACTTGCCAATCTTCACACGGCTGACACGCTAGCAGGTCTCCCGCTAATTATCCTGAATCCACACGCTCCGCACATCCTCTGCGTGGCTCACCCACCTTCCCACACCGGAAATCACGAGTCTAATCTGAGTGTCTTTTAACACAGAATAATAATGTACTAGAATTCCAGTCCCTTACGTCAATGAAAATGGTTAATTCAATTAAGCAGCGATTCCTGAGAGCAAAATCCACCGCAGCCGGAATATTATAAATGCAAAACCTTAACGCCATTGTTAAGGTAGCAGTTTCTAGTTCAGATCATACTCTCATTTTTTCTGAGCATCCACAGTCTTTAGCCCATTTTAGAATGTCTCGTCCTTCCTGTAAGTCTCGCCTTCTCAAAACGCCTTGTGGAGAAGAGGTTGAGGGGGTTCTGGGAACAGCAACGGAGCTCATAGATGTGTGCACAGCGGGAAAGGTAAAGAGATTACCTGTATAGTAGGCTTGCGAGATCTCCTTCATTTGCCTGCCTGTCCTAGTGGTTAAGATTTCAATCAAGGCATCTTCGTCGGTTCCAGCGCCCTAAAAAGGAAAAGGAAATCTAATTTTTACAACACTTAAAAAAAACTTAATTCCATGCCTTTCTGTCTTAGTATCTTGTTTCTCACCAGCAAAAGAACATTTCTGAGTAAATCAATACCAGGTCCCATAGTGTTCTAAAGTCGTTTTCTGATTTTCCATACATTTTTGTATTAAAATATTAATAACGTGAGTTGTCTGGAATAAACAGACATCAAATTTTTCAAGAAAATTTCCCACTCTAGTGCAAAAATCAATCGAATAGTTCTAGGAAGAAATAGCATAAAGCAAAAAGCCTGTGTCGTTCAAGATCGGCAGTGGGAGTCTGGTAGGATTAACCCTCCCGGGCACCCAACAAGCCACCGTGTCTGGAAAGAGATCTGCAAAGTATCTCTCAGGGGGTTCATCCTCGTACCACCGCGCTGGTCAACACGCATCCTCCTCACGCAAGACGGTCTCTGATCCTCAGTAATCTGCGTTACGGGCCCCGCTGGTTTGGGGACTTTAGCTCTCGGCCTTATTTATACTGAGGTCACTGACTCACTCACTCTGTGACTCCACGGAAAGCCATTTGCACTAGGACTTGATCAAATAAAGACTGTTTTTTTTTTTAGACAGGGTCTCACTCTGTTGCCCGGGCTAGCGTGCCGGGGCATCAGCCTCGCTCACAGCAACCTCAGACTCCTGGGCTCAAGCCATCCTCCTGCCTCAGCCTCCCAAGTAGCTGGGACTACAGGCATGCGCCACCATGCCCGGCTAATTTTTTCTATATATATTTTTAGTTGCCCAGCTAATTTCTTTCTATTTTTAGTAGAGACGGGGTCTCTCTCTTACTCAGGCTGGTCTCCAACTCCTGAGCTCAAACGATCCTCCCTCCTCGGCCTCCCAGAGTGCTGGGATTACAGGCATGAGCCACCGCACCCGGCCAGGACCATTTACTTTCAATGACAACAAAATAGAAAATTTGACGCCTCATATCAAAAAACAAGCAACAGAAGGATATGACAACATTGTTTCAGCCCAGGAATACCTGGGCTTAAGCTCCACCACCCTTCCCTGTCTTGGGGTCACCCCAGCACTGGGGGGCACAGACCCAAACAGCGCCTGACTCCGCCCAGGCCCCCGGCGTGCACGGGGAAGGGGGGTGCGATTCGGGGGGAAAGGGTCAAACCCTGGGCAGCAACAGCTGCGGGGGGCTCATACCTTCATGGATTTCTTCAGCTGCTTTGCGTCGAACACGGCTGGTGGCGTCACCAGGGCCACCATGAGATGCTCGAAGTGTCCGGAGAGGTCACCCTTCAAGTCATCTTTCAGCTCCTAAAAGAAAACAAGGAGGAAAATGTGAAAGGCGTCTCCTTTCTCTTTCTCTGAAGCACCTAGGGAAGGATGGAGACAGTGCCAACGTCAGACAGAACCGTGCCCATCTGCATGGAATAAACACAAGTGCTGAAAATATCTCGACGAATATTAACCTGCAGTTTACCACGGCTCCCAAACTGCTCGGTCTCACAGAGGCTTTTTGAAGGAGAGCAAAGCGGGGGGTGACGTGAGCCACAGTCAGGAACTTCGTATCGAGAAGCATTTCCTGGGTGCTCAGTGTTCTTGGTGCTTGGGCTGGAGTGAGGAAGAGGAGGAGGAGGAGGAGCCCCATTAACTGACCCCCTGCTTCACTGTACGTGCTCTGTCCCCGGGTTCCCTGCTTCTCGGCGGCTGCCGAAGAGCTCTGGGGACAAAGGGAGAGGGAGGAAGGGCTGGCATTTGCCTCTGGTGAGATGGTGGCTTCCGGCAACAACACAAGGGACCCCTGAGTGTGGCCGTGGAGTGGCCGTGACTTACTGACACTGTTTCCACACGTTACATGAATACAGTCCCTCTCCCCTGCTTAAAAGCAGGTACCATAGTTTTTATTTTTATTATTTTTAATTTTAATTTTTTTTTCTTTTGAGACTGAGTCTCGCTCCGTTGCCCAGGCTAGAGTGCTGTGGCGTCAGCCTCGCTCACAGCAACCTCAGACTCCTGGGCTCAAGCGATCCTCCTGCCTCAGCCTCCCGAGTCGCTGGGACTACAGGCATGTGCCACCATGCCAGGCAAATTTTTTTCTACATATATTTTAGTTGTCCAGATCATTTCTTTCTATTTTTAGTAGAGATGGGGTCTCGCTCTTGCTCAGGCTGGTCTCGAACTCCTGACCTCAAATGATCCTCCCACCTCGGCCTCCCAGAGTGCTGGGATGACAGGTGTGAGCCACCGCGCCCGGCCTGGCCGGGTTTTTATTTTTCATATTCACAGGAGTGACACTGAATAATTCTTTCTCTGATCCTGATTCCCCTCAGCTCTGACACAGGCTCGAGCCTCCCAGGCGGCCGTGACCAGGGGGCGCAGACCGACACGGCCGCGGGGGGTGCGGGGGCCACACAGGGCGTGTCCCTGCTGACACACACAGCACGGGGCCAACATCACCAGCTCTGCCTCGATGCCACAGGATCTCCCTCTCTAAACACTAAGTGCCACCAGCTGCCACCCAAAGCTCTGCGGCCGAGTCTCGCTCCACAGCCCTTGTCCCATCCCCCGGTGAGACGTGCTGGCTGTCCTTCGCCTCCAGCCTTCCCGCGAGTTCCAGAAATACTGAAAGGCCAGAGGATCATCCGTGTTCCCTGCCCGTGACAGTGTCGCCTGGCCCCGGAGCTCGGCGCGTCACTTAACTCAGCAGCCGTCTCTCCTGGGCCCGGCTCTGTGCTCGGCATTTAAAGGTGAGTTAAACAAAAGCCTCGCCCTTAAGACATTACGCCCTAATGGGAAAAACAGGGATATTCAGAGATAAAATTTGAATATAATAAGTATCTGATAGAGGAAGCTCGGAGTCCTCGGAGAAGGCGTCCTAATGGTGTCGGGGGCCTGGGGAACACCCTCCCCCCACAGGGACCCCTGAACTGCTCGGTGGCCTGACCGGTCTGTTCGTCCCTTTCCCTCCACCGTTCATTTTCCACAGCAGCCAAAACAACTCTTAAAAGTTGGATTATATTATTGCTCTGTTTATCAACCTCCCATGGTCTCCTACTGCCCTTAGAATAAGATCGACAAGGCCCAGCACGTTCTAAGCCTCCCTCCAGCCTCACCTCTTCCCTCTGCCCTCTCACCGCCTACCTTCCTGCCGAACTGGAATTGCTCCTGTTTCTCGAACATTCCCACCTGTTTCTGCTTCACGGCCTCTGCATTTGCTGCACCTTCTGCCCGAAACGCTCCTCGCCCAGGAGAAGCAGAGAGAATCCCTGGCATCCTGTTTTAATGTTTTCATAGCACTTACCGATATCCGAACTTATTTTATGCTCTTGTTTATAATTTTTCTAATAGAACGTGAGCTCCAGGCAAGAAGAGCACTTTTGACGCCAGTGTCACCTCCAATACTAGGACGTCTCCAGACACAGGTATCTTCTGTCTCAACAGACAGGTGTGGAACAGACAAGCTGTCACCAAGACCAAGTCTTACGTGTTCTTACACGGTTAGTTTCTAGTAGTTGCTAAGTTTTCATTAGCTAAATGAATTAAACCTATAATCACATAAATATTTTAAAAGTTAGACAAGAAATTAAAAGTCATCTACGGCCTGGCGCGGTGGCTCACGCCTGTCATCCCAGCACTCTGGGAGGCCGAGGTGGGAGGATCATTTGAGGTCAGGAGTTCGAGACCAGCCTGAGCAAGAGCGAGACCCCGTCTCTACTAAAAATAGAAAGAAGTTATATGGACAGCTAAAAATATACATAGGAAAAATGAGCTGGGCATGGTAGCACATGCCTGTAGTCCCAGCTACTCGGGAGGCTGAGGCAGGAGGATCGCTTGAGCCCAGGAGCTGGAGGTTACTGTGAGCGAGGCTGACGTTATGGCACTCTAGCCCGGGTGACAGAGCGAGACTCTGTCTCAAAAAAAAAAAAAAGAAAGAAAAGAAAAGGAAAGGAAAGTCGTCTAGGACAGGATGTGGGCGGATTGCAGGTAACTGGCTGTGGTGGGCCGCCCTGTGCCCTGCGGGACACTTCCTGGCGTCCCTGACCTCTGCCCACGAGATGCCAGCGCCAGCCCCGTCCTGGGAAGGTCTCCTTTCCTGCCACACGTCCCCTGGGAGGCAAAGCCACTCCTGGCTTAGCAGCACCCTGAGGAAACCCCCCTGGTTCCACAGGTGGAGAAACTGAGGCCCAGGAGGATCAGACCACACGGCCGAGGCTACTCAGCCCGTTCACGGCAGAACCGGGACTCAGGTCCCAGCACGGGGCATCTTCTGTCACGGTGGTCACATGTGGGAGCTACCGTGGCACGTACCGATGGCTGCCTGTCCTGCTGATCCCACCGTACCTTGCCATACGCCGCCCGGTATTCCTGAGCAATCAGCTGGCGCTGCCCATTCGACCGCTCTGTCAGGATGCTGATGAGTGTCTTCTCATCGGTTCCTACACGACATGGACATTATGTCACTCACCATCGACCCAAAGATGCTCAATATCTGTCCCGGACAAAAGGAAAATGGCCGACGGCCTGAAACTAATGCAGAGAGTAGCACGTTTTAATTTTGAATTTCCAGCTTCTTACCAGGTTGGAATCTTGTTTTTATTTATTTTTTTGAGACAGAGTCTGGCTCTCTTGCCCGGGCTAGAGTGCCGTGGCATCAGCCTCGCTCACAGCAACCTCAGACTCCTGGGCTCAAGCGATCCTCCTGCCTCAGCCTCCCGAGTAGCTGGGACTACAGGCATGCGCCACTATGCCCGGCTAATTTATACATGTATATTTTTAGTTGTCCATATAATTTCTGTCTATTTTTAGGGGAGACGGGGTCTCACTCTTGCTCAGGCTGACCTGGAACTCCTGACCTCGAGCGATCGACCTGCCTCGGCCTCCCAGAGTGCTGAGATCATAGGCGTGAGCCACCGCGCCCGGCCAGGAATGCTAATTTCTATATTCACTTTAGGGAGCAGTTGGCAACACTGCTGGTTAATTTGAAGAAAAGCATCCCTTTCAACCTAGAAAACTCCAATTCCTGTCATATTCTAGAGAAATGCTAGCAAATGTGCACAGTGAGACATAAGGAGGACTATTCGGTGAAGTATTTTTATATCGTCATAGAAAGGAATTGTGGGCAATTTCAATGTTCCAGCCATATGCCACCTTATGATCCAGTGATGCAGTTACAATTAATGACCTAGAGCTAAACATATCAATATGAGTAAATCTCAAAAACATTACATTAAGGGCTAAAAACAAATTAAAAAAGAATGAATAGAGTAGGATTCCATTTTCCGCTGTTCAAAACCACAAAAAACAAGATATACATACCTACAGCGTTATGGTATTAAAAGTTTCATGGGCGCAAACTCTAATTTAGGATGGTGTTTATCTCTAGAGAATACGGTAGGAATGAAATCCAGGAAGAATTGACAGGGACCGTATTTGTATTGATTTATCAGTATGATGACTGGTGGTGGTGGTAGTTTTTAACATTAAATAAATATGGCAAATGTTAAGATTTCATAAAATTAGGTTCCCTATATATCTCCTCATTGTTTCCCAATTTTAAAAAATCCCTGACAATTTCTCTGACTAAGCCAACTTGGGCAAACTGAAGCCAGGTATTTTAGACCAGAACTTTCCCGATTTGCTTCAGTGTTAAGAAAGGAATCGTAAAGCCTCACTCACCAATTCCTCTGATCGCCTTACGAATGGCTTCAGCGTCCGCCGATGGGCTGAAGTCTGGGTAATTTCTTATTGTGCCTCGGTGTCCAACCTGGAAAGAAATATTTGGAAGTGCCACTGGTTCAAAACAACATCTGCCTTTATGTTACATACGTGTATTCCCGTGTGCATCTGGGAGGCGCACGACAAACCCATGATCTGCTCACCTCCCTGCCCGTTCAGGAGCGGCTCAAGAGAGGGTCTCTCCTCCTCAGACACGCAGGCAGGACGACACCCACCACAAACCTCAGGAGGCCTCTTTTCCTCTTGTGTAAAAGTGACAAAGATCAAACACTGGTTCTCTGGAGCCACGAGCTGTGTTACTCCTGGTGACTCTGAAGAATATTTGCTTTATCACGCCTGTCATCCCAGCACTCTGGGAGGCCGAGGCGGGAGGATCGCTCAAGGTCAGGAGTTCGAGACCAGCCTGAGCAAGAGCGAGACCCCGTCTCTACTAAAATAGAAAGAAATTATCTGGATAAAAATATATATAGAAAAAATTAGCCAGGCGTGGTGGCGCATGCCTGTAGTCCCAGCTACTCGGGAGGCTGAGGCAGGAGGATCGCTTGAGCCCAGGAGTCTGAGGTTGCTGTGAGCGAGGCTGACGCCATGGCACTCTAGCCTGGGTGACAGAGCGAGACTCTATCTCAAACAAAACAAACAAACAAACAAAAAAATCAGAGAGTGTGAGCACTTTGCCCAGCACAGCACCAGGTGTTTCACACACATTAACTACAACCTGTCTGACAGCCCGGAGAAGTAAGAGTGAGACGTTTCATACCAACAGCACTGAGGTTTTTTTTTTTTTTTTTTTTTTTTGAGACAAAGTCTTGCTCTGTTGCCCAGGCTAGAGTGCCGTGGCGTCAACCTCACTCACAGCAACCTCAGCCTCCTGGGCTCACACGATCCTCCTGTCTCAGCCTCCCGAGTAGCTGGGACTACAGGCATGTGCCACCATGCCCGGCTAATATTTTCTATATATATTTTTATCCAGATAATTTCTTTCTATTTTAGTAGAGACGAGGTCTCGCTCTTGCTCAGGCTGGTCTCGTACTCCTGACCTCGAGCGATCCTCCAGCCTCGGCCTCCCAGAGTGCTGGGATTATAGGCGTGAGCCACCGGGCCCGGCCAGCACCAAGATTCAAGAAGACTGGAGAATTTGCTCAAGTTCACACAGCTGATTAAGCAACAGGATCTGAATTTAAACTCAGACTAGACTATTCTAGCCCGTGCTGTGCTGGGTGTTTCCTGAAACGCAGCGTCTACACCGTCTGGGGTGACAACTTTAAAACGCATCTGACCAGGCCCCGACCTGGGTGCTAAATTCTGCACATTTAAGAGGCCCCCAGACGAGTCTGTGCCACACAGGTATTTACGGGGCTGCTTCTGAACACAGGACGACAACATTGTGGTCAGATCCCAATCGTTTATGAATTATGCACAATCAGGGTTTGCAGGGTAGCTGTGGCCTTTTCCCTGCCCTCTGCCACCCCCGCGTCAAAATATGCTAAAATTCCAACAAGCAGACTCAGAGGAGGATGAAATTCCCACTCTATTACTCAACTTTTTTCACCTACTAAGAATTAAACGGGGAGCAACAGTTTGTTTAATTAAAAAAAAAGAAAGAAAGAAAGAAAGAAAGAAAGAAAAGCACAGGTATATACACCAGCTTGAAAGAGGGCATGAGAATCCTGAAGTTGGATTTTAGTGAACTACTTAAAACTGCTTCGGTTATTTCAACGAACAGTATCATTCATCTGATAGACTTTGCTGTCCACACCATCCAGAAATATTTACATGACTTCCAAAAAAAACAAAAACAAAACAGTAAAAGGAACTAATGGAGTTTTTTATACTAATATATGTCAGCCAGCAAACAACGTGTTTCACAAACATTTAACTCTTTCAAGGACCTTAACGAGGTGGACTTTATTATTTCCAACTAAAAATGGAAGAAACTCCATCTCAGAGAGATTATGCGCTTAGCAGAACTGTGCTAACAGGGCAGCCGGATTCGAACCCGCCCCCCTAGACGCCCCTGCTCCGCACGGCACCGTGATGCCTCCGGAGACTCCAGCTCGGTGGTCCCCAGACTGCGGTTCCCACAGCGTGAACATCACCCGGGGACTTCGCAGCAATGCCGCTTCTCGGGCCCACCCGACTCTCACTGAGTCAGCAACTGCGGGGCTGGGACTCAGCACCGTGTCCTAACAAGGCTTCCGGTGACTCTGACGCACGGTAAAGACCCCACTGCTTTATCTCATGCTCAGCTACCTAGCAAATCTCAGCAAACATGAGCAAACAAGTCACGGAGTCTTCCACGGGGCTGGAAGGCGAAGAACTGGATGGTGGGCTCGCTGCTCAGGCCCGCTGGCGTCTTCACAGCCAAGCAGAGCTGCTCACCCGCCGGCTTCCTTGATATTTCGGTGGCTGATCAGTGTCTGTCTGGTTTGTCCCCAGTAACCCTGGCGCCCTCACTCGCCCTCACCCTAACCCTAACGCAGGACGTCGCACGAATACTTAGCAAAGTCTTTCATTTTTTTTCTTACATCTTGTTTCATCAGCTTTGCCTCCACAGCCCTTAAACACCTCCAGCTGTTTTCTATTTCTTTGCCACGACCCCCGAGAGAGGCCAACCTGTTTGCGACTCACAAAAGCTACCCAGAGCGCACTGGGTTTGCAAGAAATTAAACATTCATACTCAGAAGGACGCATGAAGGAGAAAAACACAAGATGCCAACCACCCACCCCTGTTGACACGAAACATATTTAAAGCCAAACGCCCCACCAGCCGCTGCAGGCGGATTCTGAAGACGAGGCAAAGAAAAGTCACTTGTCACCTCGTAAAGCCCCATAAAGACCACAGGAAAAAATTAAGGCTTCAAATCAAACGCTCAGATAAACTCCAGGACTCAGGAGCTTTCAAAGAGCCAGGGAGAAATGATCACTCTCCGCTCAGTGTCAAGACACTCTGTTGGGTCACGGAGCTTTGTGACTCCAGGAAAAATGGAGTAAACTACAAAAAACACGGCAATATCACAACTCTTAGAGGTGGATCACTGAAAAAAAAAAAAAGGCAAAAACCAGCAATCAAAACTTGGAAAACGCTCAATTTTTCAAGTGAAAGGCAGTTTTCAAAACCAAGGAAACCCCTCGTTCAATTGTTCAAGTGAAAAGCAGCTTTCAAAACCAAGCAAAGCTTTCTGTAAAAGGCCCAGGAATGAAATACGGCCAAGGCAGGCGGCTGTTACTCGGGGAATCGTGTCTGCTCCTCCAAGAGCAGCCGAAGTCCTAACCCACAGCGTCACAGAATGGGAGCTTACGTGGACACAGCTTAGTGCAGATGTGAGGGACGAGGATGAGGTCTTCCTGGAGGAAGGTGGGTCCCCATCCGAGGTGACCGGGGCCTTAGAAGCAGCAGCCACGGGGAGGCAGAAACAGCCAGGAAGGACGAGAGAGACAATGAGGGCAGAGCCCGGAATTACGCAGCCGCAACCAAGGAACACCGAGCTTGCAGGTGGAGGAGACCAGAATTCTCCTCCCAAAACATGAAGAATTGCTGAGCAGAAGACAAGGAAAAACAGATGCACGGAGATCTCTGTCCTCCCTCTATTTGCCTAAAAACAGGACACAGATTTACGGAGACAAAAGCTGTCCCGCCCGCGTCTCTACCAGGGAGAAGGGAAGTTAACCACCAATACAGCTGTAGACCCTTAGGCGCCTGGCCACGGCCCTAGAGGAATCCACATTAGCCAGTTTGACTAACCTTGATCCTGCCAGTGTTTTGCCTCCTTCTCCAAAAGTCTGTAGAGACTCGAAGTCCTTTTCCATCGTCTTGTCATTAAAAATTCACCCTCTCTGCTGAAGATGCCCCGTGAGCACCTTCCTCTCTGAGAGCCACTCGGGGTTTCTCCACGTACCTTTGAAATACGTGTCAGTAAACCTCTGCTTGGTTTTCTCTTGTTCATCTGCCTTTCGTAACAGGGGTCCTGCTTGCTCTCCTGCCCCAGTCAGCCCCCAGAAACCAGGCAGAGGCGAGGAAAGAGTCCCGACAGATTTCGGGGGAGGATCGCCCTCGATTTCAGCCTTCAGGCTCTCGAGCTGAGAGAGGATAGACTCCCGTTGGTTGAAGACACCAGCTGGCGGTCCTTATTACGGCAACGCTGGGAGTTAAAGCGGCAGGTGAAATGCCAGCGGAAAACACGGGTATCCACGCGGTTCCGGCAGGGGAGGTCCTAGGGCCTCCCTCCTCCGGCCGGCTGGCAGGGGTCCCTAGGGAGGCCCCCCACGGCCAGGGGACAGAGGGCAGAGCACAGGCAGGCGGGGTGAACGTCCCCCCGCGGGCAGGACTGGCAGCCAGGGACGCCGGAGAGATGCCAGGCTGGCGTCCTGGCTTTGTTTGCAATGTGTCCAGCAGGCCTGGAGGAAATGTTTCCATCGGCTCTTGTGCCCACTCAAAGGAGAGACATTCCTCCCTTCCAACCTTCCACCAGGGGCACGAGCGTTGGAATCTGATAACAGGGCAGGGTGTGAGCTGGCGGAGAAAGGGAACGTGATTTGGAAGACAGGGACAAACAAGCAATCTGTGTTGTGTTTTCCATGAAACACGGATTATAATAATTAGAAGCCTTGGCCGGGCGCAGTGGCTCACACTCTGGGAGGCCGAGGCGGGAGGATCGCTTGAGCTCAGGAGTTCGAGACCAGCCTGAGCAAGAGTGAGACCCCGTCTCTACTAAAAATAGAGAGAAATTATCTGGCCAACTAAAATTATATAGAAAAAAATTAGCCGGGCATGGTGGCACATGCCTGTAGTCCCAGCTACTCAGGAGGCTGAGGCAGGAGGATCGCCTGAGCCCAGGAGTTGGAGGTCGCAGTGAGCGAGGCTGATGCCACGGCACTACAGCTGGGGCTACAGAACAAGGCTGTTTCAAAGAAAATAAAAAATAATTAGAAGCCTTGACCCCTCCGAAGGGCGTGTCACTCATGGGTCACCCGCCTGGCCCGCCTTTTGCTCTCCTGCGTCCCCTCCTGGCTTCTTCCTGCCTCGAGCATTTATTCTCCGTGAGCTCAGCCACCTGCCCGACCGTGGAAGGTCCCTTCCTCTCCTCTTTCCCGCTAATCCCGCTGTGGGTTATTCCTGCCGCTGCCTCCTGCGAGCAGACAACGCCTGCATTCACAGCCCCAGCCCAGACTTTGTGTTGAGCACTGCTCGTGTATATTCAACGTCTACTCCATGTACCCGTTTTGATATCTCACATATCAACTCATTATTTCCTCCCAAGCTATTTCTTCCCCCATGAGACACTTAATTATATAGCGCTTACTGGTACTTTATAGATACCTGCTCGTTTAATTCTCAAAAACACTATTACTATCCCTGTTTTATAGGGGAGACGATGGAGGCACAGAGAGGTTAAGAAACTTGGCCAAGGTCACACAGCTAGTTGGCGGCGCAGCCAGGATTGGAACCCAGGCAATCTGGGCCCACGTGCTCTGTGTCCTCAATCTTCCCCACCCCTGTGAACAGCACAAGGGACCTGGGAATCTGCTTTGATTCCTCCATGTCTCTTTCCCCCCAAATCCAGTCCACCAGCGAGGCCTGTCGAGACTCTTACGAGGGTAATTTCACGTACGCCCCTCCCAGCCTCCCGGCCCCGCTGCCGGCCAAGTCAGCACCCTGGCTCTCCCGGACCCGAGCTGTCTCCCTCTCTGCTTCCTCTTGCCCATCTCTGACCGTGTCCCACTGGGCAGGTGACAGATCTAGGTCAGATGTTGTCACAGCCCTGCTTAACACTCCCCCCAATACTGAACAAAGCCCCAACCCTGGCACTGCTCTGTGGGGCTTTGCATGGTTCGTCCCAGCCTCTCTCCTTTGCCCACCGCACTTCCGTTCTCGGGAAGTCCGGCTGCGACACCTGAACCTGTCCCCACCTGGGTGCCGTTGTCTGTGCCGTCCCCTGAGCTGGAACCTGCCTCCACCTTCAGTCCCCTCCTCCGGGGCCACCTTCTCTGGCAGGTCTCCCTTGGTGCCCGGTCTGAGTCCCCTGCTGTCCTTCGCCACGTTGGCACCCGCCCTGCCTTAGCACTCAGCATTCGGTAACGTCTCCCACCATTTATACCGCCTCTGTCTCTCCTCTAAAATACAGTTCCCGAGGGGGGAGACCGTCGGCTTCCCTCGTCCCCACGTCCCCACGTCCCCAACTCTGTGCTCCGCCCCCAGACGGCGGCTTCATAAACAAAGGGAGTGAGTTTGCTGAGAGCAGATGGAAGCAAGACAGAGACGCCCCAGGGTGCGGGGGTCTCACCAAGGTCTACGCCAGACAGCCGGCCGCTTCCTTCAAATCCCGACAGCCCAGAAATCCAAGGGACCCGGGGGACACAAACTGTATCCGGGGAGACTTGGGAGACGCAAATGTGAAAGGCGTCCCCTTCCCCAAATTCTCTCTCGGGTTAGCACACCGCGCCTTTCCCGGGGTCCGAGCTCCGCCGTCATCCCCTCGGGTGAACAGCGGAAACGGGACCACGGTGTCCTCGTGTGTCAAACCGCCCGGTCTGGCTCCCAGGGAAGGACGGAAGAGTCAGCTGGGCAGGGAGGCTGTGCCGTCCGACTCCCCGTAAACACGTCACGTGCGCTGGCCTGTCCTGTGCGCAAGTGTCCACCCGAGGGTCCTTCCCCAGCACCTCCACCACGAGGGTCCCTTCTTAAACACCTTCTACACGGTGCCCATGTTTTTGAACGATCCTGTCTGCCAATCCGCATTTATTACCCAACATTAACCCGTTTTCCCCCATTACGAAAGATTTAACTAATAATCAGAACTTCTGACCAGCAGAAGATAGTCAATGTCATTAGTGATAACATAATTTCAGTAAAAAATAGAAGACTAGGGTGTTCTGGGAGCTCCGTGCCTTAGTGTGAGTGATGCCTACGTGGTAAATTAGGAATCCGTCTGGTATGTGTACTGGTTCCCGGCACAGAGCTTCAAAAGCCCCTGGCATTTCCTGAGTGATGGGAGTGTCACAGTCGTGCTATTGAGGTGACTCACGGCAGGCTCTGAGATAACCCCGAGATAAGAGCCGTCCACAGCAAGGCCAGCCCTGTGATGACGATGACGATGACAAGGACGGGTCGGCCAACCCCGGAGGAGGAAGGGCGGCCCGGAGACCGAGATCAATCGTGCGGCCGATGATTGAATCAACCGCGCCCGCAGACTGGGACCCAGTGAAACTCCGGACACTGAAGCCCAGAGGAGCTTCCCGGGTGACGTTCAGGGACGATGATGAAGATGATGATGATGATGCACCTGGCTCCGCAGGGGGAGGGGATGGAAGCTCTGGATTCCAGATCCTCCCACAACTTCCCCCGTGCGCATCCCTTATGACAAATCTGTAATCGTAATCCTTCCAGTGAGTCCTGTGAGTCATTCTAGCGGATTATGGAATCGAGGGGATCCCGTTTGCAGCCAGCAGATCCGGGGTGCAGGTGGCTCCCGGGACCCAGACCTGGCGTCTGCAGTGCGGGAAGTTTTGGGGAGATCTGGGCCCTCAAACCTGTGGAGTCGGATGCTGACACCGGGTGGTGAGTGTTGGAATCGTATTCCAGTGTATCCACGCGGAGCGGAAACAGAGCGTTATGTGTTTTTAGAAATATGTGTATGTTAAAAATATTATAAAATATTGAAAATAGGAGTGGTCAGAAAGAATCTGTCTGAGGCCGAGCCACCTGTTTTTGGTGGCTGAGGGAGCCGTTTCCACGGGGAGGAATGCTGCTGATTTGCAACAAAATCAGATCCAGGAAAACAGGCAGAAGTTCCTTTGCTAAAGCAGCTGCAGGGATATTATGTAGCAAGGAATATGTTATTAAAATAAAATTAACATATTGAGATAATAATGATTATAATTAATATTTATTGACTGGTCACTTCATGCCAGTTTGTGTTTTGCACCAACTGGTTTAATGCCTACAAACACTAAATGAGGTAGGTGCTATTATTGTACCCATTTTATAGGTGAGGAAACTGAGGTAGAGAGAGACTAAGTAACTTGCTCAAGGTCATATTCGAGAGCCTGCCTTTTAATCAATTAGGGAGTTATAAAAGGGAGAACTGGGATTGTGGTTGGACTGTCCTCATTCTACTCCCAGTACAGCCTGTTGAACTAAGTACTTGCTCATTTAACTGTGTTTTGGCTGAACTTCAAGACAAAGTGAGTGGGCACTGTATTTACGTAACATATTTTTGTAAAACTTCTTTCACCCCTGGGTGACAGAGCAGCCCCATGTTCCCCTTCCCCATTTTGCAAACCAGAGCTCGGCAGGGAGAGAGGAAAGTCACAGGAAGTCAGGGTGTTAGTAACAGTTCCTGGTGAGTACGATGATTATGAGTTAATTTAGAAAGATTCTAGTACCATAATAAAAATTCTAATTTGAGAGTTCAAACAAATGGGAATTGCAGTTAGTGTTCTGTAAAAGGAAGTTAGGAATTGACTGAGAGGGAAAGAGTTCCTACTGTTTACATGAGAACACAGCACTGTATGCAGACGGCTCACGCAGGAATACACCGCTGTGGTTTCTTAACAGCCGTGTTTCTAGACATTCTAATCTGTAGGCTTCCCGAGCGCTTGCTGTGGCCCCAAAGGCACCATGTGACAAAGATCTCTCAGTTCAAGGAGGAGACACTGACAAGATATCGGGCCTTTTCATCACAAATGAAGTAGCAGAACACATGCCTGAACGGAGATATTCAACATTTCCAAACAAAGGAAACGCCAACACAACAGAGTTGCTAACTCATCTGGACCAACGCGGGGTTGCAACACTCCACGTGAAACATAAAAGACCTAAGAATCCAGCCGGATTTTCATCTTCAGGGCAATACACTGAAACTGCAGCCTAAGTCTTTCCCCTGGATATAGCACGCTAATAAACCAAACCACCCCTCCCCGCGCCCAGCTGCTCTACAGCCGTAGAAATGCATACACTCAATGGCTTGTTTGTTTTGGGTGTGTATGTGCTTTTGTGAGTAAGAGAGAAAAAGAGAACAGATAAAACTTTGTGATAAGAATATATATAGAATTCTAGGCCGGGCGCGGTGGCTCATGCCTGTAATCCCAGCACTCTGGGAGGCCGAGGCGGGTGGATCGCTCGAGGTCAGGAGTTCGAGACCAGCCTGAGTAAGAGCGAGACCCCCGTCTCTACTAAAAATAGAAAGAAATTATATGGACAACTAAAATATATATAGAAAAAAATTAGCCGGGCCTGGTGGCACATGCCTGTAGTCCCAGCTACTCGGGAGGCTGAGGCAGGAGGATGACTTAAGCCCAGGAGTTTGAGGTTGCTGTGAGCTAGGCTAACGCCACGGCACTCACTCTAGCCCGGGCAACAAAGTAACACTCTGTCTCAAAAAAAAAAAAAAAAAAAAAAATATATATATATATATATATGTGGAATTCTGTAAATCTGAGGGAGTTTTTGTTTTGTTTTGGCTTTTTACCATGGTTAAGAAAAACCACGAAATATATTTTCTTAACCATTTCTAAGTACACAGTTCAGTAGTGCTGAGAATATTCACGTTGTTTTGAAACGTATCTGCAAACTTTTTTATCGTTTGGAACTGAAACTCTGTGTCCACCAAACTCCCCTCTCTCTCCCCCCCCCCGACCCCCCCGGTCATTCCCAAGCACCACTCTGCCTTCTGTTTCTACGGATTTGCCAACTTTCAACAGCTTTTGCAAGTGGCATCGTACGGGGTTTGTCACTTCATAACCGGCTCATTCCCGTAACAGGATGTGCTCAGGGTCTGTCCAGGCTGCAGCCCGGGTCAGAATTCCCTTCCTTTCCACGACCCAGTAATACTCCCCCGTGCGCACACAGCGCATGCGGTGTAGCCACTCACTCCAAGGGACGGTGGCGGCTCCCCTCTCCTGGCCGTCGGGAAAAGTGCCGCGCTGGGCACGGTCTGGCAACCTCTCCTCAAGACCCTGCTTTCGTTTTCTTTGGAGACAGACCCAGCAGTGGGGTTGCTGGATCGTAAGGTGGTTCTAGTCCTAATTTTTGGCAAACTGCCGTATCGTTTTCCGTAGCAGTTCTGGGTTGTTCTTTATCTTTGCTCTCTGAGACCTCGCTTGTGAATATCAGTTTTTTATTCTGGGAACGGGGAAACAAGGAAAAAAGGGGGGCAGCAGGAGCCCCTCTCTGGCCAGGGCCTCTCTCTTCCCTTGTGGGTCTGCCCTCGGGGCTCTGGCCTGTCCCCGCCTTCCTTTCCAGCCCCTCAAGGCCAGACGCTGCCACCTCTGATGCAGCCGTCCCCCCAGCCCCCTGCGGGCAAAGCAACGGCCCCCCTCTAAAGTGCCCGCACCACAATCCTTGGAAACTGCAACGAGTCATGTCTCATGACAGAACTCTGCAATGTAAGGACAGAGTTCAACCTGCAGCACCCAGGGGGCCCAGTCTCACCGCTCGGAGCTTGTCTCCCGCTGGAGAAGAAGAGGACGGCAGAACGGCGATGCCCCGGGAAGAAAACCCAAAGGGATTCCCAGCACGAGAAGGACTCGAGGCACCGTGGCTGGTTCTGAGCCGTGGGAGCCTGCAAGAGCTGCCGGCGCGAAACCTCAGTCCCGCAGCTGCAAGGAACTCGATTCCGCCAGCAGCCCAAATGAGCTCAGAGCAAGATTCTCCCCAAAGTTTCCGGAAAGGAAGGCCGCCTGCCCCCTCTTTGATTTTTGTGCTAGGAAATCCATTTCAGGGCTCTGACCTCTAATAGAGCTGTGAGCTAGTGGGTGAATGTTGCTTTAAATCGCTCAATTTGCGGTGATTTGTTACGGCTGCGGCCACGACAGGAACTGAAGACCCTTGATCGCACCTGCCTGGGTCTCTCCCGGCCCTTCAGAAATGGGGCGTCAGCCAAGAGCCCGGCCCACTCCACGGCAGTTTAACCAATGGACAGGGCTGGAGGGAAACTGTGATTGTTTTAACACCAGCACTTTGGAGAGATGCTTTTTTTTTCTTTTGAGACAGAGTCTCACTCTGTCAGCCCAGGGAGAGTGCCGTGGCGTCAGCCTCGCTCACAGCAACCTCAGACTCCTGGGCTCAAGCGATCCTCCTGCCTCAGCCTCCCGAGTAGCTGGGACTACAGGCATGCGCCACCATGCCCGGCTAATTTTTTCTATATATATTTTTAGTTGTCCAGATAATTTCTTTCTATTTTTAGTAGAGACAGGGTCTCGCTCTTGCTCAGGCTGGTCTCGAACTCCTGAGCTCAAGCGATCCTCCCTCCTCGGCCAGAGTGCTGGGATGACAGGTGTGAGCAACCACACCTAGCCAAAGATGATTTTTTAAAATCTATCCATATTTCATCTCCTTCGTTGCTGTATTTTATTCACCTGAAATTTATTTTCACGTAAAGGAAAATGAATACAGATTTACCTTTTCCCCAAATAACTAGAAGTTTTCCTAATACTTATTGAATAATCCATCTTTTTCTCTCTGGTATGAAACATCACCTTTTCATATCATAAATTCCTAAATTATTTACTAAATTTATTATCTGTTTTTGACATCTCTGCTTGGGAGTCACCACAGTATTTTAACTATGTAACTTTATGATACATTTTTTTTTTTTTTTTTGTTGAGACAGAGTCTCACTTTGTTGCCCAGGCTAGAGTGAGTGCCGTGGCGTCAGCCTAGCTCACAGCAACCTCAAACTCCTGAGCTCAAGCGATCCTCCTGCCTCAGCCTCCCGAGTAGCTGGGACTACAGGCATGCGCCACCATGCCCGGCTAATTTTTTCTATATAGATTTTTAGGTGTCCATATAATTTCTTTCTATTTTTAGTAGAGACGGGGTCTCGCTCTTGCTCAGGCTGGTCTTGAACTCCTGACCTCGAGCGATCCACCCACCTCGGCCTCCCAGAGTGCTAGGATTACAGGCGTGAGCCACTGCGCCCAGCCTATGATACATTTTTAACATGTTATTATTTTTGATATCCTCTAGCTTTTCTTGGCATATTAATTCTTCTTATCAACTTGCAAAAAATTTTTGACATTTTGACTTTCCGTGCTTTGATTTGACTCGTGCAAGTTACTGTGTTGTGAGGACTTGATTTTCGCTTACCCAGACCGAGGCCATGACGTCCCCCCTTTGCCTTGGGCTGAGATCTCACTGACCTATGAAAGGAGAAAAATTATTAATGCTAAATGGCATGATTCAGAACACCATGACCTCAGCCCAACTTTAATCCTGAATCCAGAAAACAGAGGTCAGTGTTCAGAGAAAACCGTTCTCAGGAAGACGCTGCGTCTCTGGCATCGGGCACCCACTGGCCAAACGGACGGGACCGTGCTAGGCCCCTGAGTCTCTAAGACAAGAGAGAAAAAAAATCTCTGCACTTACGGGGTTTGCAAATACGCTTCCTGGAAAGTTAATTTTTGACTTGCTTAAAATCCAACAGAACAATGTCGGTCACTGATGTCTGACCAGGGCACTGATGTCTGACCATCGCAGGGAACAGTAACAGCAACACTATGGGAAGTTGCTGGAATTGCTCCTCCCAACCAAACCAACACAGATTTCAGCTGCTTTTGATGTGATTCCCCGTGCTGGACGGTGGGACCCGGTGGGACCTCCCTGTATGTGTCACAGGGCTCCCAGCCTCCAGCCTGGGATAAAGACACATCTGCTCTTGAGGGTTCGGTCCAGTTCTTGGTAGGTGCAGACGTTCTCTGGGAACTCAGACACACCCTCCATAAGCAGACATTATTCACACACGCCCGGTGTAGCTCCAGGGTAGATTCAGAAATGCAAGTTACTCCACCCATCCTGGGAACAAAGTATTCTAAATATTCAAGTATAGCCCCAGAGCAGAGTTCAACAGGAAATGACACCAGGAATCCTTGAAAACATTCAGCTCTTTTTCTCAGGCTCTCGGTAGCCTGGGGCAGTCAGCTCTCTGCTCAGAAAGTCTGACGCTCTGTATACAGAGGCTCCTCGACTTACAAAGCTGAAAATCGAGCAATCGTGAGTCGCGGACCGTCTGTATACAGTGGATAGAAGGTATTACTAGCTCTGGTTTTGCCTCCTAAAGCCGGACACAACTGCTCTGAGCCTCAGTTTCCTCATCTGTAGGAAGGGGAGGACGGCTCTTGCGAGCATTGAATGGGACGTATAGTAGTAATACCAGCCAGGGTCTTGGGCTCGCACTATGTGCCAGGTTATATAAAAAATGCTAGGTCAGGTGCGGTGGCTCCCGCCTGTCATCCCAGCACTCTGGGAGGCCGAGGTGGGAGGATCGCTCCAGTTCAGGAGTCCAAGACCAGCCTGAGCAAGAGCGAGACCCCGTCTCTACCAAAAATAGAAAGAAATTATCTGGACAACTAAAAATATATATAGAAAAAATTAGCCGGGCATAGTGGCGCATGCCTGTAGTCCCAGCGACTCGGGAGGCTGAGGCAGGAGGATCGCTTGAGCCCAGGAGTTTGAGGTTGCTGTGAGCGAGGCTGACGCCATGGCACTCACTCCAGCCCGGGCAACAGAGTGAGACTCTGTTGCAAAACAAACAAACAAACAAAAATGCTAGAAGGTCAATTTCCCAAGACTGGGAATTTTTGTTATGTTTTTTTCACTGGGGAATGGCAGGTCCTGAAAAAATACGTATTGAACGAGTGAATGATTTAATACACGCCCCCCAATCATGCGGTGTGTTCGGGATCATTAGCAGCATCTCCCCTTCGTACAGTAAGAAGTCGGGGTACAGAGAGGTATGAAAACATTCCAAAGTCACACAGCCAGTGAGGGGACCCACAGCATCTAGACAGCTGGACGCCAGGGCACCCAGGGGAGCTCCAGGCTCCTGCCTCACCTGGTGCTTGGCTCACACTGGGCCAACACGGACGCCCGGCGGGTGTTGATCCAGCATAATTTGTAAATTATTAAGAAGTATTACTGATTTATCATTTAACTTTTAAGAAATATTATAAGGAATTGCTGCACAGCGGAGGCCAAATGAGGCAACACATCCTCTGAAAGGGATCACAGCTGTCCCCATCACTTCCTTACACCTCCTGCTCTACTGCTATTTCTAAACGGACCTCTCTCCACAGCCACCTGGCTCTGGGAACCAGGCTCTGGTTTCTTTACTTTTTTTTTTTTTTTTTTTTTTTCTTGAGACAGAGTCTCGCTCTGTTGCCCAGGCTAGAGTGAGTGCCATGGCGTCAGCCTCGCTCACAGCAACCTCAAACTCCTGGGCTCAAGTGATCCTCCTGCCTCAGCCTCCCGAGTCGCTGGGACTACAGGCATGCACCACCATGCCCGGCTAATTATATATATATATATTTTCAGTTGTCCATATAATTTCTTTCTATTTTTAGTAGAGACGGGGTCTCGCTCCTGCTCAGGCTGGTCTCGAGCTCCTGAGCTCAAAGGATCCTCCCACCTCGGCCTCCCAGAGTGCTGGGATTACAGGCGTGAGCGCCCGCCCTTCTTTACATTTTTAAATTCCCTTTCTGGTCAGTCTGAAGTTTTCTGCCTCATGAAAACCAACAGCGATGACATTTTCATCAGTGACATTTTTAGGAGGTTGATTAAACGACCCGGCGGCCGGGCCTCGCTGTCTATCCGGCCCGGGCTGCGCAACTTCTCACCCGCAGCCCGAGGGGCCTCCGACCCCCAGAGCCTGGAGGAACCGCGATTGCTACCTGCGGTCACCTGCGACCAGGTGAGCCTGCGACCAGGTGAGCCCGCACCTGCCACTCGGTCGCCGGGGACGACTCCCAGCCAGTGAGCAGGTCTGTGGCGATCAAAGAAAACAGCCTTTTCTGGGAAAAGCAAACTTCTCAAACTTACAACGCCCAGTATTTAAATTCATTTTTCTTCTACCTCCTAAAAAACTAGGTAAAATAAACTCCGTGGAGAGCAGGACGGCTCGCAGGACGGCGGGGCTCCCGGGGCTCAGAGCCGGGTCTGCGACGCGGGGACCCCAGACCGCCCGACCCCGCCTCCGTGTGTCCCCAAGACCCGCAGCCCCGGGAGGCCGAGGTGGCCGCCGGGTGCCCCGCGCGGGGCGACGCGTCCGGGGACGGGACAGCCGGGTGTCCCGCCGTGACCACAGCCGGGGACCCCCGGGGTACCGCCCGTTGCCGCCCTGGGCCTCAGTCTCCTCGATTCTGCAACGCGGGGTCCCTGTCCTGTCCCTGCCCTGTCCCCGTTCTGTCCCTGTCCCTGCCCTGTCCCTGCCCGGTCCCCGTTCCTGTCCCCGTCCTGTCCCTGCCCTGCCCGGTCCTGTCCCCGTTCTGTCCCTGTCCCTGCCCGGTCTCCGTCCCTGTCCCCGTCCTGTCCCTGCCCGGTCCCCGTCCCTGTCCCCGTCCTGTCCCTGCCCAGCTACCCGGGCCCGGGCGGAGGCTGCACTTACCGCGAAGCGCCGCGGCGGGAACCGGTTTGCGGGAGAACCGCGGACGAAGGTGCGTCGGGGGCGGGTGCTCGCTGCTCCCCGCGGGCGGCCGCGCCCCTCCCCTCCCCCTTCCTCCCCCTGCTCCTCCTCCCCTCCCCCTTCCTCCCCCTGCTCCTCCTCCCCTGCCCCTCCCCCTTCCTCCCCTGCCCCGCCCCCCTGCTCTTCCTCCTCTTCCCCCCGCTCCTCCTCCTCCTCCCCCCGCCCCTCCCCTCCCCTCCCCTCCCCCTTCCTCCCCCCGCCCCTCCCCTCCCCCTTCCTCCCCCTGCTCCTCCTCCCCTCCCCCTTCCTCCCCCTGCTCCTCCTCCCCTGCCCCTCCCCCTTCCTCCCCTGCCCCGCCCCCTGCTCTTCCTCCTCTTCCCCCCGCTCCTCCCCTCCCCCTTCCTCCCCGCTCCTCCTCCTCCTTCCTCCCCCCTCCCCCTCCCCTCCCCTTCCTCCCCCCTCCCCCTCCTGCTCACCGCGGGCGGCCGCGCCCCTCCCCCTTCCTCCCCTGCCCCGCCCCCCCGCTCCTCCCCTCCCCCTTCCTCCCCGCTCCTCCTCCTCCTTCCTCCCCCCTCCCCCTCCCCTCCCCTTCCTCCCCCCTCCCCCTCCTGCTCACCGCGGGCGGCCGCGCCCCTCCCCCTTCCTCCCCTGCCCCGCCCCCCCGCTCCTCCCCTCCCCCTTCCTCCCCGCTCCTCCTCCTCCTTCCTCCCCCCTCCCCCTCCCCTCCCCTTCCTCCCCCCTCCCCCTCCTGCTCACCGCGGGCGGCCGCGCCCCTCCCCCTTTCTCCCCCTGCCCCGCCCCCCCGCTCCTCCTCCTCCTCCTTCCTCCCCCCTCCCCCTCCCCTCCCCTTCCTCCCCCCTCCCCCTCCTGCTCACCGCGGGCGGCCGCGCCCCTCCCCCTTTCTCCCCCTGCCCCGCCCCCCCGCTCCTCCTCCTCCTTCCTCCCCCTCCCCCTCCTCGAGCCCCTCCCCTCCCCTCCCCCCCCACCCCACGTGCGGGCCCGGCCCGCGGGCGGGAGCCGCGTCTATGCAGCCTCCGCCCTCCGGGGCTCCGCGCTTTCTTATCCTGTTTCCCAACATCCTGACACGGACACGCATTTCCTCGGTTTTCGCTTCTTGCATTAAGTTCTTCAAATTTGTTGCAACGCTGATTTCGCTCCAGACACTGAATCTGGAGCCTAGATCGTCCCCACCCGCCGAGGAAGTCACCGCCTGGCGCAGGTGGCAGCGTCCTCTTACCTGTCGGGTTTGCTCCAGGTGGGAGCCCGGGAAGCAGGTGCAGGACAGAATGTGGTTAATGCAAAACTCAGGCTTGTAAAGCAGCAGCCGCGGGGGGCGGGGGGTCCCGGGACTTCGCAGATGTGACAGCTGCGGGCGCTGCTCCCCTCCCTGGTGGAGACGGAGTCATCTGTCCCCAGCCCTCCTGATGAGGCCCGGCCAGAGCTGAAGGGTGGATGCGACTGGGCCGGGGTCCTAGGAGCTGGTTGTTTGCAAAAGAATTTATTACAAGCAGCTGTATCAGCCACTTACTCCCCCCGAAAACCCTCTATAAAACCCAAGGGTCCCCCCTTTTCTCTCCTGGACGCTTTTTCGCCTCCACCCACCTGCACCCAGATGCTCAAAATAAACAGTATTTTGCTACTCGTGAGGCTTCGTGTGTCTCTCTCTGCTCCGGACCTAACACTACCAATAACAGTCAATAACATTTATCTAGTATTCACTCTAAAATTTTCACAAAGAAGCACTGATTTACATTTGTATTTCAACGACTCTATAAGGTAGATACTATTATCCCTATTTTATAAATGAGGAAATGGAGACACAGAGAGGTTAGGTGACTTAAGCAAAGTCACACAGAAAATAGAAGCCAAAGCCAGATTTTTTAGCCCAGGTATGTTAGTAAGTCCCTCTGCCAAGCTTATTGACTCGAGCGTGAGGATTTGAGCCAAAGACTCAGGGAGTCAGTGAGGTGGAAGGTCATTCCAGGCATTTGGAACAACAGAACAAATCAAGGAGGCTGAAAATTAAAACCCTACTTGCACGAGGGAATTCCGAGCCGCTGTGTGTTGAAGGATGTAGTAGAAGCTAATGAAAGTTATCACTTATTGAATGTCAGGCATTGAGGTAAGTCCTCGATTATATAACCTCTTTTATCTTCAAGGCAACTCTAGGAGGTGCTATTTTTAGCAGAATTTGCAGAAGAGGAAAGTAAAGCTTAGAAAAAATGAGAGGTTCTTTTAAAATATCAATAATGAAACCAATAAGCCTCTAGCTGGGTAAGAAAAAAAAGAAAAAGGATATAAATTGCTAATCTCAGACATAAAAGAGAAAACATCACTACAGAGCCCATGGACATTAAAACTGTTAATATGATAAAGGAATATTACACTGTTAACAACTTCCTGCCCACAGATTTGCCTGATCTGGATGAAATGGACCAATTCCTTGAAAGCTATGGCCTGCCAAAACTCACAGAAAAAGAAACAGGCAATATAAATAGGCTTCTATTTATTAACAAAATGGAATCAGTGATTAACTTCCAACACAGAAAGCACCAGGCCCAGATGGGTTCACTGGTGAATTCTACCAGACATTTAAGTAAGAAATTATACCAATTCTCGTCAACCTCTCTACAAGATGGAAGGAATTACCCTAATACCAAAGCCAGACAAAGACATGACAAGAAAGAAAACTACATACTGCTATCTCCCATAAACGCAGATGTGAAAATTCTCAACAAAATTTTAGCAAATTGAATCCAACAATGTATAAAAATAATTATACAACGTAGCCAAGTGGGATTTATCCCAGGTACGCACGTCTGGTTCAACATTTAAAAATCAATTAATGTAATGTACTATACAAACAGGCTAAAGAAGAAAAATCACACGATCATATCAATAGATACAGAAAAAGCATTTGACAACATCCAAAAGTGATTCATGATTAAAAATCTCAGTAAACTAGTGATAGACGGGAGTTTCCTCAACCTGATAAAGAGCATCTAGAAAAATCCTACAGCTGACATCATCCGTAACGGTGAGACACCAGGAACTAGCTGTAGCCACTGCCCAATTGCCACCAAGGAATCGTGCCCAAGCGTCTTATAAAACTAATATTTCTCCTCTGAAGGATGATTTTTGCAGAAGTAAATGTTAGGATCCTGGAAACCAGGTTTATGGTTATCCAAAGAAAGAATTCAGATTGACAAAATTTTCACTAGTCTGAATATATACAAAAATTTTATAGTTTTCTAAGAAACTTTCTCTCTGCCCAACAGAACAAGTTGACAGTCAAATAGAAAATCTTAGAGCAAAGTTGTTGAGGTCCCTGTAAACCATACGGTAAAATGCGAGGGGAAGGCGAACTGGCCGAGTGGGTGTGGCTGTTAAATTCGTATCTGCTCTTAGGTGACAGCCTGTGCCAGCCACTGCTGGCTTCAGGCATTTCACAAGCTGATTGTGAAACAGAGCTATCATGAAAAATTAAATAGATGCAATTGAATAAATTATGTTAAAAACAGAGGTAATAAGTACTCAAAATTAGCCACTTCCTAATTATTTTGCTACATTTTATTACAGGAGCTCCTGAGGTTATTAACTGCCACTGTGTGGTGGGAACACTGGGCAAAGCTCAGGCTGGATTCGGCCCCAGCAGGAGACCACACAGCATGAAAACCAGCAAACGCTACAAATTGCGCCCCCCTCCCCAAAGCCGGCTGTTAAATATTTGCCAGCCCACCACTGTTGATGATCATGGGAAACTTTAAAATTGAGACATAATTTGAGTTCGAGTGTTTGTGATTTATATTAGAAAAGTAACCGAATGGCTCTGAATTTAAGCGCCGTGTAAGGGTTCAGGCAGAAAAGAACAAACTCAAAGGGTTTGAATAATGAGTTTAATAAAGGCACCATTTACAGAAGTGTGGGCAGGTTGAGTCAGGGCATCCACAGGGACGGTGACGTCCCCAGGGACCAGGAGCAGCATGAACTCATGACAACCTCCAGCCGTGCGTGGGCAGGGGAGGGCGGGCGCCCGCCTGGGGCCTGTGAGGACGGGAACTGGGGCAGAGTCGCTGCTCAGCGTGGCCTGGAGGCAGCCGCCCCGGAACCGCCACTGGGGGGGAGAGCAGGGACGGGGGAGACAGAGGCCGTCCTCCCTCCATCAGTGGTTCCACTTGGCCACCGGCGACCCACGGGCACGGGAGCCTTGGGGAGCAGGTGGTGAGAGCCAGGGGAGCGCAGAGCGGGGCGCACAGTTGGTGTGACGGAGACTCAACAGCCGCCCAAGGACTTTTGGGAGTCGGTACAGTAGGACCGAGCAGGGGCTCATTTATTTTTCTTTCTTTATTTTTTTGAGACAGAGTCTCGCTCTGTGGCCCGGGCTAGAGTGCCCTGGCGTCAGCCTCGCTCACAGCAACCTCAGACTCCTGGGCTCCAGCGATCCTCCTGCCTCAGCCTCCCGAGTAGCTGGGACTACAGGCATGTGCCACCATGCCCAGCTAATTTTTTCTCTATATATTTTTAGTTGTCCATATAATTTCTTTTCTATTTTAGTAGAGACGGGGGTCTCGTTGCTCAGTCTGGTCTTGAACTCCTGACCTTGAGCGATCCTCCCACCTCGGCCTCCCAGAGTGCTGGGATTGCAGCCCTGAGCCACCGTGCCTGGCCCCCAATTGGCTCATTTTGGAAACAGTCCTCAGTGGCAGTTTAAAGGAGACATTTTGATGCTGGTTTTTAACAACTTATGGAGATTATTCCAGAGATTGGGATTCTAATAAACTTTTATAACTTGCTGATTAGTCTTGGAACTTCATAGCCCTAAACCAAAATAAGCCTCAGGATAAAATTCTCCTAGCTTTTTTAGAGAGAGTTGCAGCATGGATTTGTTTTGTTGTATTAATCCAGTGATGAAATTTTTCATGACACACATTAAATCTAGGTTATATGAACTTGGGATTATTATTTTTTTTTTTTAAATATTTTTAAGCAACGTCAAATTGTGCTTGGGGCCAGGCACGGTAGCTCACGCCTGTAATCTTAGCACTCCGGGAGGCTGAGGTGGGAGGATCGCTCCAGGTCAGGAGTTCGAGACCAGCTTGAGCAAGAGCAAGACCCCGACTCTATAAAAATAGAAAGAGATTATATGGACAGCTAAAAATATATATAGAAAAAATTAGCTGGGCATGGTGGCACATGCCTGTAGTGCCAGCTACTCGGGAGGCTGAGGCAGGAGGATCCCTTGAGCCCAGGAGTCTGAGGTTGCTGTGAGCGAGGCTGATGCCACGGCACTCTAGCCCGGGTGACAGAGTGAGACTCTGTCTCAACAAAAAAAAGAAAAAAAAATTGTGCTTGGCAAAGCCTTCAAAGATTGGAAATTCTGACATTCATGTAAAACTTTCAAAGAAAATTGTCCAGGACAACTATCTCATGGGCTGTTACAGGGACTGAATGAGGCAGAGGGCAGAGGCGTCATCGCTCGTGGCTGGGGCCCTGCCAGACATTCCCCCACACGGCACTTGATGCTGTTCCTAGAATTCTACTGGGCTGTCAGCTCCTCTCAGTCTGCATTCCAAAGGGCTCTAGTTGGAGTTCTCTCTGGCTTATTTCGGGACAGAATCTCTATTACACATTATGGTATTTTTTTTCTTAATCCTCAGCCATACAAAGAATGACATAATAGCTTTTGCAGCAACTTGGGTGGAACTGGAGACCATTATCCTAAGTGAAGTATCTCAAGAATGGAAAACCCAACACCGTACGTTCTTACTAATAAGCGGGAGCTAAGCGATGGGCACACGTGGGCACAAAGAGACGTAAAGGACATTGGAAACCAAGAAGTGGGGAGTGAGGGATAAAAACTTACCCATCGGGTACCATGAACACTGTTCTGGTGATGGGCGCAGTGAAAGCCCCGACTTCTGAGTTATACAATGTATCCGTGTAACAAAAACATTTGTATCTCTTTAATATGTTGAAATAAAAAGAACAACAAAAAATCTTGTTGACCAATTTTTAAAAACAAACATGCAACGATGCAGCGTGGACTCTTAGAGGGTATAGCAAACATATTCTAGCCGTGTATCTCTTCTGGTTTATTTGTTGATACACACACGCTGTCCTGTTTTGAGTCTCAACGCTATGATGTCATGGAAATGAGAAATAAAGGGGGAAAAAAGCCAAAAAAAAAAAAAAAAAAACCCGCAGCCCCACAATCTTTTATTCTCGCTCCCACTTCTGAGGGTCAGATGTTAGTGTCTGGGGTTACCTTGGGCGGCTGTCCTGTCTCACACTTGCAATGGGATGATTTCTGGGGCTGGAATCGTGTGAAGGCGTGTTGCGTGTTCATTCGTATGTCTGGTGTGTGCTTTAGGGAGAAACATCTGGGCTTCTCCAACAACTCTCCCTGTCTCTACGTGCTCTGGTCACATGGCTCCTGCAGCCGGCGGTGACAGCGTCATGAGACGTCGGACACGGTGGCTCGGAGCCCCCAACGCTGACAGTCCCGTGTGGGGACTCCTGGCCGGCAGATGACTTTGGTCAGATGGACACATTGTCAGGCTTGTTCCAGGTGGGAACTCGAAAAGCAAAGCGTGTACGGGCAAGCGGAACGCGGTAAATGGAAAACTGAGGTTTGGGAATCAGTAGCCCCAGGGGTCTGGGGGGGTCTGGAGAGTCCCCGAGTCCCCCGAGGCTGTGAGCCTGACAGACACCTGCAGGCACCGCATTCCCGTCCCCCTGAAAAGGACGAAGCTGCCCCCCCATCTCTGCAGGACAACACTGACCCGGGGTCCCAGAAACCGGTTGTTAAACAACAATTTTTATTTCTGGCCCAGAGACTCGCCCCCCGCCCCCCAGAAACCCCCTGTAACACCCAGGGTTCTCCCCTCCCTCGGGGCGGACGCTTTTTCGCCTCCCCCCATCTGCACCCGGATGCTCAAAGTAAACAGCGTTTTGCTGCACGTGAGGCTTCGTGTGTCTCTGGGCTGCGGACCCCACACTCAGGGAGCCTGGTCCTGGGGCTCGTCAGCCCTCAGCACACTGAATTCCAAGGTCACTGTGGTCCTTCCCACCAGGCCATTGGGAATTCGGACACAAGGTTTCTTAGGAATCGTTCCTGCTTCCAGCACGTGGAGTTGCAGCCCTGGTGCTGGGACCACAAGGACACAGGTGGAGAGACGCGCAGAGCGAGGCATGTAGGGGGCATGTAGGAGGCGTGTGGGGGGCATGTGGGGGCGTGTAGGAGGCGTGTGGGGGGCGCGTGGGGGACACGTGGGGGGCACGTGGGGGGCACGTGGGGGGCATGTGGGGGGCACGTGGGGGCACGTGGGGGGGCACGTGGGGGCCGTGTAGGGGGGCACGTGGGGGGCACGTGGGGGGGCACGTGGGGGCGTGTGGGGGCACGTGGGGGCGTGTGGGGGCGTGTGGGGGGCACGTGGGGGGGCACGTGGGGGCGTGGGGGGGCACGTGGGGGGCGTGTGGGGGCGTGTGGGGGGCACGTGGGGGCGTGTGGGGGGCACGTGGGGGGCACGTGGGGGGCACGTGGGGGGCACGTGGGGGGCACATGGGGGGGCACGTGGGGGGCACGTGGGGGGACACGTGGGGGGCACGTGGGGGCCGTGTAGGGGGGCATGTAGGGGGCACGTGGGGGGCACGTGGGGGGCGTGTGGGGGCCGTGTAGGGGGCACGTGGGGGGCGTGTGGGGGCCGTGTAGGGGGGGCACGTGGGGGGCACGTGGGGGGCGTGTGGGGGCCGTGTAGGGGGCACGTGGGGGGCGTGTGGGGGCCGTGTAGGGGGCACGTGGGGGGCGTGTGGGGGCCGTGTAGGGGGGCACGTGGGGGGCACGTGGGGGCACGTGGGGGGGGGCACGTGGGGGGGCACGTGGGGGGCACGTGGGGGCACGTGGGGGGGCACGTGGGGGGGCACGTGGGGGGGCACGTGGGGGGGCACGTGGGGGGCACGTGGGGGGCACGTGGGGGGCACGTGGGGGGGCACGTGGGGGGGCACGTGGGGGGCACGTGGGGGGCACGTGGGGGGCACGTGGGGGCCGTGTAGGGGGGCACGTGGGGGGCACGTGGGGGGCACGTGGGGGCACGTGGGGGCCGTGTAGGGGGGCACGTGGGGGGCACGTGGGGGGCACGTGGGGGGCACGTGGGGGCCGTGTAGGGGGGCACGTGGGGGGCACGTGGGGGACACGTGGGGGGCACGTGGGGGCCGTGTAGGGGGGCACGTGGGGGCCGTGTAGGGGGGCACGTGGGGGGCACGTGGGGGGCACGTGGGGGGCACGTGGGGAGGCACGTGGGGAGGCACGTGGGGGGCACGTGGGGGCCGTGTAGGGGGGCACGTGGGGGGGCACGTGGGGGGGCACGTGGGGGCCGTGTAGGGGGGCACGTGGGGGGCACGTGGGGGCCGTGTAGGGGGCACGTGGGGGGCCGTGTAGGGGGGCACGTGGGGGGCACGTGGGGGCCGTGTAGGGGGCACGTGGGGGGCCGTGTAGGGGGGCACGTGGGGGGCACGTGGGGGGCACGTGGGGGGCACGTGGGGGGGCACGTGGGGGGGGCACGTGGGGGGGCCACGGGGGGGCCACGGGGGGGGCACGGGGGGGGCCACGGGGGGGGCCACGTGGGGGGGCCACGTGGGGAGGCACGTGGGGGGGCACGTGGGGGGCACGTGGGGGGCACGTAGGGGACACGTAGGGGGCACGGAGCTCCCACGCCCTCCCTGGGTCCACCGACCCCCGGCAGCCCCGCTGTTCAGCCGTCTGGAAGCTCCCACATTGGAGTGTCTTGGTATGAGGTTCAGACACACAAAACTACTGCTATTGGACTATTAACCTACAAAATCACCAATTTCACGTAGTTGAACCTAATAACATTCCAGATACAGCCTCCCCCTCCCCCTCCCTGGCCCTTTCCTCACAGTCCTGGGGAAACGCACCAGGGCGTAGAGGCTGCGCTGAGGGACAATTGCAGGAAAGAACTGTGAGGATGGGAAGTTCACTTGGAGCTCCCGGCAGCCTCTCGGGAACTTCCAGGCTTGGTTGTGGAGCCCCTTTCCCAGATTTTATAAAAACATGTTTTGAGTCGTGCTGAGTTTGCAAATGTGCCAACAGGGGCCTGCTGGTCACGGTCTGTGGCATGTTTTGTTAGTTTTCCCAAAGGGCACACAGATGCACAGGCTCGCAGAATGCTGGGACCGGCCGGGCTTAGTGCCGTTCTGGCTCCGCCATTTTCCCCTTTTCACGCCAATAAATTCTAATTTAGGGCTTTGGTCGTCTCCAGGGTGAGTTATGGACGCTTAACAGATACATGAGGCCGGGCGTGGCGGCTCCCGCCTGTCACCCCAGCACTCTGGGAGGCCGAGGCGGGAGGATCGCTCAAGGTCAGGAGTTCGAGACCAGCCTGAGCAAGAATGAGACCCCGTCTCTACTAAAAATAGAAAGAAATTATATGGACAGCTAAAAATATATACAGAAAAAATTAGCCGGGCATGGTGGCGCATGCCTGTAGTCCCAGCTACTCGGGAGGCTGAGGCAGGAGGATGGCTTGAGCCCAGGAGTCTGAGGTTGCTGTGAGCTAGGCTGACGCCACGGCACTCTAGCCTGGGCAACAGAGTGAGACTCTGTCTCAAAAAAAAAAAAAGGAAAAAGAAAAAAGAAATAGACGCATGTGCATAGCAGGACACAGCCACCCTCATCTACTATCAAGTATCCTGAGAAGTTCTGATGATAATATAATCTTACTGTATTGCACATGGAGATTTCAGTTACTCTTCCTTGTCCTGGGGTTTCAACTGATTGCAAAGAAGACCTACGATGGTCTGAGGATATATGATTTATTCAGCATGTTGCTCTCAGCATAGTTAACGTGTGTCTCAGGCTCACCACTAGAGGGGTTTTCTCCAAAAATCTGCCTCAAATTTTAGCATGATTTTACTCTTTCAATGGCAACATCTATGTTAATGAGATGAATAACCTAAAAGGAACACAGCAACACAAAAAACAACCAGACCGTCATTTATTAATAAAATTTATGTAGTGGCATATCCTATTGAAGAAATCAGAAATTCATAACACACAAATTCGTACTGGAAATACAAACATCATTTGAGAGTCAGGAAGTCAGGCTGAGAGCACCACGAACGTTTTCCTCAGTCTGAGCAGGTGTGTAACACCCAGGAGTAACAGGTACCCGTGAGAGACTGAGACGAGTATCGTAAGATTGTGTAAACACATCCCAACACCATTTCCCAGTTAATCTGTACGAGTCCTCCAGGGGCCCGGGGTCCAACCCAAGGGCGGCAAAGCAGAAACGGGGCAGGACATTCTTCCTTGTCACCTTCGCAGCCAGCACACGACAGCAAGTAGCCGCCGCGGAGCGTTTTGTCTGAATGACATAAAAGGTTAGCAGACACACGCAGGCACTGGTGAGCGAGTTCGGGAAACGGGAAGCAGAGCTTTGGCTGAAACATAACCCACACGAGGCAGCAAGGTATCTGCTCCCTCAGATGAATTATACAATAAATGAACTGGACAATTCTAGGTCACAGGGTAAATCTCGTCCCTGCGTCTCCTGCCACCTTCTATAGCAGGTCTGCGTCCTCCAGGGACGTGCAGGCCCTGAGTCACCTACGTGCAGGGGGGAAGGGCAGACAGAGAGGGACACGGGGACACGGCGAGGGCTCTCCTGTCTCTCTGGGTCGGGCTCACCAGCCCGCCGGCCACAAGACACTGGTCTGCACGTCACGAAGCCGACACGGTTCTGCCCGGAACCAACCGCCAGAGCCGGTCGTACGCCGCACCCGGCCGGTCAGCAGTTTCAGACTCTGGGGTCCCCCGAATTCATCCTCCCCTGAAAACTCTACACTCATCTCCGAACCCTAAATCAGACCTTCCTCTGAATCTCCGTCCGGTTCTGGAGCAGATTCACGGTCTCGCCTCCAGCTGATACGTTGTGACCACTTTTCGTTCATGCCTCGTTAGGGCCAGGTTCCTGCCCACGTCAAGCGGGGCTTCTTTGTGCCACGTGTAAGATTATTTCACAGTCCAAGTAGGGGAGATGATTTTTCCCCTCTACCTGCTCTTGTGACATCCCGCCTCGCTCTCACCTCCTCTTGCTAAATTCATTCCCCGTTACTCGCCCGTCCCACCATGCACCCTCTCAGCACGCGACCTGGGGTGCTCACACCCGCAAGGCACCGCAGGACAGCGGCAGGCGCAAGGAGCTCGGGGGCCGGGACAGTTGCCTGTGACCTTCACGGTTCACTGTTCCGGCTTTCAGTGCCGAAGTGTCATCAGTCTGGGACGTTCTCAAAGAGCCCGAGTCATTCTCAGACATCACGCAACGCGAACGCTCCGTTCCTGGCTGGGTGGTCACGGTGCGCCGTGAGCAAGGACGAGAACGGGCCTCCAGCCCTACACACCGCGGCATCCTGCTCGCGCTCCCGCCGGCAAGGCAGACACAGGAGAGAAACGCCAGCAAGCCATGTGCACACCACACAAAACCCTTATGCTGATATCTGAACACTGAATTATCTTAAAGCCACGTGTCTATGGCCTTGTCATGTGCTGATGTGGTAAAAATAATTGCCGGAGCTACCAGAAAAGAACCCCCAGGAGAGAAATCCCCGACAAACTGCGCCAGGAGCAGGCCTGCATCTGCCGGGTGACAAACAGCGACGAGAACCGGCGTGCATTTGCTCGCTCCGATTCCCGGCCTGGCTTTTTGCTAACCTACTTTGTTCCACTGAATCACTCGCGTTCCTGAAACACAAACAAAATAAAGGCCGGCGGCTGCCAAAGCTCGAGGGCTTGCCTTTGTGGGACTGGCAAAGCCTGACGCGGCAGGCAAGTGCGCTGGGGGTCGAGCAGCCACGGCGACGCTGAACAAAACGGCCACGGTGATCGAGGCTTCGCAGCTTCCTCGTCAGGGAGAAGCATCTCCGCGAGGCGCGGGCCAGCCGTGAGCAAAGACGTTTCCCGGGCCTGGGCCGACGCCTCACTCACGTGCTCTGAGAGCTTCCCAGCCCCCCATTCCTGGGTTTCTGTCCCCCGCTTTGTAAGGGGGAGCCCTCCGTGCCGGGGCCTGGCAGCAGGGCCGGAGGTTTCCGCCACGATTGCAGAGACGAATCTTTCGCTCTGTGGCAGCTAAAGACGCCGACGTCCCCGGGTGAGACGGGCTCTGGGAAGCAAAGCTCGGTCAGAGCAGCCTGGACCTCAGGGTGTCAGACGGAGGCCAGGGGCCACTATGGACGGGGTGCTAATGAGCAGAATTTTTAAAGGAATCTGGGTGTCAGCAATTCATGCTCCACCGCCCAGACACCCGGGAGAAGCCCGAGGAGGAGAAAGCCGGGTGGGAGAGGAAGCTGAGAGCCCCGCAGCCCCCTGGCTCCCCGAGACCGCCGTGCGCAGCCCCCTGGCTCCCCGAGACCGCCGTGCGCGGCCCCCTCGCCTGCCCTGGTGCTGAAACGGCCGGTCTCCGCCATCACCCTGAGCGAGGAGCAGGCACAGCTGCTGCGGCTCCGGAAAGGGACTACGGAAACCGTCCTGCCCCGGAGCTCAGGGGCCCCGCGGTTCTCTGCGTCACGAGGTGGCTCGGCGGACGGGCGACGCGTGTGGTGTGTGCCGGCGCCGCCCGGAGCCCAGGTTTTCCCTTTTTGATCTGCGAGATTATAAAAATACCAGTATTCCCCCCCGTGTTATAAAAATGACTTTAGAAAAAACTGCACACGAGTCTCCCCGTTAAACTTCTGTTCCGTCTTGCAGATTGTTGTGAACTCTGACCTCCAGGCTGAGCTTTCTCACTTTGGCGCCTGCGAGCGTGCGGCCCGGGGTCGCCTGCAGCCCGCCGAGGCCCCGCACGGCGCAGAACTCTCTGCGCACGTTCTTCTCCAGCCGGGCCCCGCGCCCCTCGGGCACCGTCACCTTGGTGTTCAGAGGGTGCTCCTCCAAAACGCCCTCCGGGGGCCGCTTCCTCCTCCGTCTCTGGCACTTCCTGGTGACGAGACAAGCCGCCAGGAACACCAAGAGCAGCAGCACGGTGGCGGCCAGGGCGCTGCCGACGGACGCGCCCGTCTGGGACAGAGACGCGGCCACCGCCGGCTCCGGCATCTCCAGGCTCAGGGACTTCATGTTGGTGCCGTTCTTGACCTGGTCGCCCTCGTTGTCATAGACGAGGGAGTCGTCGAGGCTCAGCCGGCCACTAGGGTCCCCCAGGTCCCGCCGCTGGCGCCTCAGGGGGGCCGAGAGCGAGCGCTGGACCCGGGGCCCCGAGACGGTGTCGGGGCCGATGACGTAAATGACCTGGAGATGCCACTGGTGTCCGGCCGCCACCTGCACGAGGGGACAGGAGACAAAGCAGACGCGTCACCGCTGCCCGACCACCTCTGGGGAGGAAGGGACAAGGGGACACAGTTGCTGCCGTGCAAACACTTTGATGGACAGCTGGTTTCGGGCAAAGCGTCAGTAAGGCCTGATGTCTGTCACACACAGAGAACGGAGCCAGGCATCACGGGTTCTGTTTCCTTCCCAGATCGGGGTGATTTGGGGTTAGCTAGTCCCACGCGTTTCTGTTTCCCCACCTGTGCCTAAGAATTTATCCTTCATGGTCCCTTTCGCTAAACGAATCCTTACGGTTTGTTGGTCTTTACTGGCAGAAGTGAAACAATAGCGTATGAATAACCACATTTATTCCCACGGACCTCCAATTGTTCGCTGTGCCAATTTGCTATTTATCCATGAACTTCAGCTAAAACGGAGTCTCAGCAAACATTCACCACACGTCTACTCTGCACAGCGCGTAGACACGCGGCGAACAGTTGCTAAATCCGAATACTTCCTGGGTCGTCCCGAGAGGTCGTATCACCAAGTATTTATTTCCTTCTCATCTGCCCCCACTGACACCTCCATGGCTTTGAAACAAATTCTGAAAAGTGATCACAGTTCTGAAGGGTCACGGGTAACTATTTGGAGATAGAAAGAAAAGTAAAATTTGATCTTGGAAGTTCCTGCTTATTGCTGGGATTTAGGGTATTTTTGTTTATTAAATACTAGTAATTCTTGCCATTCTAAATTGCTGTGTTGCATCTAGATTCTGTTAAACGTTTTCCACATGCCTGTGAAAACTGGCTGGCCCAGCACAGAGCGGAAAAGGTAACTGATATATAAGAACTTACAAACACCGGCGTATCCTATGTAGCCCTGATGTACACGACGACAAGTGACAATACGAATTTTGTCGTTGCTTTGGTCTACTGGGGACAGACGGTGAACACTCTGGGTGAACGATGAGCTTAGCAACAATAAAAAGACCAGCCAGCGACAGTGCTGTGAGCAACACCTGGCCGTCCAGAGAGGACTCATTCCCCCTTTTCGCAAGCTTGGCCGCGGCTTGGTCCTCGGCTTCCGGCTTCCCGCAAACTCACCTTATAGAGCGCGTCCACCTTCAGGGTGAACCCGTCCACGCCCGGCCTGCTGCTGACCGCGTGGAACTCCGGCAGCTCGGAAGCAAAGTGGGCCTCGAAGGGCACGTCGTGGAAGAACTTATCCGTCGCCTCTGGCTGACTGCGGTCCTGATGGCAGGAGAGAAAACGCAAGATTTGGAAAGGCAGAGCCGCTGTCCCGGCAGACGGCAGTCACCGCAAGGAGAAGAGGACTCTTCGCTCGTTTTGGGCCGGGTGGGGAGAGCGTGTGTGAAGGGAGCTCCTTCCGGAAGCCTCCGGCGGCCTCGGGCACCGGCTCCTCTCTCTAAGGGGACGGCCCCGGGGCTGCCCTGACCTCGACAGGCAGAGAGCGGGATGGCCTGGACCAGCGATGCTCACGCCGACTCGTCTCAGGACCCTCTGCACACTCAACACTCAGGGACCCCAAAGAGCTTCTGTGTATGTGATTTATATCGATCAATATTTACTGTCTTAAAAACTGAACTAAAAAAATTTAAAAATACTCATTCATTCATTTTAAAGTGACAACGAACAACCCATCACACGTTAACCTCAGTAAGATATTTTTTTAGTGAAAATACTAAATATTCATCCCCTCCCTCGTTTCACATTTTTTGTCCATCTCCGGAAAGGGCCCGGCTGTCACAGCTGCTTCTGAACTCGGTCCGCTGTGACCTGCCGTCGAGGCTGACGTGTGGGAAGCAAACACACAGCCGTGCGGTCGGAGAAGGCAGGAAGGCGTCAGTAGCTTTTCCAGATAATTATGGCTACTCTTTTTCGGTACTAAATTAGAACTCGGTAAATGTTACGTTTTAAAGACGAGTCACCTGGGGAATCTGAAATCGTATCGATAAAACCTTTTCGTACTCTCTACAGCCCCAGAGGGAGTGAGTGTGAAAAAGACAAGCATCGTCGCACTATTACGAAAGTGGTGTGACTCTGTGGACTTCCGGAAAGAG
Organism: Eulemur rufifrons; assembly: GCF_041146395.1. NCBI lineage: Eukaryota > Metazoa > Chordata > Mammalia > Primates > Lemuridae > Eulemur > Eulemur rufifrons. The sequence continues at coordinate 15,499,939 of NC_090995.1, forward strand.
GACTGGGGACACTCAGGGTCTCCGGCCTGTGAGAAACACTGGCCTGAGGTTTCTGCTTCCTGGACGTCGGTGAGCAGCCTGTCACGCTTCGCACCGTAACCGTCACCTTCGGTCACACGGACTAGCATTCAGCGGATCAGAGAGAAATAACACCAGCAACAGCAGAAACACAGAGAGAGAGAGAGAGAGAGAGCGCGCGAGCCCCCAAGACGGGCCTGTCTACGCGGGCAGAATCCACGACGGGGGAACGCATGCAGGTGCCCGGGGCGGCGCGGCCGCGTACCAGCAGCAGGAACCTGTGCTTCAGGAGCCTGCTGGGCTGGATGCAGCCGTACTGGGGGCCCTCGTTGTAGATGGTCCCCGTGGGATCGAAGCAGGGCACATAGCCGTCCCTGCCCGTGCAGAGATAGACCTTCTCCAGCTGCAGCTTGTAGCCAGCGTTCAGGTTTTGCTCTGGATTCCACAGCACGCGGCCGTAAAGGATCTGACCTGCAAAGATTGAGAGGCGATAATCAGGTCAGACGGCAAGGAAAGAGCGACGTCGAGCGCAGAGAAGATTTAACTCCCTCTCTTAGAGCCAAAAGTACCTTTCATGAAGAGCTCAGTGAGTCCACGTGCCCCTAAAATACTCTTCCATTTCTCGTTTCTCCTATTCAGTAAGCACTAATTAGCCACCTAGGGTATGCAAAGCACCCTGCTAGGCACAGGGGTGCGAAGGAGAGAGACGCAGCTGAGAGGACAGAAATAAAAGCAGGGCGACAGACAGAAACAGCGAACGCTTATCAGACTCGCGCTGCCTGCTGGGTTGTGTGCCGGGCCCGTCTCACGTGGTGACGCACACACTCGTCACTCAGCTTCCCGGAGGAGACAACTGAGGCAGGGAGTGGCCGAGTGGCTCGTGGAAGGTCGCAAAGCTCATCAGCGTGAGGGTGGGATTCACAGTCAAGCTGCTTTGGCTCCGAAACCCAAACCACCACAACACGGCACCGTCACACACCGCGGTAGAGGAGGACACGTCACGTCAAATGAGCACAAAGCCAAGGACAGAAACCAGAGTAGAGAAAGGTATGGACAGACTTAAAGAAAGATGACACTTGAGCCGTCCCTGAAACATGACCAGTTGTTAGTCAGACAGTGCACTTGGGGTGGGAGGGAGAGGCAGGAGGGAGCATTCTAGGCGAAAAACCCCAAAACAAAACAAAAAAACCCCAAACAAACCCACAACAACCAAAAACAAAACCCAAGCCTGTGTACCAGATGCCGACTGCTGCCAGGGTGAGCCCTGGCGCAGGTGCTGGTTCCTTGGCGCCTGCCACGGCACCAGGCTCGTCACCTGCACGTCTTGTCTAAGCCTCCCCAGGGCCCAGGAGAGAGGCCCAGTCCCTGTTCTCATCGTGAGTAACTGCCCAAGCCCCACAGCGACGGGGTGGTGGGAGCAGGATCTGAGCACAAATCCCCCGAGGTCAAAGGCTCGGCAAAGCGTTTGCTGCGTGGGGCTGCGCCGGCCGGGGTGGCTGGAGTGGAGGATGCGCCGACCCCCGGTGTGGAGAGACCCCCGGTGTGGACAGACCATGCTGAGGATGCTGAACTTGAATATATAAGTGATAAGAAACCCTGAAAGATTCTAAGCAGGGGGGTAATGTCAACATGCCTGGCTTAGAAACATGGAGAACAGAGCAAGGACAGAGAGACTCGAGTCCCAGGGACCAGGTACAGTGAGACGGGCACCTAAAGTACAGATGGGAGGGGAGGAATTCAAGAAATGTCCGGGAGTCAGAGTCCCTTCTTCTTATTATTATTATTATTTATTTTTTTTCTGGAGACAGAGTCTCACTCTGTTGCCCAGGCTAGAGTGCCGTGGCGTCATCATAGCTCACAGCAACCTCAGACTCCTGGGCTCAAGCAATCCTCCTGCCTCAGCCTCCCGAGTAGCTGGGACTACAGGTGCATTACACTGTGCCCAGCAAATTTTTCTACTGTCAGTAGAGACTGGGTCTCACTCTTGCTCAGGCTGGTCTTGAACTCCTGACCTCGACCGATCCACCCGCCTCGGCCTCGCAGAGTGCTGGGATCACAGGCGTGAGCCACCGTGCCCGGCCGCAACTCACCCTTTGAAAAGGCTCCTTTGTAATCCATTTCTGCCAGCGACATGTCGGATGTGCTGGGGTCCATTAGGAACACCTTCTCGTTATTGCAGAGCTGAAACTCAGTGTTGAGCGAGTACACGACCGGCACGGGGCGGTTGGTCTGCTGGAAGGCGATGGGGATCAGGAACCTACACGCAGGAGAAACAGGAGCTCTGTGAGAGCAGGGTCGGCTTTGCGGATGTCGCTGGAGCTGCCCTTGTTTCCCAGCCCCTCAGGACTGTGCCCAGAGTGTGTTGTGGGCGCTAAGTATTCTCTCAATAAAGAGGTGTGTGTGGGACTTTATCTGGTCATTGTGAAGTTAATCTGCTCTTTTGTATAGGAATAATTACTTAGTCTCTAGAACTCTTTGGTTTCATTTGCTTCTTTCTTTCTCACCTTTTCATTCTAGGGGCCCCCATTGCTCTTTGGTTGCTAAAGGGCCACCACGCTCCCAGCTAGACTTTTCCCCGAGCAGAAGAGTGAAACAGGATCCCTACCTCTCACCACCCCCCAAAATCAATTCAAGATGGATAAAAGACTTAAACGTAAGGCATGAAACCGTAAGAATTCTAGAAAAAATGTTGGAAAAACTCTTCTAGGTATTGGCTTAGGTGAAGAATTTATGAAAAAGACCCCAATGGCCATCACAGCAATAAATAAATAAACAAACAGGACTTGATTAAATTAAAAGGCTCTGCACAGCTAAGGAAATAATTAACAGAGCAAATAGACGACACACAGAATGGGAGAAAATATTCATAAGCTATATATTCTATAAACGGCTAATAAGAATCTACAAAGAACTCAAGCAAATCAGCAAGAAAAAGACAAACAGCCCCATTAAAAAGTGGGCAAAAGACATGGACAGAATATTTTCAAAAGACAGACAGACAAATGGCCAATAAACATGAAAAAATGCTTAACGTCACTAATCATCAGGGAAATACAAATTAAAACCACAATGAGATATCACCTTACCATAGTTAATGGCTTTTATTAAAAAGTCAAAAAACAATAGATGCTGGCGTGGATGCAGAGAGAAAGGAACACTTATACACTGTCGGTGGGACTGCAAATTAGTACAACCTCTATGGAAAATAGTACGGGGATTCCTCAAAGATCTAAAAGTAGAACTACGGCCGGGTGCGGTGGCTCATGCCTGTAATCCCAGCACTCTAGGAGGCCGAGGTGGGTGGATCACTCGAGGTCAGGAGTTCGAGACCAGACTGAGCAAGAGCGAGACCCCGTCTCTACTAAAAATAGAAAAAATTAGCCGGGCATGGTGGCGCATGCCTGTAGTCCCAGCTACTCGGGAGGCTGAGGCAGTAGGATCGCTTGAGCCCAGGAGTTTGAGGCTGCTGTGAGCTAGGCTGACGCCACGGCACTCTAGCCTGGGCAACAGAGCGAGACTCTGTCTCAAAAAAAAAAGAAATAAAATAAAGAAAAAAAAAATAAAGAAAAAAAAATAAAAAAAAATAAAGAAGAAAAATAAAGAAAAAAATAGAAAGAAAAAAAAAAAAATAAAAATAAAAGTAGACCTACCATTTGATCCAAAAATCCCATTACTGGGTATCTACAGATACCCAAAGGAAAGAAAGTCATTTTATCAAAAAGACACCTGCACTAGAATGTTTATTGCAGCACAACTCACAACTGAAAAGATGTGGAATCAACCCAAGTGCCCACCAATCCATGAGTGGATGAACAAAATGTGGTCTGTGTAAACCACGGAGTACTACTCAGCCATGAAAAAGAATGAATTAATGCCTTTTGCAGCAATTTGGATGACATTGGAGACCACTGTCCTAAGTGAAGTATCTCAAGAATGGAAAAGCAAACACCACGTGTGGTTGACATTAAAGTGGAACCAACCGACGAGCACACACGTGCACAGAGAAGTAAAACTCAGTGGGAGTCCAGCAGGGAGCGGGGAGAAACTACCCAACGGGCACCGTGAACATTACCTGGGGGACGGGCGCACTCATAACCCCGACTCAAGCACTACAAAAGTGATCCACACAACCAAAAACATTTGAACCCCCATAATATTTTGAAATATGAAAAAAAGAAATCCGCAAATAATGAGGGCCGACGGCAGTTCCTACCTCTCCGCGGCGTGTGCCGTGCAGGCCAGAGGCTTCTCTCCGGGGTCGACCCACGGCTGCGTGGGCTGCACCGTGCACGGGACCAGGGAGATGGTGTACTCGCCCGAGTAGTCCTTCCTGGGGACACGCGGAGCAGACGGGGGTCACGGGGGACAGCTGACAGCTCATTTGCTCACCCAGAAGGACACACACTTTACTAAGACGGTTTTCGGATGGGATTGGTGTCCAGCATCCAAGAGCTTTACGAGCCCGCAGACACCATTTTCGGGAACTCGCGTCTGATTATTCTAACTTTCCGAGTATCACCCAGAGGTGGTGAATAAAGCTACTTTCATGGATTCAAGTCCTTTTCATGGAGAAAGCTGGGAAAGGCACAGTGTTCATGAAAACCTAAACGGCTCATGTGCTGCCAGAGCAGAACTGGCCATTTCCTTTAGATTTCATGAAACTGTGGCTGACAATTTCTGTTCCGTGTTCCTTGTTGACCGACACCCTGTTAGGCACATGCTCCAACGCAGAGACAGCTTTCATGGTTCAGACGCGGCCATGTCCGGTGCTGCTCTGCGGAGCGTCCTCACCCCGTTTCGCTAGCACTCGGTTTTGGGGTTCCCCTCTCAAATGCTACAGCCCCCTCCCTTTATAAAGTTAAAGAACAAGATCATTCTCGGCCGGGTGCGGTGGCTCATGCCTGTAATCCCAGCACTCTGGGAGGCCGAGGCGGGAGGATCGCTCGAGGTCAGGAGTTCGAGACCAGCCCGAGCAAGAGCGAGACTCCGTCTCTACTAAAAATAGAAAGAAATCATCTGGACAGCTAAAAATATACATAGAAAAAATTAGCCGGGCATGGTGGTGCATGCCTGTAGTCCCAGCTACTCGGGAGGCTGAGGCAGGAGGATGGCTTGAGCCCAGGAGTCTGAGGTTGCTGTGAGCTAGGCTGATGCCACGGCACTCTAGCTGGGGTGACAAAGTGAGACCGTCTCAAAAAAAAGAAAAGAAAAAAAAAGAAGCTGCTCTGAGCTAGATTTGTTTCTTTCCCTATTTGCTCGAGGGGTGCCTCTGTCTGCCTGTTAGCAGAGAATCCAGCCACCAGAGAAGAGCCTCATTTCCCAAACCCCTGAAGGAAACGGAAACTCCTTCCGACCCCCCCGGAGGCCCCCGTCCCCGCGTCCACCTGTTGTAGGAGCTGGTGGCCCTCCAGAGCTGGTACGGGGAGTCGAAGGTCTGGGCGCTCCACAGCAGCTGCAGGTCAAACTCGATGCCTCCCAGGTGGTCCGGGGTCAGAATGGAGGACCTGGCGTCGGGGAGCGTGTGGTGCTCCATGACAAACTGTCCTGTTTCCGGGGAAACACACGCACCTGTCTGTGAGCCTTGTGTGCTTGTGATGAAGCCCCACACACGCCTGAGGACTGCACGAATGTTCTTCCGCCCAACAACTCAGGCTATGCCCTTTGCCCTGTGCCCCTTGGGACAGTCCCCGCTGGTCAGGACAGCCGGGCCCTCACCCCAGCCCTCACCCTGCTCGTGACGGTCGTCACGGTCATGTATGTGTATCTATGAAAAATATGCGTGTGGCCTGTGGAAATGCTGCTGATGGGCACGTCCACGGTAACAGGGTCCTTATGCGACAGTGAAACCTGACTGTACTTAGCCTTGGATTCTAACCAACACGCTTCTCGGGAGTAAAAAGGTCTTAGCAGTTTATACCCAGAAACACCAAGGTCGGGTAAAAATCACCATTTAGGGGCCACTGAGGGGCGTGGTGGAAGCAGACGATTGTGAACACCGTTAAAAAGGTCAAGGTTACTAAGGAAGACACCTTAGAACTGCAGTGATACAGGGCCCTGAATTACTGAAATACGGGGACTGTTTTAGGCGAAAAGAAACCAAAGAGAGACAACAATTTCAATGCGACATACGAATCTTGACTGGATCCCCCTTCTTTTCATATAAGCAGATACAAAATAAACAAACGTCAGAACAGGCGGAAAAGACACGGTGGGACCACAGGGGGAACAGGAATTGGGACTCGATGTTGCCATCGATGCGGAACATGTCGGACGTGACAACGGTGTTGTCATTGCGTGAGACAATGTCCTTGTCCCCACACGCCTACTGAAGTGTTCAGGGTAACCTGACATGAATCCCAAACCTGCTTCCAAACGGTGTGACCAGAAAAAGTGCACACGCGTGCACGTGTACATAAGGTCTAGAAACACGTTAACAAGTGTTGGCTTTTTTAATTGTTCCTTTCCTTCCACTTTTCCCTACTTTTGAACTATCTCTTAATCAAACAGCTGGGGGAAACAGCCCGGGCGCTACCTCTGAATTTCGCGTGGGTCTTGAACTCGATGACGAGGCGGCCGTCCTCCCGGATGTAGATCCTCACGACCTGCAGCCTTGCGGAGAGCACGCTGTCCGCCTGGATCCCTGCCCGGCACACACGGAACACGCAGGTCAGGGCGCGGACAAGCGGTGCAGAGCCCCTCCTGCGTGAGCTGTCCCCGGACCCCTCGGAGCAGAGCCGCACGGGCATCCGAACACACTCCAGATAGAACGTGTGTCTTCACACGAGCCCCTCACTGCTGTGTGACAGCTCATTTCACGTGGCTCTTTTCTTACAGTTCTGCTGTCCTTGACACAAACTCCTCTCGCCCGTAAGCGCCGTGTAGCCCAGATGTGGAGCTCAGCAAAAAAAGGATCTTAAACCTTCTTGCTGTCAAGCTTCAAACCAGCATGTGGTTACGGTGAATCAGCTGCCTACGGAATTTCCTTTCCCTTACCAGGATACCTTTTAGGACTAAATAAATCCACACACAAAGTCCTGGTGGCTACAGTTAGTGCTCAAACCATGCAGGATTAAAGCTGGCAGGAGGCCGGGCGCGGTGGCTCACGCTTGTAATCCCAGCACTCTGGGAGGCCGAGGCGGGAGGATCGCTCGAGGTCAGGAGTTCAAGACCAGCCTGAGCAAGAGCGAGACCCCATCTCTACTAAAAATAGAAATTACGTGGACAGCTAAAAATATATATAGAAAAAATTAGCCGGGCACGGTGGCGCATGCCTGTAGTCCCAGCTACTCGGGGGCTGAGGCAGGAGGATCGCTTGAGCTCAGGAGTTTGAGGTTGCTGTGAGCGAGGCTGACGCCACGGCACTCTAGCCCAGGTGACAGAGCGAGACTCTGTCTCAGAAAAAAAAAAAAAATCAATCAATCAATCAATCAAACTTTAGCGTTGCAGCCCCTGAAGTCCCACAGGCTACAGTCCCTACTTTTGAGACTCCAAAGAGCAAACTCTAGGCCACATGAATAAAGGGGCCGCTCGGCATAAATGTGGAGTGTTCCTGACATACTTTCCCATTTCCCTGCCTCTGATTTGAAGATCCGTTTGCTCTGTGAACAGCGTGAACCACAGGGCTTTTAACCAGAAGAAAGTGAACACGATCGATCGTCCCCCGAGGGAGTCCCCGCCGGTCACCCGCCACCCTCCGCTCCGGGCTGTAGCTACCGGGACGGGACCGTGCCCAGCACGAAGACAGGAGGACATTGTGCCTTCCCAGGGGGCACAGATCTGCACGCTCCCGACCCGAGGTGGCCCCACTGTGACCGTACGCAGGACAACAGGTGAGGGACGCTGCCACCGTTAGGGTCGCCATGTTTTCTTTGGACCGTGCCCGCGTGCAGGGCGGAGACGGCGGGGGCGGCGCCGGGCGCACCTGTTCTCCAGAGCACGGTGTCGTAGAAGAAGGAAAACTCCATCTCCGTGTGGTGCTCCAGGGACGCCCAGCCCCTGGGGGCCGTCACGTAGACGTAGGACACGTAGAGGGGGACGTGCACCGTCAGGAAGGACTGGGCCGAGTCCCTCACCTGCCGAGGAAGCAGCGGAGAGTCACCGCGTCCCTCCTCATCGCGTCCTCGGGCAACTGTGTCCGCTCCCTAACTCAGTAATTATTCACCAAGGGCCAACGACCCCACTTGGTGTTTAGAATCAGAGTTAGAGGATGGACGGAGGGACGGGGGGACAGGGGGACAGGGGGACGGAGGGACAGGTGGACGGGGGGACAGGGGGACAGGGGGACAGGTCAGCGAACAGAGGGAGGAAAAGGCAAACTAGCAGCAGAGGCTTCCATGGCGAAGCTGACTGCAAACACGTGCGTAAGTGGAGAGTTGGCTGATTCATTTTTCAACGTTTTTTATATTTTCCTTTATAAATGTATATTTCTTTTATAACAGAAAAGCTTATTTTTAAAATAATTTTATCTTGTCATTGCCAAATACTATAACACACTATGAGACTTATAGTATTTTTTTGTTTGAAAATACAATGTGAAGTGTTTTTCTGGGTAACTAAGGAAAAGAACCAAAATGCTTTATCAATATTTCCAAAGTATTTTTTTTATATTAAGAGTTCCCAGGGATTTAAAATCTGATGTCAATTTTTTTAAAAGACTCCACTAATTCCATATTCATTGAAAAATTCCTTTTTGACATGATTTTTTTTTTTTTTTTAAGAAAATTTCCAGATCTTACCTGGACCTCACAGCGCGTCCTGCCACACACAGGTCTTGCTAAATCCACCGCCCAGCCTCACTGTCAGAACTTCAGTAACTGCTCCAGTGGACGGGCAAAGTTAATTTTCCCTCTTTGTTTGTTTATTTTCCTTTAGCTCTCATGATATTACTACTGATATTTTTCTTTAAAAAAAAAAAAACCTTGACAAATATTGACCATGAACCTATTTTATGCCAGATACACTGTGCAAGGTGCCTGCCTAGCACATCAGTCACAGTTTCAGAGGAAGCTCAGAGAGGTCACGTGTTGCCCAAGTCCAGTGTTCTCTGGTAGAGAAAGGTACGAACCAGGCCTCCGTCCTAAGGTCTATATTCTCTCTACCATATGTCAGCGGTTTCAACTATTTTGAAAGAAACTAACCACAAAATACTTCCATGTATATAGTTTTTCTGTGTTGGTTTAAGAAGTGGAATGTGTATATATGTGTGCATATATCTCTATCTATCTATCTATATATATATGAGAAATCCTGGGCCGGGCGCGGTGGCTCACGCCTGTAATCCCAGCACTCTGGGAGGCCGAGGCGGGTGGATCGCTCGAGGTCAGGAGTTCGAGACCAGCCTGAGCAAGAGCGAGACCTCGTCTCTACTAAAAATAGAAAGAAATGATCTGGCCAAGTAAAAATATATATAGAAAAAATTAGCCGGGCATGGTGGCGCATGCCTGTAGTCCCAGCTACTCGGGAGGCTGAGGCAGGAGGATCGCTTGAGCCCAGGAGTCTGAGGTTGCTGTGAGCTAGGCTGACGCCACGGCACTCACTCTAGCCTGGGCAACAGAGTGAGACTCTGTCTCAAAAAAAAAAAAAAAAAAAAAGAAATCCTTATCTTTGAGATTTTTAAGCCTATTCTGCACAAAAGTATCCAAAACATAACTGTAGAAGAATTATAAAGAACAGAGGATGCTAATTTTTGAGGCTGGGGGAGGGACAAATCACTCAGTTTTGTGTTTCCCAAAGTGACTGTAGGTTATGCCACTGCAGAAACAGAAGGAAAACTTAAGGACGCTGTGAAGTTTCGCTCAGCAGATGGCAGCAGGGTGTGCGGAATGAGAGGAAGCCACGCTGACCGGCGTCGCAAAGAAAAGAACAAATTTCTATCAGACACTTTCCCCAGACGACTCTAAATCCCTCTCCAAGCTCCATCAGTCAGTAAGGTTAACCTCAATTTGAAATGAAGACAAAACTTCTAAGTTGTTCTTAGCTGACTGAGATGACCACTCAAAACCAGCTAGAACCTGTTTAGAGTTAATTTTCCCATGAACGAGATGGGCCCAGTCTCACCAGCACTTTGATTTAACTGCCCTTCTATGACTCCGGCTTCGGGCTATAAAATTTTCTCTTGTCCCTAATGTTTAATGGCTTATAAATATTTTAAAAAGTGTCTATCTTTGCAGGGGTTGTCAGTTTAGAACTGGCATGAAATCAAAGCGTTTTAAACCATGACCTCCACAACGCGTAGCCAGACAGGGACCTTGTTGTCTTCCAAAGGGGACGGTGCCCACCTGTCCCTCTGACTCGCCTTCCCAGCTGGAGGAGGGAATAAATCCACCTGCCAGCAACCCTACTGTCAAATGTAGATCTTTTTGGGCCGGGTGCGGTGGCTCAGGGCTGTCATCCCAGCATTCTGGGAGGCCAAGGCGGGAGGATCGCTCAAGCTCAGGAGTTCGAGACCAGCCTGATCAAGAGCGAGACCCAGTCTCTACTAAAAATAGAAAGAAATTATCTGGACAACTAAAAATATATATAGAAAAAATTAGCCGGGCGTGGTGGTGCATGCCTGTAGTCCCAGCTACTCGGGAGGCTGAGACAGGAGGATCGCTTGAGCCCAGGAGTTTGAGGTTGCTGTGAGATAGGCTGACGCCACGGCACTCACTCTAGCCCGGGCAGCAGAGTGAGACTCTGTTTCAAAAAAAAAAAAAAAAAAAAGAGTAGATCTTTTCGGCTCTCCAAAGTATATGCAGAGGGAAAACCGCAAGCCCAGAGAAGTCAGTATTAGACATTTACACAAACGGCTGAGCCGGACGGTGATTTTCCCACATTAACTTGGTTCGGGGGACTCTGGGCCTTTCCCAGCCACAGCACTGCCAGGACCCTGCGGGGCGGCGTGGGCCGCGTCTCCCCGGGTCGGGCGGCCCAGCTCCGGGTGCAAAGCGCTGGACCAAGTGCACGGGGAACAAGCAGGGCTGGCGCGGCGCCCACGTGCTCGCAGCCCGACCAGCCCACCTGGAAGTCGGCGGTCACGGAGCCCCCGCACACGTCGATCAGCTCTGTCATGCCATAGTAGGCGTCGAAGGTCCACACGCAGCTCTTCAGGTTCAGGTGCTGGTACAGCCGGATGGTCTTCGGCTCCCGCACGCTGGGGTCAAACTGGAAGGGTCGGTCGTAGCCGGGCCCCAGGGCGGCGCGGTCGTGGGCCACGTCGTCCAGGAACCCGGCCTCTGCGGGGAGGGACGGGACGAGGAAAGGTCACCGGGTCTGCGGACGCCCAGGGGAGGACCGGGTGGGAGAGCACTTTCGGTCCCCTGCCACACGCTGGCAGCCGTGGCCCGGGGCCGGCGCGGGGGGGAGGGGGGAGCCCGCCCCGAGCTCACCCGCGACGCCCCCCGGGTCGCGGGCGGCGACCAGGTTGGAGCAGACGTGCTGGTGTCTGTAGATGGACTCGGACAGCAGGAAGTGCAGGTTGAGCAGCGGCCGGGTGGACACGAGGGGCAGCATCCCGTCCTGGTGCGGGATCTGCACGGAGATGTGGATCCTGGGGAGGGGGCGGAAACGGGCGTCAGGCCGCCGCTGGGCACAGTCCGCAGGGCGCGGCCTTCGTCCCTCCCCATCTGTCTTCACCAGCGAACTGTCAGTTTTTTCCCCTGAAGCCCCCTCCACGCAGGATTCCTGTCTGGGCTCGGGCTGCACAACAGGGCTGTCTCCCCCCGCCCCCCCGAGGGACCCGTAGACTCTGCACCGACGGCTGTCAGGGGCAGAGATTTTTTTTTTTTTTTTTTCTATGCAAGAAGAGACAACGTCACAACCGCAGATTACTTTAAACTTTCCTTTGCTTTCAGTGAAACCCTTGTTTCCCCAGGAGCTAAAGCCGCTCCCCTGCATGGTCACAGCGGACGTCTGTGGACGCTGGGTAGGGCTGACCGTCATATTCTTTTTTAAGTATTTGTTTGAGTCAAAAAGACACCACTGGCCGGGCGCGGTGGCTCACGCCTGTCATCCCAGCACTCTGGGAGGCCGAGGCGGGAGGATCGCTTGAGGTCACGAGTTCAAGACCAGCCTGAGCAAGAGTGAGACCCCATCTCTACTAAAAATAGAAAGAACTGATTTGGACAGCTAAAATATATAGATAGAAAAAATTAGCCGGGCATGGTGGCGCATGCCTGTAGTCCCAGCTACTAGGGAGGCTGAGGCAGGAGGATTCCCTGAGCCCAGGAGTTGGAGGTTGCTATGAGCGAGGCTGATGCCACAGCACTCTAGCCCGGGTGACAGAGCGGGACTTTGTCTCAAAAAAAAAAAAAGAAACAAAAAAAACCAAAAAACACCACCGAGCTCTTAAGGCCTACGGCCAATTTCTCCACCGAGCCGACTATCTTGGAAATTAGATATCCTGCTACTCACACCGTCTCTCCCAGCTGAAAGCAGCCTTCTCTCTCTGCCCTCCCCGCGAGTCCCAATGGCCCTCACAGCCACAGTCTGCAGCCGTCCCTTGATCTGTGTCCTCGCACTCAGGTGGCCTTTGCACTGGGAACCTGTAACTTATTTACGGGGGCTGGTACTTGTTATGTGTTGTCAGACTTGGCCTATCTTGCTTCTCCTCCATGAGGACGAGGAACATTCCCTTCCCTGCTTGTGTTTCTCAGAGCACAGAGTCTACGGCTCCAAATAAAACACGAGCTCAGGAAGCATCGGGTAAGGCTGCAACACGACAGAGCTGTGTTTATGAGCTGCAGGTCTCACTGCACCGGTTTAAATTTTGAGCGTGTTTATTGAAAGCGTGTTTTGAGTTTATACGGTTTGTCTCTGAGCAGAGAGCCACATTGTTAAAAGGAACCAGAAACCTGGGTGCGAAGAGGAGGAGCCTTTTTCTAGAAAACGGTCAGCCGCACCCTGGGTGCTTCTGTCACTGCCCTTTAGCAAAAATATATGTCATTCTGTTAGGAAAAAAGAGGGATTTTTATCTTCTTGGCAAAACATTCAGAGCTGTTTTATTTCCCCATGCAAAGGACTCCATTTCCCTGAACTCAGTTGTTCATTAAGGGACACACTTAAATATTATGATGTTTAATTAATATGTGCAGCATATGCAAATTCTCTTTTGCTATGCAAAAATGAAAATCCATCTCCCGTCAAACTCGTGGTGGCGCAGGAAAACACAAGTCCACTGGCTCATAGTTTATATGTCGTTGCTACTCGCTTGTTCAGTGGATATTTGGCAAGTGCCTCTCAGGGGTCACGAGTCACCGCACCAGGCCGAGGACACGAGAAATGAGTGACCGCGGTCCCCACCCGTCAGGTCTTAGCACCTACTGGGGGCAGGAGCACAGATGATAATTGTGCTCTGAAAGAAGCTCTGTAGCTAGAGGAGCCTCCAGGTCAAACTGGGGAGAGGATGGGAAGGTGCCTGGAACAGACGCGTGAGCTGGGACTTTAGGACAGGAGGATGGAACAGCGGCCGTGGAGGCAGGTCGGGGTCGCGGGGTCACAGCAGGGCGGAGGGACGGAGCCCGAGAGCGTCCAGAGCCCCCCGGGAAGTGAGTCGCGGTTCGGGCGGGTGGACCCGCAGACGGCAACGCCATCGCGGGGAAACGAGGCTGGGAAGACAGGCGAGGAGCCGGACCTCGAGGGACCTTTGAAGAACCCCAGCTTTTCTGCAGCCTTTATCACCCCTGTTTTTATCTGGCAGAAGCCTCGCTCCCTGATCTGCCCTCCCAGGGGACACCTGAGACCCCCCCGGCCCCCCGGTCGGGCAGGAGCCCCGGCCTGACCTGTTCGGATGCTCCTTGTGCTTGACGTCCAGGTACTTCAGGGTGGCGATGAAGGGCTGGGCCTGGAAGCCCCGGGAGGTCCCAGCCACCACGGGGGTGTGGCAGATGGCACTGTCTGTCCCGATGGTGACGATGTTGCTCCGTAACGGGGTCCCCACGTGGCCCGCCTTGTCCATGGCCTTTGCCACGCAACGCACGTGGAACCTCCGGCTGAAGTAGATGCTGTCCAGGACCTGCCGGGAGAAACACGTCACCCAGACGTGAGTGTCACCCTGACACTGCTCCCCGCGCCGTCTGCTACAAGGTACCTAGGAGACCGTCCATCCGTCCGTCCGTCCACCCGTCCATCCATCCATCCATCCGTCCGTCCGTCCATCCATCCATCCGTCCGTCCACCCGTCCGTCCGTCCATCCATCCACCCGTCCGTCCATCCATCCGTCCATCCGTCCACCGGTCCATCCATCCGTCCGTCCATCCGTCCACCGGTCCATCCATCTGTCCATCCGTCCATCCATCCGTCCATCCGTCCACCGGTCCATCCATCCGTCCATCCGTCCACTGGTCCATCCATCCGTCCATCTATCCATCCATCCGTCTGTCCGTCCGTCCATCCATCCATCTGTCCGTCCATCCATCCACCCATCTGTCCATCTGTCCATCCACCCGTCCGTCCATCCATCCGTCCATCCGTCCGTCCATCCATCCGTCCGTCCATCCGTCCATCCATCCGTCTGTCCATCCGTCCATCCATCCATCTGTCCGTCCGTCCATCCATCCGTCCATCCATCTGTCCGTCCGTCCATCCATCTGTCCATCCGTCCATCCATCCACCCGTCCGTCCGCCTGTCCGTCCATCCGTCCGTCCATCCATTCATCCATCCGTCCGTCGGTCCATCCATCCATCCATTCATCCATCCGTCCGTCCGTCCATCCATCCATCCATTCATCCATCCGTCCGTCCGTCCATCCATCCGTCCGTCCGTCCATCCGTCCATCCATTCATCCATCCATCTGTCCGTCCATCCATCCACCCGTCTGTCCATCCGTCCATCCATCCACCCGTCCGTCCATCCATCCATCTGTCCGTCCATCCGTCCACCCGTCTGTCCATCTGTCCATCCATTCATCCATCCGTCCGTCCGTCCGTTCCCTGACCTGCCCATCTACTCATCCATTCACTCGTTCGTTCTCTAACTCTGATCCCAGGACAGATTGGTCACACGATTCCTGACTGTCAGCAGGACAGTCAGGGGACAGTGGGGACAGCTGGGGACAGTGATGCCGACAGCCGAGGGACTATCATGGACAATAGAGCAGCAGACAGACGGGGACCAAGACGACCGATTCCCACTAACAGCTCCGTTCTTTCCTGCACTGGGTTCTGCAAAGGACGGCCCAGCTCTGTTTTCAGACTTTCCTGCAAGGCTGCCCGGCCCCCCTGCGGGTCAGAGCTGCCGAGAGCCGGAGTCAGGGCGCAGCAGAGACGCCTCCTTCCCGGAGTTGCCGTTTCTCTTTCTCCCCCTGCCGTTCCCCTCCCCCCACTGCCCCCACGGCCACACCCGGAAAGGCTCTGAGAACACGGTTTCCGGCTGGGAACTGGGCTGGGACGCTTTCCGACCCTTGAAGGTCTTTCTACAGGTTCCTTCACACCCCAGACACAGGGCCGGGCGCGGTGGCTCACGCCTGTGATCCCAGCACTCTGGGAGGCTGAGGCAGGAGGATCGCTCGAGGTCAGGAGTTCAAGACCAGCCTGAGCAAGAGCGAGACCCCGTCTCTACTAAAAATAGAAAGAAATTATATGGACAGCTAAAAATATATGTATATAAAATTAGCCGGGTATGGTGGCGCATGTCTGTAGTCCCAGCTACTCGGGAGGCTGAGGCAGGAGGATCGCTTGAGCCCAGTAGTCTGAGGTTGCTGTGAGCGAGGCTGACGCCACGGCACTCTAGCCTGGGTGACAGAGTGGGACTCTGTCTCAAAAAAATAAAATAAAATAAAATAAACATTCTGTTCCTTTAATGATGGTCCCTACTATGTGCCGTCAGCGTGCTGGCCACTCTGGGCCACAACTCCCACCACACTATACACACGTGGCGGAAACCGCGGCGCCCGTCCTCAGGGAACGTATGTGCTGACGATCACTGAACCACTGAAGATGCCTGAACACAAAGAGTCATCGCTGGTCCCTGCCTGGGACCCTCGGCTTATTGGCTCATTCACAGGTCACGTCTGTGAATGACCTCGTCACGTGTCTGAGGAGGAGTGTTATTCTGCAGGTCAGGAGAACGAGACTCAGAGAGGTGGGAAACCTCTCAGGCACTTAGTTAAAAACACACGGAGTCAGGGTTTGTAAAAGGCCCGCTGACTCCTAGCCCAGCGCTCTTTCCACTGCCCTGCGTCCCCGTCCTCACACAAGCATGAACGGACTGCGTGTGGACCGCGTGCACCTGCTTCTCTGAAGAGTCCACCCGCCACGCGCAGACTGGAAGACTCTGACAGAGCCTGAGTCACAAAGGACGCTGCCAGCCCCGTCCCCCCAGCCAGGCCGGGACCCACCATGTGGCGGACGCTGGTGAACGGCGTGCTGTCGGTGACGGTCTCGAAGGGGGAGCGGGCCCCGCTGCCGTCGCTGGGGGCGGCCACCTCCCAGCTGAACCGCACGGACGTCTGGTTGATGCCGGCCTCGCGGCAGCGCCCCCGCGTGACCTCGAACCGGGGGAAGTGCGGGTCGCAGGGCGTGACGCAGACCAGCGGGTAGCCGGGGGACGGGGACTTCCTGGCTCCTTCCCTGGTGGCCTCTTCCACGTGGCCATAGTCGGCAAGCGTGACCACCTGGAGACGGCAACACGGCTGCGGCTCAGGCCGGGCACCGGGACGGCCGGAAAACCACGGCGCCTTCCCCAGAGGCCCCCGAGCTCTCGGAACACCCAGGGGCTCTTTACAACAAGAGAAGTTTTCACGGTTTGTTTTTCCAGGCCCCCCTGAGAGACACTGCGGATCGTCAGTGGTGGACGAGATTCTCCTACCGCCTGGCCAGCAGGTTCTACATTCTGTTAATCGCACTCCTAAACCAGACACCGTCACGCATGGGAAAACACTTCCATGGTGCTGCCCATGGAACTAAGGCTGTACCAGGAACGGCAGCTGCCGGTTTAAAGATGCATCAAATTGTTGATGGTATGAGGGCGCCCACTCGGCAAAACAAGAGTGAACAGAGGTCGTGTATTTCTTCCATGGTCAAAAAGAGACACACTTTGAAATAATCCTTCTCTTCTACTATGTCAGACGCTATTCGGGGAGGTTAGATGGCTTGGTCTGACTGCTCCCTACCAGGGGTTAAACTTCCCCGGCAACCCCCAGGGAAATTTTAACTATGAAGACAGTGGCTTCATTCTGCTCAGTCCTGCGTCTCTGCAGAGACTTAGTTCTGTGTGTGGCGCGGGTGGGACATTTGAGATGAGGCCGTGTCACTTTCTCCCCCTTGTAGGTCCCACCAGAGAGATGAGATCAATTGTGTCACTCTCTGTCCTCATCAGACTAAGACATCGACGCGGTTCGGTCTCACTCTAAGGTCAGAACAGGGTTCCCACCCTCAGCACTTCCGACATCCGTGTCACATGATTCTTTTGTTGTCGGGCACTGTCCCTGTGTGTTGCAGGGTGTTGGGCAGCCACCCTGGCTTCTGCCCAGCAAAACCCAGTGTGACAGTTGTGACAACCGAAACTGTCCCCAGACGGGCCCTGGACGGGGAGAGCAGGGACAGGATCGCTCGAGGTTGAGAACCACGATATCAGAAGAACAAAAGCCGAGCTGGAAGTCCCAGCTCTCTCAGGGTCTCGTCCCCGATTCCCGGGGACAAGCGCGGGGACCCTGCGGTCAGGCCACTCACCACGGGCGGTGCCGGCAGGATGAGGCTCCCTGCCGCCTCCTGGTCCAGAATCGTCACGGTCGCCGTGGTCACGTCCCCGAGGACCGCCTCCACGGGGTCATCTGGGCCGAGGACCAGCGAGAAAGACTCGTGCCACTCCCGGTCCTCGTTGGACAGGATCTCGACTTTAAAAAAGATGTGATCCACACCTTCGCCAAGGACAGAACAAAGAGCAGAGGCCTCGTGAGGGGACGGGAGCAGGCGGTGCAGGCTGGCCCTGCTGCCGTATTAAAACGCGCCCTTTTTAGGGGTTTTCTACAGATGCGGTGGCCGATCACCTAGCCCTCTCCGCGAGGAGTCTGTTTCACAGACCAAATTCCAGCTGCGGCAGCAGCTCGGGGACACAGACCTACCGCCCAGCGCCACTCGAGGACTGCGGGCGCCTGCCGGGCACCGGCTGGCAGCGATGAAAATCTGTGATCCAAGGTACACCTCGCCCCGGTTACGGGTGCTTTTGCTTAATTTTTCTTAATTTTCTTTCCCCCTGACGCTCTATGCACGAGCTCCTGTGGCTGCGTCTCCTGTACCCACAGAGACAGCTGTGCAAAGCTGCCCCCCCGGGAAGCGGGTGCCTGCCAGGCTGGCGTCCACAGCCACAGCCACGGGGACGGTTAGTGGCCTGGAAGGGCTGAGCGCTCCAGCCGGAGAGACCCACTTTCTGCAGGATGATTCTCTGAGGGCAAAAATATCCCTGGAGTGAAGGTCCCTTCCTCCCCTCCTGCAAACATCTCGGCCAGGTCACTACCCCAGACCTTTCCTCCCCCCACATCCTCACGCAGAAAGGGAACAATGACAGGTCTTAGGGCCGGGCGCGGTGACTCAGGGCTGTCATCCCAGCACTCAGGGAGGCCGAGGTGGGAGGATCACTCCAGGTCAGGAGTTCGAGACCAGCCTGAGCAAGAGCGAGACCCCGTCTCTACTAAAAATAGAAAGAAATTATATGGACAGCTAAAAGTATATATAGAAAAAATTAGCCAGGCATGGTGGCACATGGCTGTAGTCCCAGCTACTCGGGAGGCTGAGGCAGGAGGATCGCCTGCGCCCAGGAGTCTGAGGTTGCTGTGAGTGAGGCTGACGCCACGGCACTCTAGCCAGGGTGACAGAGTGAGACTCTGTCTCAAAAAAATAAAAAAAAAAAAAAAAAGAAAGAAAGAAAGAAAAAAAAAACCCCACAGACTGGGGCTGGCGTTCGCTTACCGGGACTGAACTTCAAGACTCGGCTCTTGGGGGAATAGTCCACGCCAGACTGGGCGGACCCGTCCCGGGTGCTGCAGCGGACCCTGGACGTCCTGTTCTGGTCCCCTCTGCGGACCACCTTGACGCTCAGAACCGCAACCGCCTCCGGCCCTGCCGGTTCCCGAACTTGGTACGCAGCTTCTTCAAATTCGATGGTGGGTGCTGAGGAGACACGGTCCGGAAAACAAGAGCAAGTTAGAACGGCACCAAGGACCCCGACTCCCAGGAAAACACCTCATAACGGAAAGAGGGAAATGTTCACGGTAGTTAACGGTACACGGGCAAAACGGCAAACGGCCATGAAACTCCATCAGTGTTTACCACCGAGCAACATTCCGGAAAAATGAATCTGTCTGTCATCCCGTAGGAGTTACTTCTCACATGTTCCTTGTGAAAAGCAACATAACGGGAGAAATGTTTTTAGGGACTTTGCAATGCATGAAGTCCAAGTTCCCGTCTGGGCATCTAGTTCACTGGATGTTTTAAAACTTTGTTCAATTTATCAAGGTCCTGAGACATAGGCCTTTGATGCATATCTATTGCATCCATCAGCTTTTCATTTATGAGACGTGAATTTCTAAGGCTTATAATTTACCTCATTTACATGTTAAATTGACCCAGCCCCCCTCTCGTCTCTGATCTTTTGGCTCCTCCCACCCAGTGCTCTCATCCCCCCAACCCCTGCTTTCCTGACGTCTCACAAGCCGTGAGCCAAGCACGGCTGCTTTCAGTGACCGGCTACGCGGATGATTCAGGAACACAAGACTTCCTACTGCAATCTGGTTCCAGGTACCATTATCATTGCTAGGAAATTATTAATAATATTTTAATTTTTACCAGAATATTCAAATCATGCCCACTTTCCTATTATATCTCACGGAGAAGGGTGGGGCGGTGCTAGAGAGGGAGATAAAAAGATGGGAAAATTGAAAGTAATTACAAATTTTATACCACTTGTATGGTAGAACACTGCAGAAACTTCTAAACTTTATGTTTGTTTCCTTCTCTTTCCCTTTCAGAAAGTCAAATCTTTCTAACTGTAGAAGATAAGCCTCATTTGAGACGGTTTTGTTTTTACTAAGAATGTTCTCTGAAGCCTGGGAGGGTCGTTGTACCACGGTGTGAATTTGTGACCTCTCCGAGCCGCAATCTCGGGGTTCGTGCGCCTGGGAGACATTCACTTCGGGATTTGAACCCAAGTCTCCCTGGGTAAAGGACGAATTCGACTTCAAGACGGGCTTTTCTTATTTTACCCGATGTTCAATTTAGTGCCTGATTTTCCATTAGAATCCCTAAGAGTCTCCCTGACTCTCATAGCAGTTATGAGTGTAGCTCCTAAAATCAGACAAAATAAGGTTTACGTCCAGTTCTGCTACTTACTGTAACTAAGAATGCAAATTATTGCTGAGGTTCAGTTTCTTCACTTACTACACAAGGACAGTAACACCTACCTCCAGGGATTACTGCCAGGACTGAATGAAATAACATAATACGGTCAGTATGGTTCTTGGTACACAGCAAATAGTCAACAAAAACACCTACGACTATTTGCTATGCCATCTATTCATTTATTAAAATTCTATTTTAGCAAAATAATTATGTCCCTATTTGAAATAGGTTTTGTCTTCCCCGGTGCCCGGGTCATTCTTTGCCAACACCTGACTATACAGTTTAAGTTTTTTAGGTCTATAGGCCAAATCCACTAGAGAGAAGAAAACTGAGAAATTAGAGTTTTCTAGGAAGGCAGAAGTGTTTTACATCAGTTCATCGGATTCACCTGACTCCGAGTGTGCACTATTTCCAGTCCTGCTCCGGAACTGCGGTGACTTACATTGTGTCAATTCTCTGTCCAGCATCTCCGTCCCAGCTTTTACCCACCCTCTTCCCTTGTCTCTCGGCAACGCGCGGGAATAATGAGATTAAAATACCCACGAACTTGCTGCCACTCTGTAGAGGGTGATCATCTGCTGCTGACGTTTTACATAAATACTCGGAGATTACTGTCAGTGGGCAACTCTCACAGCACTTTCGTTTTTCAAAACACTAGTAATTACATTATATTATAAAATATCAGATCATAGCCCATCGACCTGAGGGCAAGTAAAGGCAAGGTCTCCGTTACCGTCTTCATCGTTGGCTATGGTGACGGTGGCCGCGCTGTTCTTCCCGACGCGGGCCCCGCTCCAGTGGTTGCCCAGCGGGTGGCCCAGGCGGAGCCTGAACTGCTCCTCCCGCTCAAACACGGAGTCGTCATGGATGTAGACAGTGCAGTTCTTCACCTGGAGCCAAGGGCACAACACAAACCAAAATCTGTGGCAAGACACCAGGACGCTACTCGGTTTTTCTAGAAAATGATATTTCTTCTTTGCAGCATCAAAGAGTTAACGCAAATTCAAAAGGTTTTGTTCATAAAATAGGATGTTCAGGTTGAACAGTTCCTGCCTGAGGGGGAGCTACCCGTATGTGAAGGCTCGTATCGGAACATCCCAACCCATTCTGAACTCCTGGCGATGAGTTATGGAAACAAGATGGACAGAACAACCCCCCGGAAAGCACGCGTGGAACAGCCGTGTGCCGCGCACATTTGGTCTGCTCCGTGCATTTGCACATAGTGTAGTGGGTGGGTTTCTGACCACGAGGGTTTAGCACATTGCTCAGACTTCCTGGAGAGCTGGATGACGCTCCTTCTCCTTTGTAAAACTTGACCAGCCTTTTAAGGAACTCAGAAGGGCTTCGCGTTAGGCTACAGATACCTTGAAAAGCTAAAGAACTCTCAGACCTGCTGCCAACTGGCATCTCACCCGGAAACCGCTGAGTGCTGAGAGTCTGAGAACGCAACCCCGACCCCTGCTCGGTGGAAAGAAATCAAACGCTTCTCACAGGAAATAGTCTCTACCGGGGTTGCATTTTTGAGAAAATGTAAAATAAGGCCACAACATTTCGGATGACACGCCAGCCTCAATAGTGGAGCTATGTGCTGTGAAGTGGGGTAGTTTTAGTCGGACCATTTCGAAGCCACTGTCCAACAGTACTGCAGAGGATGTGTGGGCAGAGAGAAGTTTCACGCTCACACTTCCCAAGTCACCCCGGACGGCAGAAAGCCCTGTGAACATTTATACGTGCCTGGCTAACCAGTGTTAAGCCCCTGAAGAATTTTGCGGCCTTTTTCCCCCCTACCACATCTTTCTTACAGTAAGAATTCCTTACGGAAAGCAAAAATTTAGTAGTGACTCTTCAGATCTTAAAAAATAAAGACATTTTAGTGAATGACGAGTTCCAGAGACATGTGCTTAGCAAGCCAAAGAAAACAGAGATTCCAAAATGTGCTTGGAAACACTAACAGGTTGTCATGTGGGTGACACACGGACTGCTATGCTGTATCTGCTTTATAATTTCATTAAATTGAAAACTGACTCTTGGATAGGCAGAGAACCCTCTTTTGAACTTAAAACAAATACAGACACGTAGACTCAAAGCTCAAGATTGTATCTGTAGTGTGTGTGTGTTTTAGAACACACGTTTCAACCTGCCACCAGCGAAATTCCCACAAAGTACAGGACCGAGACGGGTCTTTACAAGTCACAGGTGTGTACACGTCACGGGAGCCCTAAGCAAAGAACCGGTCACTTTTGTTGATAGTAAAGATAAACAGAGGAAAAGTCTGGGCTGATCTGCAACGGGCAATGTCTTCTTACGCCAAACTTCGAAAGGTCTCATCACAAGGCAAAAATCTGATACATTTGACTATATCAAAACTGAAGATTTCTGTTCAACTAACAACACCACAGTCAAAGGTAACGGGTAAGTGGCAGAAAAAAATGTTTCCAGTATCTAAAATGTCTAAAACTGGCAAGGAACTAGTATTTAGGATATGCAAGAGAGTACTGCAAATCAGTGAGAAAAAGACAACACGATAAGGAACAAAGGATAAAAATAAGCTTCGAAGCTTATTGGAAATCCAGTAAGCTAGCAGGCATATAAAACATCAGTCAGTAGAGAAATACAAATTAAAATGAGATATGACTTTATATGTATC
Source organism: Eulemur rufifrons (assembly GCF_041146395.1). NCBI lineage: Eukaryota > Metazoa > Chordata > Mammalia > Primates > Lemuridae > Eulemur > Eulemur rufifrons. Next base: position 15,522,915 of record NC_090995.1, read on the forward strand.
AAACAGGCAAAAATTCAAAACATGAAGAGTGATGAGTGAAAGAGAAGATGTCGGGTTACAGCAACCCTCACGCGCTTCCAGCGACATTCCGGAAGGTTCTCTGACACAGCGTTTTCAATTAGGCACACGCATGTCCTACGTCCAGCAATTTTGCTCCTGAGCGTATAGCCAAGGGAAGTCCTGCTCAGGTCTGCGAGTGACGTAGTGAGGACGTGCGCGGGAGCGTCCCGTGTGGAGACGGTGTCGGGAGGCACCGTACGTGGGGACGCGAGCGGGAGCGTCCCGTGTGGAGACGGTGTCGGGAGGCACCGTACGTGGGGACGCGCGCGGGAGCGTCATGTGTGGAGACGGTGTCGGGAGGCACCGTAGGTGAGGACGCGCGCGGGAGCGTCCCGTGTGGAGACGGTGTCGGGAGGCACCGTACGTTGAGGACGCGCGCGGGAGCGTCACGTGTGGAGACGGTGTCGGGAGGCACCGTACGTGGGGACGCGCGCGGGAGCGTCCCGTGTGGAGACGGTGTCGGGAGGCACCGTACGTGAGGACGCGCACGGGAGCGTCCCGTGTGGAGACGGTGTCGGGAGGCACCGTACGTGGGGACGCGAGCGGGAGCGTCACGTGTGGAGACGGTGTCGGGAGGCACCATACCTGAGGACGTGCGCGGGAGCGTCCCGTGTGGAGACGGTGTCGGGAGGCACCGTACGTGAGGACGTGCGCGGGAGCGTCCCGTGTGGAGACGGTGTCGGGAGGCACCATACGTGAGGACGTGCGGGAGCGTCCCGTGTGGAGACGGTGTCGGGAGGCACCAAACGTGGGGACGCGCGCGGGAGCGTCCCGTGTGGAGACGGTGTCGGGAGGCACCATATGTGAGGACGCGCGCGGGAGCGTCCCGTGTGGAGACGGTGTCGGGAGGCACCGTACGTGGGGACGCGCGGGAGCGTCACGTGTGGAGACGGTGTCGGGAGGCACCGTACGTGAGGACGCGCGCGGGAGCGTCCCGTGTGGAGACGGTGTCGGGAGGCACCATACGTGAGGACGCGCGCGGGAGCGTCACGTGTGGAGACGGTGTCGGGAGGCACCGTACGTGAGGACGCGCGCGGGAGCGTCACGTGTGGAGACGGTGTCGGGAGGCACCGTACGTGAGGACGCGCGCGGGAGCGTCACGTGTGGAGACGGTGTCGGGAGGCACCATACGTGAGGACGTGCGCGGGAGCGTCACGTGTGGAGACGGTGTTGGGAGGCACTGGCGCCGTCCCGAGCCTCCCCACGGCCTCTCGCTGAGCGGCGGGGCTAAAACATAGCAGAGACACCCCACGAAATACTAACAGATCAGACAGACAACACGAACCCCATGCAAAGATCTTAAGATACACTGCCGAGTAAAATCAGCAAAAGACTGAAAAAGTTGTAGCACAGTAGCATTTTTATAAGTGAAAAATCACGCACACAAAACAACAAGGGTTCCTCAAGAACGAACACAGATTAAGAGGAGCACGTTAAACACAGCAGACGGATGGGGGCGGGGAGAACGTGGCTGGAGAGTGGGGGTGAAAGAAAATGAATAAACAAACAGAAATAAGAGACGGGCCTCGTACGGGCCAGTGAGGACGCGCCTCGACCCTGACTCAGTCCTCTGAGACTGAGATTAAGAAACGGGAAAACGCGATCCTGATTCAGTTTGCCCCTCCGACACACCCTGAGGCTGCAGGCTTTGATTCCGGTGCAGCCGTATCTAGCGGTGAGTTTCCGTGCTCACACGCGTGACTTTTCATGTGCGCTGCCAAGAGAACACGCCACTGCCTTGACTCTGCTCGGCATCTAGCTTGGTGGTTCGTACCAGGACGTACCCTGCCCGGGGACGGCCGGGCGGCGCAGGCCTGACTCTCTCTCTGAGCAGCGTTGGTGGAGTGTGGCCCTTCCTAACATCGTTTCAGATTAAGAGGAGGCCTCACGCATTTGATTCTGGTGAGTTCTACACGTTACGCATTATCTAAACTTCCCAGCTCAACCAGTGAGTCGTGTACTTGGTTGTAAGTGGAAGACGAAGAAGGAGTTATTAAAACGACATTATTAAAACTATTCTCGATCACAGCCGACCCATGAACAACGCAGGTCTGAACTTGCAGCTCCAGTTAGATGTGAATTTCCCTCCATCCCCGCAACCCCCAGCCGGCAGGAGTGAGCCGTCCTCTTCCTCCTCCTCTTCCTCCCCCCTCAGCAGACCCAGTGAGGATGAAAACCTTCATGATGATTCACTATTTCACAGTGAATATATTTTCTTTTTCTTACGATTTTCTTAGCCTTTTCCCTCTAGCTTACTTTATTACAAGGATACAGCACATAATACATGTAACATAGGAAATACGTGTTAGCTAGCTGTGTTATCAGTAAGGCTTCCGGTCAACCACAGGCCATTGGTAGCTCAGTTCTGGGGGAGTCCAAAGTTAGACACAAATGTTTGCCCGTGTCGGGGCTCAGCGCCCGTGGTCCCTGCGTTATTCAAGGGTCAACTCCAATAAGGAAACCCTGAGAATTTTCGGAATTTCTCTAAATGACTCCCCTGGGGACAGATAAAGGCAGCGAGGAAGAGGAGGATCCCATCTCCCGGCCGCCACGAACCCGCTTACCTTCTCCCCTTTCAGAAACGTGATCCGAGAGGCATCTGTGTTCGGTCTCTCCTCAAAGTCCTCCGAGCCCTGCGCGGACAGGCTCTGCGTGTAGCACCTCACGGAGGACGCGTAGCTCAGGTCGCCGCTCCGCGTGACGGGGACGTGCAGGGCGCCGCCCTTCTCCTCCGCGTGGACCAGGTCCCTGGCAAACTGCATGCTGGGCACTGGCAGGGCAGGGACACAGCGGTCACCACGCTGTGCGCCCCACGGCCGCCTGGCCGGAGAGAGCCCCCGAGGGTCAGCGCGGGCGGCACATCCCGGTGCCGCGCGGATTCCACAGCGTCGGGCTGCTCTCCGCGCACGGGACTGGCTTTCACGTGAGTGCGGCGCCAACGGCACAGAACCAACCGTTTCACACCTGTCTCTATTCAAGTTCAACCTGCAGTCACAACTCAAACACAGGCAGGTGACGTTAGTAAAAAAACGGGACAGTGGCAAGAAAAAATTGGACGGTGAGTTGGGGTGGAGACTTCACTTTCCTCGTAGGGCTACGACCAGGAGAACTGCCGCGAGGTCTGGTGGCAGCCGGCCACTTGTGCTGGTCCTGGGGCCCCGGAGACAACGGGGACGAGGGGACCTGGGGAGGGCGGGGCAGGCTCTGCTCAAAGGACTAAAGTGTTTGTCGCCAGATCTTCTCATTTGCAAATCAAGCCAGAGATCTGCATTCTTACGTGACTGATCCTCAATTTTAAAATAGCAAACTCATAAAACAGTCAAAAGAAATTCCCTATAAGCCAAAACTATTCGGGGCAAACAAAACACATCCACAGGCTGGCTCTGCCCACTGCTCTAGAGCTCTCTCTCTGCTTTTGCAACTCACATCCTCATCTGACTTCAGGAACGACCACAGTGCAATCGTGGTTCCAGGCAGGGACTTTGGGGCAAACAGGCGCGAACTTCCCTCCCAGCCCTGCTGCTTACGGACCGGCGGCAGCCCGGGCCCTACTCAGCCGCTGGGGTCCCCCTGCGTTAGGCGGAAGGTTCGCTTTGATCTTTTCCACCCAACTCTAGATCCCACAAGGGATCCTAAAGCTCTGGCCATGCTAAATGTCATCAGTTCTTCCTGAGAAGCAACTGTCCTTTTCTGTTTGGTCACATTGTCACCAGTGACGGATACTTTCTTGGTATCCGCATCATCCACAGTCCTGCCAATACCAGTTTCCTAAAACAAAATTCACCCCACCCCTCTGCTTTTAAGTGTTTGGGTCCCTTTGCTTACAAGTCCTCGGGCTGGCACACACAGCCTCTCAGACCCTGACTCCAGCCTGTCTGTGCACTTCGTTCTGTTCAGCTCCTGCCACGCTCAGAGCAAAAGCAAACACCCCACTGCCTCGCAAATGTGCACCTGCCAACACGCTGTTCCCCGTGCGCACTGTGTCTCTGGTAGACTTTCCTTTAGGATCCGTTAGGCAAACTCCCGTCACACCTGAGACTCGGCCTCAGCATCACCTCTTTCCTGTCACCTGTGACTTTTCCCACACGGTCACCGTTCAGGCCTCTCTGCTCTGGAGTTACAGCACTGTTAGGTCATCTGCCAGCCATGTCCCAGTCTCGCTGCTTCCTGGTCCGGTTCTCCAGCCGGACGCTGACCTTCCTGAGGACGGGCCCAAAGCTCACCCCCTCTCTGTGGCTGCCAGAGCCCCAGGGACGTGAGCGGCTCTTGCCCACATTTCTACACAGAGCGTGCATGTCTGTGCTCAGGTGCACACGCACACAGACATATGCACACGCACACACATGCACACGCACACACACAGACATGCACACGCACACACGCACACACACAGACACACGCACACAGACACATGCACACGCACACAGACACACACAGGCACATGCACACAGACACACACACACACGCACACGCACACACGCACACACACAGACACACACACAGGCACATGCACACAGACACACAGGCACACACAGGCACACACAGACACACACACACAGACACATGCACACGCACACACACAGACACACACAGGCACATGCACACAGACACACACACACACAGACATATGCACACGCGCACACACGCACACGCACACACACAGACATGCACACGCACACACGCACACACACAGGCACATGCACACAGACACATGCACACGCACACACACAGACATGCACACGCACACACGCACACACACAGGCACATGCACACAGACACATGCACACGCACACACACAGACATGCACACACAGACACGCGCGCACACACACACATAACGTGCATGCACACACATACACATGCGCACACACACATATACATACACAGACACGCACACACAGACACGCGCGCACACATACGCACACACAGACACACACACACAGACACACACACACAGACACACACACAGGCACATGCACACAGACACATGCACACAGACATGCACACACACAGACACACACACACAGACACGCACACACGCACACACACATACACACACACACACATTTCTTGAATGCAAACGTGAATGAGTTCCAACGTCACATACGTGGAAGTTAAAGAAACAGAAACATATCTGGAACCATCAGCCACCGCCCGACCTCTCACCATCCTGGAACGTGTCGTTAATTGCAACGACGGCCTGGGCGGGCTTGGTCAGCTCGGCCCCGTGTGCGGAGCTGAGGAAAACCACGAACGTCTCCAGCCCCTCGATGACCGGGTACTGCGTGTCGTCCAGGATAGTCAAGGCGCAATCCTGGAGGAGAAACCAAAGCAAACCTCGCAGCCGGCCCGGCGCCCGACGCCCTTTTGCCTTTGGGAGGACGGGACAGAGGGGGCCGCTGGCCTTTCTTTGTGGCCTCACAGTGAGGTCTCGAAAAGCCATAAAATGATAATCTCTTTATTACGTGCTCCTAGGAGTTTGTTTCTGGATATTTGCACCAAACAAGGGAAGTTTCTGCCCTAAATCTGCAGTGCTGGATATTTGAGGCCACTTGGGGAGTTAACAGAAGACGCCTCTTAAGTTTTATTCTCCTGTTTGCAAGTTTATGTTTTTAAGGAAAGGAAAGACAGTAACATTAATTCTTTCTTTAAAGGAAAGACAGTAACAGTAATTCTTTCTTGAAAGGAAAGACAGTATTAATACCACAAGGGGAGTTTAGGGTCTTCAGGAGAGCTTGGAAAAAGACCAAAGACCACATTCGCGGACCCGGCGGCCCTGTGACCCTGTGACCCTGTGACCCTGTGACCCTGGTGCGTCGACTGCTGACACGCACCTGCTCGGTGACTCCAGGCCCGAACTCCACCTTCCTGGAGCTGGGGACGTAGTCCACCCCCGGCGTGGCCGACGCGGGGTCCGAGGGCCGCGTCGCACACCAGACGGACGTGACCGTGGACAGGTCGGTGCCGTGCCGGAGAACCGGAATCTTCACTGTGCCTGAGTCGGGAGCAACAGAGGTTCTCACGGTCAACCTGAGCCGGAAATCCGTGTCTGCCTCACTGCGGCCGCGACAGCTTCATCCCTCTCAGCTCGTCTGCGGCCACGTCAGGGACGGGTGTCCCTTCCGGGGGAGGGTGAGCGGTGTCACTACCCTGCTCGTCACTGGCACTAAGACCACGCAGACCTAGAGGAGGGCTTCCTGGAGGTGGTGGCGGAGAGAGCTCTGGGGAAACATTCTTGTGGCTTCGCAGGAGAATAAGGCGCTTCAGGGGGAAGACTCCACTGAAAACATCTCACGCCGATTTAGGGAGGAGAAACCCAGAGACCAGGGCCTCAGGGATGGGCCAGAAAATAGTCAGTCAGGGAGGAACCGGCTGGGGGACTCTGTGGGGCCTGAAGCTGAAGATCCCTAATTAGAAGCTCCTAACTGGGCTGATTTCCCTGTCTTGTCAAAGCACATCGTGACTTAAACCTCACGAGCTTGTTGTTTATCTCAGGGACGAAGCTCGTCCCTGGTCCACTGTGACATCAGACCTTGTGGCGTCCCAAAGACACTGAGCTATTTTCACAAAGTCAGAGAAAAGGTCCAAGAAAACCCACCGATCACCACGTTTTATGCCCAATATGCTGTAGGTGACACGTGGTGCTGGCTGGACATTGGTGTCTGGGAAGGAAACACAGTTTAGCAGGACGGGCTGGGTTCTAGCCCAGCTCTGCCGCTGTATAAGCTGCTTCACCTCTGATGATTTATTTCACCTCTCTGGGCCCCCATTTACTCTTCTATGTAATGTTTCCTTTTTTTTTTGAGACAGAGTCTCACTCTGTCACCCAGGCTAGAGTGAGTGCCGTGGCATCAGCCTCGCTCACAGCAACCTCAAATTCCTGGGCTCAAGCGATCCTCCTGTCTCAGCCTCCCGAGTAGCTGGGACTACAGGTATGCACCACCATGCCCGGCTAATTTTCCTATATATATTTTTAGCTGTCCATATAATTTCTTTCTATTTTTAGTAGAGGTGGGGTCTCGCTCTTGCTGAGGCCGGTCTCGAACTCCTGACCTCGAGCGATCCTCCCTCCTCGGCCTCCCAGAGTGCTGGGATCACAGGCGTGAGCCACCGCGCCCGGCCAATGTTTCCTTTTTCTTTCCACCCAGCCCCAGACAAAGCTGCATCTCCCACACAACACTCTCCCTCCCTCAGCAGACCGAGTGAGAGCGCGCGGAACACACAGGGCGCCGTGTCCGGCGTTCGGCAAGTGTTTAAGAACAGCAGTTCCCGGGATCCCTCAGATCCCTAGAAGGGGACGAAGGCCTTGACCAGGCTCAGCTCCGCAGACACTCAGCGCGGCCGCCGGCACCGTGCGCAGGACCCTTCCCGACCCTGTGAGCTGCGATGGGAGGAGACATCGGCCCACCGGCCGCTCTGGGCCCTCGTAGGAGGAGAATGTTCCACCGTGTCAAGACACTGACCCTGCGGAGTTTGTCTCAGCAGGTTGCGGCTGTTAAACAACTCACCTCCATCCCCGACAGAGCACATTCCCTCCTGCACAAGCCAGATGCCCAGTGCCGGCCCCTCCCCCTGGGCCCCACGGGCAGCCCGTGGACTCTCGGCCGCTGGTGACCACAGCAAGAACCCCTGTATTTTCCCACCTGCCATCGTTGGTCCCGATGCCCAGCATTACATTAGCATCCTGCCCCACACCAACAGCGGTTTCCCTGAGTAACGGTATTCGCGACGTCTCACGGACGTTCTCAGACCCAAAGAGGACGCTGCCCAAGAAAGGGACCCAGAGACACCCTCTGTTACCTGCGTCCTCGCTGACCGTGAAGGCCGTGCTGCCCAGGGACACGGTGGAGGCGTCGTTGGGGCCGCTGATGAGCACCGTGGCCGTCGCCACCCTCCCGAGGCGGGCGTTGTCCGACGCGTGGGCCAGGGCGATCTCGAACTCCTCTTCCTCCTCGTACTCGCTGTCATCGATGAGCATGACGTCGCAGGTGGAGCTGGTGACACCGGGCCCCAGGACGACGCGGCTCTCGGCAGACAGCCCTCGGGATTTAAAGTCAGAGCCCGACTCCAGAGCGTAGAGGCTGCTCCCCATGGCCGACTGCGGGACCGTGTAGCAAATGGCAGACACCCTGCTGCTCGCGTCCCCTGAAACACAAACGCAAGAAAGGCCAAGGTCTGAATGGCTCTTCTCAGATTTAAAAATTAGGCCGGGCGCGGTGGCTCACGCCTGTGATCCCAGCACTCTGGGAGGCCGAGGCGGGAGGACTGTTTGAGCTCAGGAGTTCGAGACCAGCCTGAGCAAGAGCGAGACCCCGTCTCTACTGAAAATAGAAAGAAATTATATGGACAGCTAAAAATATATAGAAAAAATTAGCCGGGCATGGTGGCGCATGCCTGTAGTCCCAGCTACTCGGGAGGCTGAGGCAGGAGGATCGCTTAAGCCCAGGAGTCTGAGGTTGCTATGAGCGAGGCTGACGCCACGGCACTCTAGCCCGGGTGACAGAGTGGGACTCTGTTTCAAAAAAAAAAAAAAAAAAAGAAAAGACTGGTTATATTTTAGCCTTGCAAATGATTCACGCGTCAGTATTCCTAATCAATCGCCCCACCCACAGAACATTTAGTGACCTTGGTCAAGGAGGGGAGCTGCGGTTTGTGAGGACGGACTTTCCGTCTTTGTTCCTGGAAGACAGAAATGTGCTCACAGGTTTCCCTGCAGGGGAGTCTTACAGGGCTCAGATGAAAAATGAACCGTGTGTAAGAAATAAAGGGCAATTCTTGTTTTGTTTTAGTTTTGTTTTTACTTGACACAGGATAATGGTACATGTTTATAAAAGGGTAATTCTTGAGTGATTGAAAATCAAAACAGAAATCATATGGGGGATTTATAATTGTGAAAAATTGAGGATTTGACACACATGGAAATTAACGCCCCTTCAAAGCTACGACACGACTGTACATGGCGATGTCAGGCTTCCTTACGGAATCTGCCAGCTGGGTGTCAGTGCAGCCACCACAGCAGACGGCACAAAACCCTGGCGATGCCGCTCGGGAAGCAGCAAGTCCCGCTGATTGCTCCGGGCCACCCAGCCGGGCCCAGAACAGGCCGTCACGGGGGGACGTGGCAGCTCTAATCGGGAAAGTCGTCTGTACAGAGAAGAGATTTTATTTTGCTTTGCCTTTCTCTTTCTAAGCCGGCCTGTTTCTCTCCGGGAATTCGAGTGCAGAAGCTCACTCAGAAAGGCAGTGAGCTGCACCCACGGCTCCGCCTTCAGGACGCGATCACTCTGCGGCTTCAAGCACCGAATCCGTCTCTTATCTGTCCTCCCGCTGTGGCCATGCGTGGTGGGCAGCGAGTCTCGTGAATTAACAGGGCACAAAATCCACCGAATGGGAAACCCATTTCAGGTTGTTCGGTGAAATGTCTGGGGCATATTAAATCCCCGAGTGGTTTCCACCACAGGTTTAAAAGAAACTGCAGTGTAGGAAGGTTTCATGTCAGAGTTTGAACAGAAATCGTGATTGAGTGTGTCAGAGGGAGCCAAGCTCATTAAGTTACCAGAGATTTTTATTTTTTGTTTTTGTTTTTTTTTTTTTGAGACAGAGTCTCGCTCTGTTGCCTGGGCTAGAGTGCCGTGGTGTCAGCCTTGCTCACAGCAACCTCAGACTCCTGGGCTCAAGCCATCCTCCTGTCTCAGCCTTCCGAGTAGCTAGGACTACAGGCATGCGTCACCATGCCCGGCTAATTTTTTCTATATATACTTTTAGCTGTCCATATAATTTCTTTCTATTTTTAGTAGAGACGGGGTCTTGCTCTTGCTCAGGCTGGTCTCGAACTCCTGACCTTGAGCGATCCTCCCGCCTCGGCCTCCCAGAGTGCTGGGATGACAGGCGTGAGCCACCGCGCCCGGCCTAACCAGTCTTTTAATCCAATTTAAGAACAAACGGGAGCTCTAATGACTGGAACTTCCGACAGCCCTTGCTCCGGGTGGAATCCCCGTTAGGGCTGTTTGGGGGATGAAGTGAGTTCACACATGTAACGTGCTCACATACATGAGTGGATACAGACATGAGCACTGGGCACACGGACGGAACTGGATGAAGCTCAGCCATTACTGTAGCCCCCGTCACCCGACGCCAACAGACCTTTCCTTTCAACGGGCGCGTACAGGAAGCCGGCGCTCTCGTTGACCCGGTAGGTCTTGCTGCTGAACTCCAAGGTGGGCTCATCCTCAGCGTCGTCGATGACGACCCTGGCCCGGGTGGGCTCCCCGAGCAGCGCGTACGCCGGCATGCTGAGCTCCACCGTGAAGCTCTCCTCGCTCTCAAACACGTCGTCGTCGTTGATGACGACGGTGCAGGACTTGGTGTCCTCTCGCTCGTCAAACTGCACCTGTCGCAAAGCAAACAGCAGGCGCCAAGCTGAGCCTCGGCCTCCCCTGCTTGTCTCCCTGGAGAGGGGAAAGGAGCACCGAGTCCAGCGGGCAGAGCAGGAAATGAGCTGGCCCTCCAGCCCCAGCTCCCGGCTCTGTCACCGGGAACATCCAGCCACCTCTTCCCGCGCGTCACCTGCACGGCGGGGCTGATTATTTCAAGGGACACGGACGGCAGAGACCTCCCACCCTTCGGTGACTGCAGAAAAACACACGACAGCTTCGTATATCCTGTTTTATCAACTCACTCGGGACAGCGACAGTCACCATTTGGCTACTCAGGTCCCTTTCTCTTTGTGGCACGTTTAACCGGAAAGATCTCTGACCTTGGGGTGGGAAGTTTTGGCCTCAAGTCTGGGCCTGTGGCTCCCACGCGGGCTGAGCTCACGAAACTTGACGAACTCAGGTTCCTCATCGGCCGACTGAGGACAATCACAGCCCACTTTACGTGCGTGTCGGGGGGACGAAGGTCGCGGGTAAGGAAAGCTCTGAGTACATTCTAAAGCCCTGAGCAAAGGCAGGGTGTCATCCCTGCCACGGCCACATCACCTGCACAGTCAGAGCTGACAGACTCTCGGTGGACTGAGTGGAGTTTAACGTCACAGGAAGTTACATCGTACACAAGCCAGACTAATTTTAACTTTGCATGTAACTAAATCCTTTGCCATCCAAATGGGCTAGAACTATTATGTGAGTGAATTTAGCCTGGAACAAACCAGAGAAATTATTTTATATGCACACAATTGTGAACTTATAGATAAGAAATTTATTCTGGTTTTATTTTGTCCACCAAAAAAAAAAAAAAAAAAAAAAAGGAAAGAAAAGAATAGAAAAGAAAAGAAAAGAAACAGAAAAAGAAAGAAAAGATAAAACCTTCAAATGAAAGCAAGGCTGTGGACTTGCCCAAAACCGAAAGGACAGGAAGCAGCTCTGGACTATATTTGTGTAAACTGAGACAGCTGAAACGTGCAAAAATTGTCATAAATTTCTAGGGACACGCAAATCTAAAAAATACGCCACTTTAATCGAATAGAAAATTATTAGTACATCTCTAATCAACAAATCACATTAAGTTTTACGTAATAAGCTCCAAATTTCAAAACACCTTCAACGAAAAGAAACCCCTAACAAATCTCTATTTAAGATCTAGAACACACCGGCAGCCTTTTGTCTTTCCCTGAAAAACACAAGAACATGCTGTGTTGTCACTTTGCTACAAGACTCTTCCGCGAACCTGTTCCTTTCTGATTCCTCACTCACGTCTGGCGTGGAGGACTCAGTCCAGCGGAAACGCCTCCATCCAGGGACAGAGCCCGCTTCTCTCTACCGACTCGTGTTGCCGCAAGAATAACAAAGCCGCTCTGGAACAGCGTTGACCAAATACCTACTAAGCACCGGGCATCCCGCCCTACAGAAAAGACGACCAACGCCGGCCCTGCCCCAAGGAAGTTGACTGTTCAAGTCCTCCCTTCTCGTCCGCTTTGGGGTCTCTCCTTTTCCCTCTCGTTATCACCCTGACGCTACCTGCCGCAGGTGCGCGGATGGTTGCAAATCTCCCCGTGGACCCGAGACGGCTCTCTGCTCTCCCTGTCCACCCGTGTCACTGCGTTTCTAAAGCCACACACGCTGCAGTGGCCACGGCAAAGCCACAGGCACCAGACCTGCTTCTGCTGGGAGTGCCCGTTCCAGCCGGGGCTGCCCCCACAGCTCCCTCCTGCCCCGTCTGACCAGCCCCCCGCCGGGTCCCCCGAGTTCTCTCTCCAGCTTCACTTTGTAACCGGAGCCCAGGCACCCATCCCCCGTGTCTCTCAGCCAGTCCATTCCCAGAGCTTCCCGCACGAAGGCCAGGGGACAGGAAGGGTCTGGATGACAAAGGCCGTGGGTAGAACATGGTGCTTGGGGACTCCTCCGGTCAGGAAGCAAAATGCAAAGGCTGATCAGCCAGACACCGGCATAAGCTCTGGCAGTTAGAGGCGCAATGAGGGCTCGAGAGAGACCGTGAGGGACAAAGCAGGACGGGAAGGACACAGGGAAATTCCGGGGGGCGGGATGCTCACAGGGAGGAAGGCAGGTAAACCGACTTGGGGAGGTGCCACGTGGCCTGCAGCCACGTCACAGCCTCCGCCGGAGCCTCCCCGGGCCCAGGAACCCCGGCAATCCGGTGCTCCCTCCTACCTGGCCGGCGTACTCCACGTAGTCCTGCCGCCCGGGCTGGGGGCCGACCCCGGAGCCGGGGCTGGCGGTGCCCTGCTGGGTGCGGCACAGGACGATGGCGTACTGGTGCAGGTTCCCGGTCCTCTGCACGGTGACGCTGACCGACCCCGCCTTCTCGCTGACGTTGTAGCTGGAAGCAGACAGAAGGCGGTCCCTGAAAATGCGCCCCTGGGCTGCGAAGAAACCGCTTGTGTGACGCCTGTCTCTTCCGCTGGGTGACTGGCATCGGGCAGCTCAGAGAGAGGAAGTTCGCTCCGTTCAGAAGCCCGGCTGTGGGTGGGGACGTGTTCACCTGGAACAGTCAGACCACCCGGGACGAGGAAGCCGTGGGCGCAGGATGCCGTCTGCCCCCCGGGGAGAGAGCGCGGCGTCTCCGGGGAAGTGGGCAGCGCGGAGGAGCCGGGAACTCGGGTTTCAGAACAAGGAGAAAGGACAGACCATCCCTCCCCAGGGGGGTGGTGTCACCAGAACAGGCCAGTGACACCGCTCACAAGGCGACTAGTGACTCAGCTCGGGGACTCACTGGCCCAGATCTCCAGGAAGGGTGTGAAGGAGCCGGGGCAGCTCCGGAGGCAAGAAAACGGGATTCACGCCCGGGTAACAGATGTGTTTGGGCAAAGGCAGGTTTACGGCAACAAGGGGGTGACGGGACTAATTCAGCCAAGGCTCAGACTTTCTATTACTTCTGCAAAGTAGGACGCCAGCTCTACTGGAGAGGCCGAGGCGGGAGGATCACTGAGGTCAGGAGTTGGAGACCAGCCTGAGCAAGAGCGAGACCCCGTCTCTACTAAAAATAGAAAGAAATGATCTGGACAACTAAAAATACATAGAAAAAATTAGCCGGGCATGGTGGCGCATGTCTGTAGTCCCAGCTACTCGGGAGGCTGAGGCAGGAGGATCGCTTGAGCCCAGGAGTCTGAGGTTGCTGTGAGCGAGGCTGACGCCACGGCTCTCTAGCCTGGGTGACAGAGCGAGACTCTGTCTCAAGAAAAAACAAACAAACAAAGAAAAAAACAAAACCAAGCCTACTAGTCATGTGCTACTAATTCACAATATGTATCTAGGTTAGGAGAAGCCACAGCGAATGGGCACGAGCCACACTCTGTTTTCGTCACTGAGGACGGCCCCTGGTCCTGGCTGGTGTCCCGTGGCTGTGAGGACTCAGGCCACACACCCTGGGGGGGGGTCGGTCCTCACTGCCGGCGTTGGGACCCTCCGTACCCGTCGGCCCATTAAACAGGAGACGGTTGTCCAGAAAAACCGATCAACTTGGTGACTTCATTTAATTTTGAAAAACATACAGTCGAGAGGTAAATAACAGCAAAACGTAACGTACGTAACAGTCGGTTCCAATTTCCCTCCAATTCTCCAGTGAGTGCAAGTCTGGAATAGCTGCGTCTGGGGCCCACGAAGCCACATTTGTATGTTTTCCTTTTTCCCCCCAGGTTCCAATTTTTATCTGAATTATCATGGAGTTGATTTCTTAGAATAATGAGTCTCTGCAACGCAGACGTACAGAGCATTTTACCCCAGAAAAATCACAAGCCTCGTTCCAGCGTGGCCTGCAAGATGAGCACCGTTTTCACCGATCGGTGTCTGCCGGCCTCTCTGCCCAGCAGACGAGGAAGGCGCCGTCACGAGCTGCCTGTGCTCAGACGTGTGTTTGCTCCCTGAGGACAAACAGGCCCACGAAACCCGCGGGGCCGGGGGGACGTGGGCCCGAGAGCAAGGAGGAAACAGATGCAAGGGAAAGACATGGATAGTGTGAGCCAGTGAGTATCTTTAAAACTTGGAGGCCTGTTTTTTATTTTTCCCATCAGTTCTGCTGGACCAACTTCTAAAACTTGAGGATAGAACCAGAAATACCCGCGTGAGAGGCAGCGGAGCACGCGGTTACGCCCCGGTCTCCCTGCTCATTAGCTGCGAGGCTGCGGCAGGTTCCTTAACCGCTTTCTGCCTCGTGCTCTGTGCCGTGGGGCGAGGACAGAATCCGTCTCACAGTTGCAGGGATTAAACGGGACGATGCATGTCAGGTTCCGTGTGCAGTGCCGGGCACACAGAGTCCGAGCAGGATTTGGTGCGACTGCTATTTTTGTTATCACTGCCACCATCCTCATCCTCACCGACGCCCCCGTGACGAGGGCCGACCCCAGCGTGCTTCCTCCCGACCCCCGCCTGCCCGACTCCTTTCTCGGGAAGGGAAGAACCGCCTCGCCCGTACCTGGCGTGCTTGAAGCTGATGAGGGACCACTGGACGTGGAAGACGTTGCCGCCGACCACGTTGGGTTTGCCGTCCTTCACCAGGAAGCGGAAACTGTCCGTCAGCTCCCGGAGCTTCTCCTCGTGCAGCACGTAGCGAATCAGGCCCCGGTTCACGTCCTCTGGGGGGAGAGAGACTCGCGGTGAGCTCACCTGGGACGTGGAGGCGGCTCACAGGCCCCCACGCCAGCCCGGTCTGTGCTTCTAACAGGTTACAGACGACACCCATTTCCCAAGAACCGAACGCACAGTAGCCTCAGAAACAAACGCTCCTGCCAGACTAAAATAAAGCCCCGCAGCTCTGTGTTAACTGAGGACCTGTCTTTACGAACAGGAAGTTCCCTTACGCTGCTACAGAATGGGAATCCCGGGGTCGTGACAAAAAGCACGTGTGTGAACGTCTGTGGGAGGCAAAAGGGCAAATCTGTCAGGTGACAGAGTGAACTCTGACCCTGTCCCCTGTGTGGACAGCGTCACACTCAGCCCAATTCTTTCCAAAGAAGGCTCTTTGGAAGGTTTGTGCTAACAAGAACAGCCAGGAAGGCCGGGCGCGGTGGCCCAGGCCTGTAATCCCAGCACTCTGGGAGGCCGAGGCGGGCGGATCCTTTGAGCTCAGCAGTTCGAGACCAGCCTGAGCAAGAGCGAGACCCCGTCTCTACTAAAATAGAAAGAAATTATATGGATAAAAATATATACAGAAAAAATTAACTGGGCATGGTGGCGCATGCCTGTAGTCCCAGCGACTCGGGAGGCTGAGGCAGAAGGATCGCTTGAGCCCAGGAGTCTGAGGTTGCTGTGAGCTAGGCTGACGCCATGGCACTCACTCTAGCCTGGGCAACAGAGTGAGACTCTGTCTCAAAAAAAAAAAAAAAAAAAAGAAAAGAGAACCAAGCTGTAGAATGTATTCTTTTCCAGAAAGCCTGGCCAAAACGTAAAGCAATCTGGGAGCTGAGGCAGCTGGGTAAAGAGGAAGTTTTCTTTGTCATAGTTAAGAGTAAAAGGGAAAAAATCAGGAGAAGTGAAATTCACTGGAAGATCTATCTGTCTGCAGGTGGTGACGTGGGCAGAAGGAGCTAGAAGAGGCCGAGAGGGGGATGGGAGATGGGGAGGCGGCGTCCGAAGAGATCTCTCCCGTGTCCCAGTCCCCGGTCCCCACCCTGGGTGAAGGTGGCCGCGGCTCTGCCGGGCTGCAGCCTGTTCTCCACGCGGCCGTGCTCGGGGCCCGCCGTGATCTCATACACGAGCTGCGGGTCCCCCGTGTCCGGGTCCGTGGTCAGCAGTTCCTTCCTGGTGATCACGTTGGTGGCCTGGAGGAGAAACCCGTGTAGTTTACTTCCTGAGCTGGGAATGACACAGAACCAGCTCCTGGATCAGAGTTAACTTGGCTCCGCCGGCCCGGAGAGGCTTCGAGGACAGAAACCAGCCCGGCCCCGGCCGCACGGTGTTCACGCCACGCCGGGAAAGGAAGGCCCCTGAGCGAGGCCAGCGTGGCAGGAGCTACAGCGGGACATACGAAGAGGGTGATAAGAGAGGGGGACTAACTCCATCTGGAGCCGAGGAAAGAGGGATTTGGGGCCCTGAGAGGAAGCCGGAGCTTTGAGGGAACAATCCGGTCCAAGGGCGATGTCCACGGCCTGCCTCACAGCAGTCGGACAAACACACTGTCCCCGACTGTGCCCAGCACACGGCCCCTCACTCAGTCACAGCAGGGACCTGGGGACGAAGGAACCTGTGTCCCTAAGTGGTCACGTAGACAGGCCGGCCACTTACTGCCACCCTGTGTGTGAGAAAAATAAGCAAACTTCTATCCTGTTTGAGCTGCTGTATTTTTGGAGTGCTTTTGTCAGGGCATTTTATTTTTTAAAAATAGCTCACAGCAACCTCAAACGCCTGGGCTTAAGCGATCCTCCTGCCTCAGCCTCCCGAGTAGCTGGGACTACAGGCATGCGCCACCATGCCCAGCTGATTTTTTTTTTTTTCTATATATTTTAGTTGGCCAGATAATTTCTTTCTATTTTTAGTAGGGACGGGGTCTCGCTCTTGCTCAGGCTGGTCTCGAACTCCTGACCTCGAGCGATCCACCCGCCTCGGCCTCCCAGAGTGCTAGGATTACAGGCGTGAGCCACCGCGCCCGGCCAAAAAGTTTTTTAATATGTTTCATCTGAGTTATCAGTATCGCTTTTTATTGCTGTTTATTTTTATTAATTTAAAAAAATTTCAGAGTGTTATGGGGGTACGGACACTTTGGCCACATAAATTGCCTCTGTGTTCGGGCATTTTAAACCACGCGGAGTCTGACCCAGCCCCACAGTCTTTGCGAATGAACAAGCCTCACCGGCCTCACGGAGCTCGGCAACCTCAGGAAAATCGGCTTCCCGAGGGCGGTCGGGCAGTGAGCCGACTGCGGTTCTATCCCTACGTCGTGGGCACGAGCGGGGACGCAGCCCACGCTGGGCAGGGTGGCCGTGACAGGTAGGGTGGCTGTGACGGGTGGGGTAGGGTGACAGGTGGGGCGGCCGTGACAGGCAGGGTTGGGTGACCGTGACAGGCGGGGTGGGGTGACCGTGACAGGCAGGGTGGCCGTGACAGGTGGGGCGGGGTGGCCGTGATGGGCGGGAGGGGCCTTGCCTTGCCATCCACGTACTCCAGCCACTGCAGGCCCAGGTTGGTGACAAGCCTGGGAGTGCCGTCATCCACCTCGAGGACGTCGATGCGGAACGGCTGCGGAGCCGCCGTCATCACCTGCAGGGGAGGCCAGAAAGGAAACCGAGTCACTCATGGGCATGGACGGGGGCGGGTCCAGGGTCCGCACAGCCGGAACCTCTGGGATCCGGGGATGCTGGGAGCCGAGACCGGGCAGCCGGGCCGTCCCAGCCCTATGGCCACCCAGCTCGGTGACGCGAGAACATTCTGGAAAGAGCAGTGAGAAGCAAGCGGCGCTCGAGCTGGATTCCCTCCCTGCTGCGGGTGCCGGCGACTACACGCCTGCGGTTCCGTGTGGCCCCGCGAGGACACAGCAGAGCATTTCCTTCCGGGGACCCTCGTTCAGCTCCTCAGGGAGGCGACAGAAGCCAACACTACAGGCTAACGTCCAGAATCCCCACGCGGGATCGTGCAGGGGTGAAAGGCGTTTTCACGGGAGGAGATTTTGTTTTCTGTCCTCGTCCTGTTCTCGCTGCTGTTTTGCGGGAGAGCTGTCTAGGGGGACGGGGCAGAGAAACCAGTAACGGAGTTCGTGGGGGTCGTAACCAGGAGGCACAGTCTATAATCCCATACACACACACACACACACACACGCATGCAACACACGTGCAACACACGTGGTCAGCCGGGCCCAGCACCCCGTCCCTGAGCAGACGCAGCCGGACCACGGGGCAGCGAGACACTGGCCCTTCCCTCTCCCAGGACCCACGTCTGAGTCGTCCCATCGTGTGAAGGACGCCGACCCTCAGAGACCTGCTGTGACCTTTCATGTTTATGAGACAGGCGGCCTCTTGCCCACACGGCCCGAAGGTTGTTTTCCCTGTTGAAAGTCACACTAACTGGCAGCGGCTGCCGTTTGGGGGAGAACAGACAGAGGTGATGACCGGCCGGGCGGTGACGCAGAGACTCCGGACGGCGGGAAGTCCCCAGAGCTGCCCCAGGGACACTCGGCCGACCGAGAGCGACCTTCTCGGCTGCTCGACTCCAAAGGCCGCGGGAAGGTCCGTCCCGGGAAATAATCACTCGGCATGAAGCAGGACAGGGACGCCGCAGGCCTGGGCGGGTCCCGCGTTCCCTGGAGGGGCCTCGGGGCTGGGCGTGTCGCTCGCTGAAGCTGCTTCTGCGTCAGACACACGCATGGGACGCAGGGCGCCCCGTGCCCGCCGTCCCCAGCGTGGCCGCCTTCCCGGGGGGAGTTGGAGCCCGGCAGGAGACCGGCGAACACGTGAAGGATGAGTAAAAACGGTGCGGAAGGTGCTGGAAGGAAAGTGTAAGTTTCTTCTGGACGCCTGGGTGAGAAGACAGCAGTTCCTGCAGGACGCGGAGCCCCTCGCTGCGGGGCTCAGGAAGGAACCGTCTCGTTCCCGAAACGACAACGAGGACGGTGGTCACGGCCACAGTTTACCCGACGTCCCGTGTGCCAGGCCCCGGGCTGGATGCGCTGTGTGCATCGGGGGTGCGAGGGTACACCCCCGTCTCGCAGATGACGCGGCCGAGGCTGAGAAAGTTTAAATGACCGACACAGACACGCAGTGACAGGGCCGGAACTGGCTCAGTATCTTTGCATAAAGCCACACTCTTGACCAGCGTCATTGCTCAGACTGAGAAGCTCCGGTTGGACCGAGGAGGCTTAGTCCAGAAGGAGAAAAACACTCTAGAGCCACATGATATCATTTTAAAATCAGATGAAAGAAAAACTCGAGGAGGAAAAGGTGGACAGAAAAGAAGAAATAACCGTGTATTGACAGCAGCCATCACCTCTTACCGAGCGCTCGCCATTTCCCAACAGGGTCGGCACCGTATGGGGGTCACCCCCTTCGCTCCTTACGCTACGACTGGAAGCCGCTAGTTATCACTGTGCCCATTTAAGAGCTGAAACACTGAGGCTTAGGGAAGGGGTCTGCCCCAGGCCAACCTACCAGAAAGCGGTAAAACAAGAACTCAAGGCTGTGCGTGAGGTGACACCCACGTCCTGCCCGTGGCAGGCGCTGCCCCTCCCCCGCCCCACCCCCGCCCTCACCTGTCTCCCGCCTTCCTCCACGATGAAGAGGGGGTTGGTCCCGTCGGAGACGGTGAAGGTGAACTGGTCGCCGTGGGCGCCGCCGCCGTGGCTGTAGCGGACCCGGTTCTGGGAGATGTCGGCCATGGTGAAGGTGGGGGCCGGGCGGAAGCGCTGCCCGTCGGTGGTCCGCTCCAGGGCGCCGTGGCGCGGGGGCTGCACGACGGTGAACATCACGGACGCGGCCTGTGCAGGGGGGAGGGGACGTCGTCACAGAGACCAGAGGAGCCAGAGAGGCCTCGCCAACCTCTGTCTAGAACAGCAGCCGCACCCGCCTCTCCCGCCTCGCTGTACTGTTCCTCTCAGCACTTATGTCTGACACGACAGGTTCTTTCTTTCTTTCTTTTTTTTTTTTTTGAGACAGTCTTTTGCTCTGTCACCCAGGCTAGAGTGCCGTGGCGTCAGCCTCGCTCACAGCAACCTCCAACTCCTGGGCTCAAGCGATCCTCCTGCCTCAGCCTCCCGAGTAGCTGGGACTACAGGCATGTACCATCATGCCCGGCTTATTTTTTCTATATATTTTTAGTTGTCCGGCTAATTTCTTTCTATTTTTAGTAGAGACGGGGTCTCACTCTTGCTCAGGCTGGTCTTGAACTCCTGACCTAAAGTGATCCTCCCGCCTCGGCCTCCCAGAGTGCTGAGATGAAAGGCGTGAGCCACCGCGCCCGGCCTGGTTCTTTCTTTCTTTACTGCCTTTTCCCCCAACCGAAGGCTGTAAACTCCCTAAACCTGGGACTTATCTGCTTTGCTCACAGCTCTGTCTGTAGCAGACAGCGCGGAGCCCGGAACCCAGGAGGTGTTACTATTTGATGAAAGAAGGAATTCGTGAGTGAGCCAGTGCGGGCGCAGAGAACTAATTAGTAAGCGTGGTGTGTGCTTTCACGCACGCTAAGTCACGTCAGAATGTGCGAGGCCTTAACGTGGCAGCGTGAGGACAGGAGCGTGGTCTCCACACGCCTGCTTCCCCGCCGAAGGCCTCGTCTCCGCGGAGGCTCAAACTGCAGTAATTAGTCGCCATCGGAGAAATGCGGTGAAAGGCTGAGCGAGGACAAGGTCCGCGAGTGCAGAAAAGCCTTGTCCTCCCTGACAGGGGACAATAAGGACACTGGGTGGAATGGGAGCTGCCTGATTGTGAGTCACAATAAATAATCAGCGTGTGGAAACGATCGTCACATATGATCAGGGAAAGGGAAGGTGGAATGTATTCAGGGTCTCAGGACGGGCTTAGAAGCAATTTGCTCTCGGATGCGTCCGTTTCTCTTTTCCGGAAGGCCATGGTGTCTTCTGTGGTTTAAGCCCTCGAGGACGCTCTCGCCCTCTCGCCCCCTCCCTGCCCCCGGGACACGGGGTCGAGAGCAGCAGCTGCCGCGGGACCCGCGAAGGCCCCCACCTCCGTGTCCGAGTCCTCCGCCCGGAGCTCGAACTCCGTGAGGGTCTTCCTCATGCCCGCCTGCACCCGCATGCCCGAGCTCCGGACGACGGGCAGGGAATCGTCCACAGGCCGGAGAGTGATGAGGAACGTCTGCGTCACCTAGGACGGAACAGAGCAGGTGGGACAGGCCTGTCCCCAGCAAGCGGAGGCAGGTGCCGTCTATGACACTTTCCCTCTCACCGTTCCTGGGATCCCCGGCTGGCAGGAGCCCCCGGGCAAGGCCTCCCGGGCAGGGCCCCGGTGGCCGGGCGGTGGTGCCCAGAGGGGGATGTGACCCTCACGTCCCCGCGGCTCTGCCCGCTGCGCTCAGAGACAGCCAGGAATCAGCGGCCAGCAGGGCGGGCCCCCTCCCTCTCCTACCTCGTGGGCCCCGTCCGACAGGGCGAAGCCGAAGGCGTCCTCGTGCTTCTCGGCCTCACTGGAGTGGACGTACTGGACGTTCCCTGCGGCCAGGTCGGCTTGGGTGAAGGAGCTGATCCGGACGCCTGGCGAGGGGGACAGGGACGAGGGCTGAGGAAACGCCGGCCGCACGTCACGGCTGGGGAACGCCGCGCTCTCACCGGACGGAGCCCTGCGTGTTCCTACAGCATTTCTGTCCTGCACCCGAGGACCCGAGTCAGAGCTGTGAGTGGGGGTTTCCTGCCACGGCGTGTGTTCCATGGGGGCACACGGGAACGTGTCAACATGGGAACACGGTAACTACCGGGGGTTCCACGGCGCCAGGCCAACAGCCCGTGTTCACTACACGCCGCTCCCTCATCCCCCGGGGTTCGTGTGTGCAGGCCAGACCCCTGCAGGGGTGTCACCGCCTGGTTCCCACTCCGTTCTCTCCCGTAGGTTTCACGTCCCCCCGGCCTCCTGGTCCTCTCTGAAAACCTGCCCAACTTTTCACACTGTGTGAGGTTCAGCTTCGAACGCTGGGGTCACAGGGCTCCGTCACGCGCAGCCTGGTCTCTGCGACGGAGACACGAGTGAGTGCGTTTCCGGGACGTGAGCCAGCCTGGCCTCCGTGATTCCCTGCATGTTCTTGCAGGTCCCTGTCACCTCTCTCTAGCTCCCCACGGGCCACTCCGCCAGCCGGGCGGCAACAGCGCCCAGTGCCCGGCTCTGGGGCTGAGCCACCGTCGCATCTCAGATCAGAAACGACCTGGAAACAGTATCCATCAGGGACACGACGTAGAAAAAAGCATGTCAATTTTTTCCAGAGTCTTTTTAAATTAAAACAAAAAAAAAATCCTAAAGCAATCTTAAATAATGATAAGATCTGAAATGCACAGTGTCTCTGTCTTTAGACACCCAACATTCAGCAAAACAGCCCAGGATCCTTAGAACTACGGGGGCCTCACGCTCCAGGGCCAGCAAGACGGAGACGGAATCACGGCTGTCAGTCCTTAGCACAAATTCTTTCTTTCTGATCCCGACTACTGGGGATTCATCCATTTAACCCAGCCCTTCAGTCTGGCCCTGACATTCATTTTCTCCTTCCTGGGATTTACTATTTGTCATTGTTAATCCTGGCAAAACCAGTTTAGATTTTCTATTAAAAAAGAAAAGCGAGATTCTACTTTGACTCTTATCTAGTTCACTGTGACATCAACATCACCACTTTATCTTTAAAAAGAGAAAAATCAACCCACATGGTTTACGTTTGCCTCTCTCTTTGTCATCTGAAATGTGTCACCCGGATACAGTAGCCTCCCGAACACAGGGGCATTAATTTTTTGATGAGGCGTTTTATATTTCTGTGCTTGCTACGTCAGTTTTTGACAGGCAAGAAATCCACACCATTCTTTAAAAATTTAATAACTTCAGACTGGCTGCCCCGAGAAATTTAAATCTCTCCCTGCTGTGAATCCGTCCTCAGAGCTCCCAGGGAAACACTGTCCGGATTGTCAGTCTACTGGTCACCTCGTTCACTGTGGCCTTTGTGAGGGTCCAAGACTGATTAAGAAAGGTGACAGGTTTTGTCTTCCTCTTGGGAAGGAAGCTCTGGGATTGGATTTCTTACACATCTATCACGGAGGTAAAATTGACATGGAATACACTGCACATAATTAACGTGTGCAGTCTCATAAGCTTTGTCACCAGGAAACCGTCACCTCATTCAGAACAGTGACCCTACCCGCCACCCTGGAAGTTTCCAACCCATGTTCCTCATCCTTCCGTCCTTCCCTTCTCCATTCCCGACCCGTCCCAAAGCACCTGCCGGGTTGCGTTCTGGCCTACAGGTGAGGTGGCGTTTTCTCTACTTTTTAATAAATAGAATCACACAGTATACACTATCGTACGTCTGGCTCCTTTCACTTAGCACAATTATTTCACGATCCATCCGTGTCGTGGGTGGTGTTCCGTGGTGTGGACACATCACAGTTTATCTGTCACCTGTGAACAGGCACCTGGGCGACTTCCAGTTTGGGGCCACGGCAGATGCAGCTGCCGAGATCTTTTGTGCTCAGGTCTTTGTATGGACATAAGTTTTCAGTCTTTTCGGGTAAATCTCTAGGAGTGGAAAGGCTGGGATGGATGTCAGGTACATGCTTAGTTTTTTTGGAAACCGCCAAACTGTTTTTCCAGAGCGGCAGCACCGTCTTGCACCCTCACCCGCGAAGTGTGGGAGCTCCAGGCTGGATCTTGGCGTGACTCTCCCAGTTCAACCAGCAAACACCGAGCACCCACCACAGGCAGAGCACTGCCAGGCCGGCTGACGGATGTCGCATTTTGTCTTTTAGCAACTCTGGGGGGTCGAGCTTGGCACATCACCTCCGTTTTTGTAGATTATGACACTGCACTCGAACCCTTTATGTAATTAAAAGGGCAAAGTCACACAGCTAACACAGCGGCAGCGTTGGCATTGGACCCAGGGTGGACCTAGCACTAAAAAATCAGTTGTAATATTTTTTAATTGCTTCTTCTAAAATACGTTGTTGGCTGTGACCTCTTCCGTGTCTGAAACATTGATTTTGATGGGGTTTAGTATTATCGCTTAAGTAACAGCCATAATTATGTACCAGAGGGTAACAAAGCTGCTTCTAGGCCCTCGGCTTCCGGAGGACAAAGATTTTCCTTGTTTCTTCACTGATGTGCGCCTGGAGCGTGCCCGGCACACAGTAGGTGCGCAAACCAGGCTTGGTGAGTGAATGTCGCTCGCCCACTATGCCCTGCGTCCGAGAGGTTCTACTGAGCACAGACGGTCGCGTGCTGCGTGACGATGCTTCCGTCTCAGTCCAGGAGGGACTGTGGGTGGGGGAGGTCCCGTGGGATTATAACACCGTGTTTTCATTGTGCCTTTTCTGTGTCCAGAGGTATCTGTGCAGACAAATACTGACCACCGTGCTACCACTGGCTGTGGTGTCGGGGACAGTGACACGCTGCACAGCTCTGTGGCCCGGGAGCCGTGTAGACTGCTCCACGTGGCCCAGGTGTGCGGCGGGCGTCGGTGTCGGTCCTCTGTGTGGTGGTCACACAACGACACCGCCTGACAGCGCACTTCTCAGAACGTGTCCCCATTGTCAAATGACGTGTGACTGTGCCTTCAATCCCATACACTTTATGATTTCTGAATTTCAGCCTCTGTTAATCGGGCGTTGGAAGACTTCACCCACTCACCCGCCGGCAAGACGGTGTTTCTAGTGACATATTGTCCCTGCCAGCTGTCACTGTTTGAAATACCTCGAAGGCTTTAATCCCATGGAAGGTGTTTTCAGTCACCAGCCTGCTGGCCGCGCTGTGTATCCGGCAGTTACCGAGACCCCCGTTACCCCGTCAGCTCTTCCAATTCCCGGGGACAGCACGTGTGAGAAAGTTCCGTCTCGGTCAGGGAGATGCTGAGGGAATCGGGCAGCTCTGAGGAAACTGCCTCCTTAGCGGGATGTCAGACGACGCCTCCGCCCCCTGCTCTCCTCACAGCGGGGGCCAGTTCCGTGAGTGTTGCCTATGTCGTACTTCTAGAACATTCCATGCAGGACTCTCAGCTTTTCTGCCTCAGGTTTTTCCCAAAGCCTCTTGTTATGGGGTTGAATTGTGCCCCTCTTTCATCCCAAATTCCTTTCTTCCTTCCCTTAGTCCTCCAACAAATGCTTATTTATATTTTATTTTATTTTTTTTTTGAGACAGAGTCTCGCTCTGTTGCCCGGGCTAGAGTGCCATAGTGTCAGCCTCGCTCACAGCAACCTCAGACTCCTGGGCTCAAGCGATCCTCCTGCCTCAGCCTCCCGAGTAGCTGGGACTACAGGCATGCGCCACCACGCCCGGCTAATTTTTTCTGTATATTTTTAGTTGTTTGGCTAATTCCTTTCTATTTTTTTTTTTTTTTTTTTAGTAGAGACAGAGTCTTGCTCTTGCTCAGGCTGGTCTCGAACTCCTGACCTCGAGCGATCCTCCCGCCTCGGCCTCCCAGAGTGCTGGGATGATAGCCCTGAGCCACCGCGCCTGGCCAACAAGTGCTTACTGAATGCTTTCCAGGGACCGGGTGTCATCTGTCCTATTATCCTCACCTTACTGTGCCCACACCTGCTGCTCCAGGTGAAGCCTCGCCCCCTCCCACCTGGCTAAACGTGAAAACTGCCTAACCGCCGTCCGGGCCTCCTGGTTCTCTCCTCCAGTCCGTCCTGCTGGACACGACCCGATGGGTCTCGCTTTCCTTCCCTGCTCAGCATTCTGCAGTGACTCTCGATTGCCTATCGAATTAGAGGGAGATCCCCTGCCCAGCTCTGAAGACCCCCGTAAACTCTCCGTCTACCCGGGAGCCCATCTCCCGTTTCCAGAAAACAGGCTTCAGCTGGACTGGCCGACTCATGACTTTCTGAACGTCTTTCCCGTGCTGCTCTCGTCCCTGGAAAGAACACAGATCCTGCTGCCCAACTTCCACCTCCCGGGCCACTCTCAAACGCCGCCTCTGTGCCCTCCCGCTCGGGGCAGACTCTCCCGCTTTCTAATGACACCGTGTCTATTTCTCTCTTAAACCCCTGCCACGCGTCTCCCTGAGTTACGGTTACGAGCAGAGGTTCTGTATCTCGCCTAATAGGGAGATCTGGGGGGTGAAGACTGAATCTCATTCGTCTTTGTCTCCCGAGCAGCAGCTGAGCTAGAATCCTACTCCGTGCGCTCACTCACTGTTCAGCGAATGGAATGTGTGATCACATGCACGGCACGGTGACATGTGCTCACGGCAGAACAGGAGGACGGGCCGCGGTGTCGGCCTCACAGGAATTATAACCTACTCACGGAGACAAGATTGCGTACGTAAAATGGTCATTTCATGTTCACTCTCAGCAAGCTATGTTTAGGCACCTACTGTGTGCTAAGTATAATAATGGCCAAAATTATCAAGGCAGAAAGTAAGTGTGAACTAAGGCGGGTTCTGGGTGTCCGTGTACACGTGGTGTGGCTGCCCCCGGCACTCCCTGAAACCCGGACATGAAGCAGGGACAACAGATTTACCTGGGGACGCTGCGTGTTCCAGGTGGCCCAGCCGGGGCTGGCGGGTGACGCTGTAGGTCAGCTCCGCGGGGTCGCTGTCCTGGTCAGCGGCAGACAGCTGTAGGGTGGTGATTTTCTCCACCGAGTTTTCATCCAAGACCAGCCCTTCGTTGGTGACGATGACTGGTGGGGATTTGTCTTCTGAAAATGTCAGAAAGGGTCATTGGAAACGGGATCTTTTCCGCCTCCTTTCTCTAACTCCAGGGTCGGGTGCCTGGGGGGTAAGATCAGAGCAATCTGTGGGCCCGTGGGTCGCAGAGCGCAGCAAGGAGCCGGAGCTTCCCGCAACACGGGCGTGATTTTCAGCGTCTGCACCAGGCGGGTGACGGAAGGGGCTCGAGACTCAAGGGGAGCACAGTCGAACCGCGCAGCCTCGGGGGGGCTGAAGCGTTCTCACGTCAGAGACCCCGGGGCCCCTCACCCACGACGCTGACGGCGAAAGACTGGTCAGCCAGCCTGTTGCCTTCTCCATCCACCACGTCAAATCTGAAGGCGAAGCTCCCGCCAGGCTCCCCTGCTCTGTGACTGTATTCTACCTGCCCTGGGAAAAGGAAAAAATAAAAATAAAACAATAGATCAAGATCTGCTACCAGTGCTTTCTGCCTTTACTCCTGAAGTGAGAAGTGGGGATTCGATTGATATTCACACCAGTAGATCCCTGAACACTTTCCGCACCTGGACACGGCTTCTGACATTTAATCTGAAGTTTTCACTTCCGCCCTTTCCTCTCCCACCACCTAGGTCCACACAACCACAGACCTTCTCGTCATAAAATCGCCCCAAGTGACATCTTACGCTGAGGGCTGAGCCCTTTGGAAAGAGCAGCTCAGCTCCTGGGGGGTCATGAAGACCCGATCAGCAAAGCAGGCCGTGTGTACAGCGGCCCCACGCTGTGACTAACGTGTCCCCAGGTCTCAGGGCCGGAGGGTGCAGGGCTGCAGCCCACGCTCTGCCGGAACTTTCTGCTCTTCCCGCCCGACACGCGGGACGACGTGGGCTGTGACCCGCAGGCAAGTAAACCACAAGCGGATAAACCCACACACCAGCCAGAAGGGCCCAAAGGGAGAAGCACGATGATCACATTTTGTTGTTGACCCACAGCATCATTCATTTATTTTTTATTATTGTTTTTTTTGAGACAGAGTCTCCCTCTGTCGCCCGGGCTAGAGTTCCGTGGCGTCAGCCTCACTCACAGCAACCTCAGACTCCTGGGCTCAAGCGATCCTCCTGCCTCAGCCTCCCGAGTAGCTGGGACTACAGGCATGCGCCACCACGCCCAGCTAATTTTTTCTATATATTTTTAGTTGTCCAGCTAGTCTCTTTCTATTTTTAGTAGAGACGGGGTCTCGCTCTTGCTCAGGCTGGTCTCGGACTCCTGACCTCAAGCGATCCACCCGCCTCGGCCTCCCAGAGTGCTGGGATGACAGGCGTTGAGCCACCGCGCCCGGCCCTGGTTATGTGACTATAACCAGCCTTTCAGGAAGAGGCGCCTGATCTCATTTTTCACTAGTGAACACGGAGCACGGAAGGATTAAGGAATCACTGTCCTCCCGCCGACCCCACGCCCCTCACTGAGGCACAGGCGGTCCCGTGAGCAGTGGGCTGCCGTCACTGTGGGTGTCAGTCCCCTGTTCCTGTCCTCGGGGGATTGTTCCCACCTCTAACTGCAACTGCACATCATCCGATGACTATGGATTTCTTCTTCCCCCCACGGGTAACTTTTTCCCCCTTTTCTGCCCCTGAAAGCTGCTCGCCAACCGCGCAGCGTTTGACATTTGCGTCCGCGTTTCCCGCAGGAGGGAGGAGCCGTGGATCCCCCGGCAGCTCGGATTTACGCCCTTCCATTTTGCTCCGGGCCTTAACTTGCGCCCTTTGGGGAGCCGGAAGGAGACAAATTGCTCACCTAAGGAAGGCGTAATCTTCACCTTAACCCATCCCAACTCACTCCTCTTGCCTCTCTCTCTCTCTCTCTCTCTCTCTCGCTTTTTAGCATCACAGCAAGTCAAAATGACTTTTTCCACCACAACTGCCCCCAATTTCATCAATGCTAAGTCAAAACATACACACATTTTAGCTGAGAAAGATAGTTTAAAATAGGACAAAAAAAAAAAAAATGAGACAAGAAAGAGAACAAATGAAGCTACAACTCAGCTCTTCTGCAAAGCAAGGAGCGCGCTGTTCACTGCCACGAGCTCCCAGGCATTTGGCCCCCATTTTGCTCCTGGGGGCCGAGTCCGTGGGGGTCGGGGGGCAGAGGAGCCCGGCTGACCTTGGCGAATGTCCGTCTGGGTGAAACTTCGGACGGGGCCTCGGACGGAGATCTGCTGTGGGCCGTCGGGCTGAGCCGTCTGCAGGTGCCCTGCCCTGGGATCCTCCTTCAGGACGTACACAACGTCACGGTCACCGGAGCCCGCGCCTGTCACCCTCAGGTGCTGTTCCGTGATGGGAGCCGAGGACCCTTGGAAGAGAACGGAAGGAAGCAGGTCATTCCTGTCGTCTCTTCCGAACAGGACGTCGGATGCCGTCAGGAGACGGGGCTGAATTACCCCACGTCCCGTGGGCCTAAGTTCCAGGCGCTCGCCCCCTCGGTTTCCAGATGAGCAAGTTGTAAGTTCCCTAAATGAAACAGTCCCGACTTTCCCGTTTGCTAATCATCCCCTAAGCTTAGACCCGAGCCTTTGTTCTCTCCTGACCCAGTCTCATCTTCTCCCTCTGTTCCTTCTGCCCAGCGACCTGTCAGTCAGCACCTAGATCTAGGCAGCAACTCCTAGTTCTGGGATGCAAATAACTGCTCGACCTCAGAGGAAATGTGCTTGGATTTCATTTATTTACTGTCTCATGGATCAGCAAATCAGAAAAAAACAGCTTTATATGAACCCACAGACATGTCTTGTTGCCGTCTCAGACCCAGTGGTCAGAATGAGCCTCAAGACAGGACGTGCCGAGCGTGCAGGGCAGGGGGTCCGAGCCCCCAGGCCCCGGGCGCTGGCAGCTGGCCAACACCCCCTTGGAGCCTGGGCCTGCTCTCCAGCCCAGCCGTTTCCTCATGTTAACAACAGTAGATGCTGGCCAAGCAGATCCCGGTCATTCACGCGTCACACGTCCTGGTGTTTAGCTCGGCAACGCACTGCGGCCCGGGCCTCCCCGCACGGCCTCGCTGGGTGACGCCCAGAGCGCAAGGCCCTGGCTGCTCTTTTTCCAGAGCTTCTCTCAGCGAGCACTTGGGGACGAGGGGATCCTTCCTCGGGGACAGAGACCAGACTTGCTCACTGCTCGCTGTAATACGGAGAGTTCCCCGAGCTTACTATTCTCTCTGAAATGCCCCCCACTGTTGGGGATGGGGTCCACCTGGGCCCTCTGTATCACCCTCGCGGGGCTGGGGAGGGCAGAGGGGGCACATGTGAACTGCCCGCTGCGCTGAGTAACCAAGTGCTGTGTCTGGGACGGGGGGACCTTGTGTCGGCCACCACCACCCGAGACACGGTGACAGGCCAGCTCGTTAGCTTGTGAGTAGGGTGAGGGCAGGTCCTAGACCCGCCACCTGGGGCCTTTGGGAATCCCCAAGGTTTCAAATACTGTCGTATCGCATATTTTTCACTACCAAATACACGCAATGAAGAACAGACAAACAGCACAACCCTATGGGCCGTAGCTGCTCTGTAGGCAAAGACCCACCATTAACTCCCCACCGCAGACCAAGACTGACGCTGTCACAGGCCCCGGGTCCTTAAACATAAGCCTCGCTGTGTGTGTCAGACCGCAGAACACATCTCACAACTCCCAACTATTTGCATGATCCCTTTGAATCCATGATGACTTCTCAACTGTCGTCTGCGTCTTTTCTTTTTTATTAAAATAAGCATCTTGAAAATCCCACTGTATTTCTTTTGCTGTTTGTTTCCGAGGGGCTGGTTGAACAGGAACAATGTTACAGGAACCTCGCGCCTAAGAGTGGCTGAATAAACTAAGACTTTTGAGAGCCCTGAAAGTACCATAAACTCTTCTCAACCTTCTCTCAAATTCGCAGACAGAGGCTTCTGGCCCAGAGACTTTCAGGGGTTCCCCTTGGTCACCGACGGTGCTCAGCATCCCTAAGACCAGAGTCCTCTGAAGCCCCGTCTCCCCCGTGCTGAACAGCCAGCTCCGGCCCCACCCACATGACCAGCACTGGGGGCATCGCCCAGGGGACCAACGAGAAACGAGGACGGGAGGACCTCGGCCACCCTCTTCCTCTCCCAAGGTACCTGCCGGGAGCCGCAGGCCTCGGTTTACGGCCACGTAGGGCGCGGCGCCGGCCGGCAGTTCTATGTGGATCTCCATCCTCCCCGAGTCCACGTGGAGGCCGTCGGTGAGCGAGAACCGGAACTCGTCCACTCTCGCGCCAGAATCACCCGGCCTGTACCCGACCAGCCCGGCCAGGACGTCCTCGTAGGTGAAGGAGGAGCCCTGGGCTAAGACAGTCCCGTTCTCCAGTGGCTCAGAGGCAGTTTGCCTCCGGACGAGATCGCCTGAGGAAGGAAGTAAAGAAAAACAAGGAAACAATGGTGGAATACATACGGCGCCAAAACACGCCTGACTTTGCCAGCTAGGATGAGCCCAGGGAGAATGTCAAGTACGACAGCGGCTCTCGGTGCCAACAGCTCAGCGTTTTATGCACAAGCACAGGGCGCTGCCCTGGGGCCTCAAATAAAGACGACAAAGCCCCACTTTTCCTGGTAAAAATCTCTTCAGGAGACACAGAAGATGTGGCAATATGGTGGCTTAGAAACCACGTCTCCCACCACGAATCCAAACTCACTTCGTTATCTACACCCGATGTCTCCCTTCTGCCAAGCGGAAACAGCCTCTTCCCTCACTGCCTTCCCCAGCGACAGACTTCACTGTCACCCAGGCTGCAGTGCAGCGGCCTGACCACGGCTCCCCGTGACCTTGAACTCCTGGCCTCAAGTGGTCCTCCCACCTCGGCCTCGCAGTGTGCTGGGATTACAGGCGTGAGCCGCCGTGCCTGGCCCATGGCAACAATGTAATCTTAAAAGAGCAACGGGCGTTAGGCTGGATCGAGATACGCCACTCGGGTTCTGGGGCTTTAGCTGACGCCAGGGAGACGGCACTTAGGAAAGAAGTAGGTAGACGATCCCAACAGGGGTTCTGCATCTGGTTCAAACCAGGAAAAGCGCTTTCTTTGCAAAAGGAACACGCTGGTGAGGACGCACACACCTCGACAGGGCTGCGTGAGGGGGCTGAGGATTGTCAAACAGTGAGAAAGGATGTGCAGACTCCAAAACCTGTTTTGCTTCAGGTTCCATAGGAAGTAAGAAAACAGCTGGAATTAAATTTCAGAGACACCAGTTTTCTAGGATTGAGGCTTTTTTTTTTTTTTTTTGAGACAGAGTGTCGCTTTGTTGCCCTGGCTAGAGTGAGTGCCGTGGCGTCAGCCTCGCTCACAGCAACCTCAAACTCCTGGGCTCAAGTGATCCTCCTGCCTCAGCCTCCCGAGTCGCTGGGACTACAGGCATGCGCCACCATGCCCGGCTAATTTTTTCTATATATTTTTAGCTGTCCATATAATTTCTTTCTATTTTTAGTAGAGACGGGGTCTCGCTCTTGCTCAGGCTGGTCTCGAACTCCTGACCTCGAGCGATCCACCCGCCTCGGCCTCCCAGAGTGCTGGGATTACAGGCGTGAGCCACCGCGCCCGGCCCTTGGATTGAGGCTTTTTAAACAATCGGTGCCTACCATGACTGCCAAGAATATCAGCCAGCTGTGAATCTGATCACACTTTCATGCAAAGAATGGACCATATTCAGGAAAGGCAAAGACACAACTGAAATCTGTGTATTCATTCCCGTAACCCATCGGGCGTCTCAATTAAGCAGCTTGTGTCCTACCGTGGTCAGGAATCTTCGTCAGCACAAACACCAGCTCACTGTCGGGCGTGTCCAGGTCCTGCAGGCTGAGGGAGGAGTCGCTGATGGCCGCGCCCCCACGCAGCTGCACCCTGAGGGGCCGCACGGTCACCCGGGGAGGCTCATCGTTCTTCCTCTGATTAAAGCACAAACATCCGGTCTCAGGCGGATATTGGTTCAAGAATAAAGAAAGCACACGTGGTTCAGAGAGAGGATCGTTGTCGCAGCGACTTTCATAATCAACACGGCATCCAGTGCGTCACCCTTGTTACTCCCAAGCCAGACGGACAGTTTGACAGAGAGCAAGTCACACAAACAAACGTCCCCGTGAAAGGAGAAGCCGGACAGGCTACAAAAGTCTTCTCGGGGATCTTCCATAGGGACAGCGACCGTATTTTCTGGACCAGAAATATGGACCTGTGATGTCACAAGTGTATTCTGAGGACAAAGGGCACACACTGTTTGCACTCAGAGCTGCCCTGGAAGACCCTAAGCATACCCAGCACCCGCAGGAGGGCTCTGTGCTTGGAAGTGCAGGTTTCTGACGCTGCCTCCCCGCCCTCGAGCCGGCCCCTTCCCACCGCTGTCCCTAGAGGGCCGGGGGTCCCCACGTTTTCCCAATGCAGAAGGTGCTCCATGCTGAGATTTATCTCTCTCTCTCTCTCGGGAGAGCCAGCCTGTGTAGCTGCTCAAATGTGAATAAATACAACATCAAGGAACATACTTCTTTGATGTTCCAATTAAAAGAATAAATGCATCAAAAAATAAGAAAAGGCAAACATGCATATGGAACCAAACACAACGATTTCAGAGAAAAATAAGCATCCATTAGTTTTTATCTAACTACGGGCCTGGCATCATTTCTCTGTCTGACCCTCACAAACTGTTTCCCCCAGAATGGATACATTCTACCCTGAAATAGAAATTCAGATTTTTAGCTCAGACCTTCCCCAAATGCCAGCCTTAATTCTACAAGTTTCCCAAAAGCTGTATTTTAAAAGTGACCTTTAGAATTGAAGGTCAAATCCCATCTTCTCTGCTTCTGAGTCCATGCAGAGAGAGCTACGTAGCGGTGTGATTCTGTGGTCAGAGGTTCAACCGCTCCGACTCGGAGTCTTTACCTCAATGGTGATGTTGATGCTGTGAATTTCTGAACGACGGGCTCCGTCACTCACGTAGAAGCTAAAAACATCCTGGGTGGGCTCGACGCTTTCGTGCACGCTCTGGAAGTAGTAAATGTAGTTTTCCAGGACATCCTGAACAGGGAACGACGCCTCCCGGTCACCGGCGGTTCCGGGGCCAAAACGATCACCTACGTCAAGAGCGAGAGAGAATTTTGACCTTGAGCCACCAGCTCCTGCTCACGAGGCTGAACTAGGAAACGAGACGTCGTTTTCAGCCGAAGATCAATGTGCTTGAGGGTGAAGCTGGGGGAGGGGTGAGCACGAGACCAGCACGGGGAGACCCGGGCGGATCCCAGTTCCCCGACTATTTCTCCTCCATAAAGGGACACGCCTGTCCTTCCATCTCCATAGGGAATCGAATGAGAAAACATACCCAAAAAGGCACTCAGAGTGTTACCATTTTACATAACATAGAGTCGTTGGTGGTTTTCCTAGGAATCTGATAACGTAAGTCCCGGGGCAGCAACGGGACAGAAGCAAAGATTCCACCGTAAGCTCAGCCACTTTCAAGCCGTTCTGTCCTGCTACACATCCTGCAACCGGAACCTTCTTTCCCCACGTCGGGGAAGGTCATCTAAGAAACTTCCCCATGGTGTCTTCATCTGACTGCCGGCTCCTTAAGGAAACCGCCGCACGGCTTAGGTGACACCACGCTGCGGTGACGCCCCGGGACCTTCCAGACGCTGAGGTTCCCGGCTGCCGCTCAGAGCCCCACGGAAAGCGCTGGCTCCCGCTGACTCTTCCTCCCACCCCAACTGCCAACGCCGTGAAAGGCCCGGGGACGAGTGAGCAACGCCTACACGGTGGCTGTCTTGCCTTTTACTTGATTCTAATCTGAATCTAATTGACGGATTTTAAATTGTCACCACGATGTTCTTCTAGAGAGAGGAGGAAACGGAATCCCCGTGTCTGCCAACGTTCCCTGGCTATAAATCAGCACCGCAGACGCGAAGGCCACGAAGCCGGGGAGACGCCCTGGGCACGGCACACCCGGCTTCCCAGGGTGACAGGGTGACGCGAGCAGTCGGGGAGGCTGGGTGGGAAGCATGTGGGGGGAGGGGGCGGGGAGACCACCCTCCCACCACTTCCCAGCCGCCCAAGCCCTCCCCCCACCCCGCGGAACACGCCACTCCCCTCTGGCCGCCCAGACCCCCACGAACTCTCGAGCTGCAACTCAAACGTCCCTTCCTCAGGCTCCTCTGCCCCCAGCAAGCAGCGCTCCGCCATCTGCTCAGGGCCCCGCCCCGCCCCCGTCCTGGTGGCTTCACTGACTGCAGTGTATCGGGCTGCGTCTCTGTCCCCACTCGGGCACAGCCTGGGTCTTGCTCCTCTTCACACCCCTCGTTTCCCGCACAGACACTTCGGGACAGGAACCTAATTCGCAATATGCACATCTGAGCCTCACGTTGAAAGGCAAGACGCAGAGAAAGATCTAGGATTTTGTGTAGAAAAACACGACCACTTTCAAATGCGTGTCTGGCAGCCCGGCTGGACCCCGGGCCCCATGCTGGCCGCAGACACCTGCCCTTGGCGGCCACTTCCCGCTGCACGGCCATCAGGGCCACGTGCGGGTGCTCGGGAGTCTGCGCGGGGGCAGCCGCACAGCCACCTGCCCCGAGCTGTCCTGGCCCAGCCGCAGTGGAGTCGGGGGCCTGTGGACAGGACATGGCCTCCTGCGGCTCCTTCTCTGGGACGACCGCCCCGCGTGGTCCCAGGCAGCCCAGGAGGGGGAGGGGGAGGGAAAGGGGGAGGAAGAGGGTGAGGGGAGGGGGAGGATGAGGGTGAGGGGGAGGCTAAGGAGGAGGCTGAGGAGGCTAAGGAAGAGGGTGAGGAGGCGGCTGAGGAGGAGGGTGAGGGGGAGGGTGAGGAGGAGGGTGAGGATGAGGGTGAGGAGGGTGAGGAAGAGGGTGAGGAAGAGGGTGAGGGGGAGGCTAAGGAGGAGGGGTAGGGTGAGGGGGAGGGTGAGAAAGAGGGTGAGGAGGGGAAGGGAGGGGAATGGTGAGGAGGAGGCTGAGGAGAAGGGGGAGGGTGAGAGTGAGGGGGAGGATGTCACAGACAGACGGGTGCGTCTCAATTCTTGTCACAGCCACGGAAGAGCCCGGACACAGGCTACGGTTCTGCCAAACCGCGGCTGCCTCACAAGACGAGGACAGGAGTTTTCGCTTCCTGGGTGCTCAGTTCTGCGTCTGACCCACAGGCCCCTCAGGCCCCGTGGCTGCACCCAGACCCCCACCCGCTCGATGTTTTAAACAGCGTTTATTCACTTTCTCACATCTTTCTCGATATTCTCATTTGCCTCCCTCCGAGATCCACGGCGCCATGAAGACAGGGCTTTGTCTGCTCTGGTCACCCATGTGCTTCAGGAGGCGCCCGGCACGCAGAAAACGCCCAGCAAATTTCTGTTACGTGAACGAACCCTTCTCTCCTTCCGTTTCCTTGAAACGGTTGCTTTCCTCTCAGGGTTCCACCTCCAGCTTTAGCTGGACACAAGGTCCCCCCCAGCCCGTGCTCCCTTCTGTCCAGGTCCGAGCGACCCCACAGCAAGCCGGTACCTGTCCCCGTGTTCTCGATGCAGCCGTATCTGGGCAGGACGCTCAGTGTGATGACGGCGTCTCCCTGCAGGTCGTCGTGGTCCTCGGTGGCAAAGAAATGGTGGAATGAGAGCGGGGCTCGCCCTCCCTCCTCAACCTGAGGGAGAAAAGCACACGGGCGCCCTCAGGTGACCGAGCCCTCAAGTGACCCGGCCCTCAGGTGACTGTGCCCTCAGGTGAACAAGCCCTCGGGTGACCGCGCCCTCAGGTGACCCGGAGAGCCCTCAGGTGACCGGAGAGCCCTCAGGTGACCATGCTCTCGGGTGACCGAGCCCTCAGGTGACCGGAGAGCCCTTAGGTGACCGGAGAGCCCTCAGGTGACCACGCCCTCGGGTGACCGAGCCCTCAGGTGACCGGAGAGCCCTCAGGTGACCGTGCCCACCTGCAGGGAAACAGAACCGGGTTGGAAAGTGCTGCCCGGGGCGACTTCCCGCACCAACTCCCCGGCTCCACGACCCTCTGCAGGCAGAGGAGGGACCTGTGTGCTGTGATCTCTCAGCGCCTCTCAAAGCTGCACCCAGACACGGCGACTTCCGTGTCTGCCTTCAAAGCCGCACCTCATGGGTGACGGGTCCGGTATAAAGCGGCTCTGGCCGGTCCCCCTCACCCGCCTGGGTCCTCAGCTCGACGGGACGGGACGGGAGGGGACGGGACGGCTGCTGCCTTCCGGCACCCAAGGACACGGGCGGAGACGGGCAGATCCAGTCCAGTCCCCCTGTCCTACAGGTGGTCCCACCCAGATAAAGGCCCCTTTGGTTCCCTCGTGTCACACACTTACGGGGGGTGGGGATGGGCAGGAGGACAGGTTCACCATGTCTGAGATAAGCCAGTGCTTATCTCCACGCCAGGAGGGAAGTAAACCAGTATAAGCAAAGCCGTCGCTCAAACTAACTTTCCCCTTCAGGCCCGGTTCGTGCGCTGACCCTGCAGCCCGGATGTTTCTCTCCAGCCCCTGGCTCTGAGCCACCCCCGCTGACGGCAGGAAGACCCCCAAGTTACACAGTGGGGGCTGCCCTGACTCGGGGCGAGGGGATGGGACAGCCGGCTCCCCCAGCTACGGAAACAGAAAAATGGGAGGGCAGTGAATTAACGTGTATGGAATCCCTGCCATGAACCAGGCAGTGAGCTACGGATTTTAATGCTCTTTTATTGACCATCAGAGAAATCCTTTATGTCGTAGGATTAGCACTATTTTACAGACAAGAGCTGGGCGTGGTGGTCGGGGGGTGGTCTCGGCTACTTGGGAGGCCGAGGTGGGAGGATCGCTAGAGCCCAGGACTCGGAGTCCAGCCTGGGAAACACAGCGAGACCTCATCTCTAAAAAAACAATTAAAAAAAATTTCTTTTTAAAGATGAGGAAGCTGAGGCTAAGAAGGATTAAATACTTGGTCCAAGGTCACTAAGCTATTAAGTAACAAAACTGAACTCAAATCTGGGTGACCAATGAGCAAGACACACTATAGCGTCCCCTTCCCCAAGGAACTGTCAGTGCTGTTGTTAGGTACTGACGTGATTTAAGGAGTGACCTGGGGGTCGTCCATGTTTTAGGTGCTGCCAACATTAGACTGTAAACTCCTCAATGACATACCCTATTTTCAATTTTATTCCCAATACTAACAACATCTAGCATAGCGTCTAGCACACAAATTTTTGTTGACTAATTAAATAATGTAGATATAATGATACGATCTTCATACTTATTTATATACTTTTTGGAAAACTCATTGAAAACCACGCATATCTTGATACCATTGCCTACATATTGGGGGGGGGATGGGGCAGCCAATTTAGGCAGAAATCCTTTTTTCACGTGACACAGATTTCGGCTCCCTACAGCGCCCACTGTTTACTGATCGGAGAGCTGCTCACCGTGATAAGGTCGGCGAAAGCGAGCACTGGAGGCGGATTTTCCGCAGGAGTGACGACGACGGTGAACATCTGATTGTCCAGGTGGTTGTGGTCCCCGTCGGAGACAGAGAAGTAGAAGCTGTCCGTGACCAGGGGACTCTCCACTTCAAACGCGGCCGAGTACCTGCAAAAGGCCACAAGGAATCAAAGGAATGAGACACGCTGACAAGCCAGGTTAGATGTCCGCACCTTTGCTTAAAAATGGGACTTACCAGCAGTTGCTTAAACAGTTTAACACAATTTTTAAAAACTCTGTCAAATAACACACACCTAATTTTCTCGTTGTTGATGTCCTCCATCGTGAAATTTGAAAGCTCTGTGAGTTCCTCCACCTCAGGTCCTGAGGCTCTCAGGAGAGCGCCGTACATCGGCAGAGAACTTAACCGAATCCAGATCTCTGCGTCGGGGGAGGAATCATCCTAGTCAAGCAAACACGAGGCAGGAGGTGAGCGCGCATTCGCAGGAATAAACGCTTCCAGAAGGCAAGGGGCTGTGGGGCTACTTTCTCCGCTAATCGGAAAAGTCTCTCTCCCTGTCACAAGGCAACACCGTGTCAAGCCGTATGAAAAATCCAGTGTTTATTCCTCCTAAAACGCCTCTTCGATAGTATCTTTTTCTAAGAGGAGCTCAAGACGAGAGCAGGGAGATGCACTTTAGGTTTGGGGCGTAAAACAAAGGACGACCTGTTGTTCTTGTAAGAGCCGTGCACGATTCTGTTTTTATTATGAGTATCTAGTGAGGAATAAAACATGGTCAGCTGGAAGTCATCTATCTATAAACAAAGATGTAGGCTGCTTCTAGAATGTCTAAGGATGGTTTGCTTTTTAGAAACAGGTAACATTCCATTATAACGTACAATACATGATAAAATCCTGTGAGACAGAAGTTATTTAGCTTAGCCAATGACTTACTTTAACATTCAACATGGTAACATTTTGCATTAACAAGAGAATGTATGTACGAAGCCGTGTGGATTTCATTCCATCAGGATTGAATCTATGAGTGTTCACGCCCCAAGACGCCTAATCTTAACAGAGACCATTTCTTTCCCTTCCCTCCAACATTGTTTATTGAGAAATAAAATTGATTTTCTGTGTTTCTACATGGACAATGGCAATCTTAATGGACAATTTCCTTTTTCTTCAAGGCTATTTTTGGTAACATCTGGGAGGCAACATCTTGGAAAGTTTCCCCCGAGTCATCTGTCTTTCAGCGCTGCTGACTGTGAAAACGGGGGCATCCTATGCTTTGCCAGAGCAACAATGAAAATAAATGTTGCACAGTCAATTGTGTTTTCAAATGCAAGTTTTCGTGGCTATGGCTACACTGCACAGCTAGCTGAGGTGCAGGATCGGGAATTCATGAGTTCTGAGGCTCATAGTCCACTGAGTGAGGATAACACAAGGTATCTGTCATCCCGTCGGTGGCATTTGGCTGGTGTCACTATTTCTGCTATCACAAATGGCTCTGTTAGGAATGTTCTTTGGTATATATGTGACAGTTCCTCTTTGGTAGACATCTAGGGGTGAAGTGGTTGGGGCACATGAATATCCATCTCACAAGACAATGCCAAATTCTTCCCCAGAGTGGATGAGCAAAGCACCTTCCGCGGATGCATTTCTTCTCTAACTTGAGATAAAATGGTGCGTGGTCTGCGTCCCCTGGTCACTAGTAAAGGTGAATATCTCTTCATTTGTGGATCGACCACGGGGCTGCTCCTCTGTGAAATTCCTGTTCGTGTCTCTTGCTCATTTTTTCCCATTGGATTATCTTTCCTTCTTGATCTGCAGAAGTTTTATGTTTTCTTTGTTATTTTCTGTTGTACGTGCTACAAATGTCTCTTTCTAATTTGTAGCTCTCTGTTTTCTGCCTTTATGGTGTGTTTGAATGAATACAAATTTAATTTTAATATAGTCAAATCTATCAATCTTTTTTTTATAGTTAGCACTTTCTGTTTCTAGTTTAAGAAATTCTTCCCTTTCTCAATATCATAAATATATTTATAGCCTACAAAGAATTATAAAATTTTACTTATAGTATTTAAGTACTTGATCTGTCTGGAGTTTAATGTCTGCGTAGGATGTGAGGTAGCAGCACGAGTTCATTTTTTTACTGCAGGAAGAATCATTTTGGGCAGGTCCATGTGTTAGAACATTCCTCCTGCTGCCGCTGACTGGGCTCTGTCTGCTTTACGGTTGAGTTCCCCGAGTGGCTTCTGCTTCCGGACCCTCCAGTATATTCCTGGGCTCCACTGTTTTCAACACCACGTGTTTATAATAAATTTTGCTATCTGGTAGGGGAAGTCCCCTTGCCATCGACCATTCTTTTCCGGAATTTTGGCCCTTTGGTCTTTCTTAGATATTTTAGAATCAGTCCATCATAAAACGTCCATTGGACTTTTGACTGGAACTGAACTGAACTGAAAGATCATTCGGTGGGGAAACTGGTATCTTTTCAATATCAGATGTTCCTGCTCCTGAATGCGGCATGTCTCTTCACTTATTTAGTGCTTCTTAGACATCTGTCAGTTAAGTGTTACAATTTCCCCTGTAGAAGTACTGTCTGACTTTTGTTACATTTAGTCCAAAGGAAATGATTTTTTTAATGTTATCATAAATAGTATCATCTTTCTAGTTATATTTACTGGTTATTTCTTTGCTTATGTATAGCAACGCTATTGCTGTCTGTTCATCTTATATCTGGTCCCTTGGTAAATTCTCCTTCTATTTCTAATACTTTGCTAAGAGATTCTTTTGGATTTTTCTATCTAGTCAGTCATAGCTTCAATTCTTCCCAGAAGTTACGCATCTTTTTCACATCGATTCTTATGTATGTGACATGTAATGGTATCACATTTTGAATGATTTTATTTTGGGCTGGTGCATAGAAATGCCATTACCTTTTTAAGATTAACTGTATCCTCCCCACGTTACAGATGAGAAAACGGAGGCCTAGAGAGTTTGAATAACTTGCCAAGGGTCCCTGTGCTAGTTAGTGGTGAGTTGGGACTAAAACCCACCACCCATTCTGACTCCAGAACCAATGCCGACCCCTCCCCGACTCGGTCACTCGCAGAGCAAACCGTGCACCTAAAACTGCTGTTAAGAAGCAAATCCCACAAACCCCACTTACACCTTTTGTTGCTTCCAGCATCGCATCACTGGGATTTCAGATGGCTTTTCCAGTCTTTCTAGATAGTCACTGAAAACTTTCTAACTATGCCTGTCTGGAAAAATTTTTCCATGATACTAGGTACAAAATTCTTCCACAACCGTCAGAGAAGTCAGTATAGAACCCAGCTAAGTCTTGAAAATGCCTGCTGTGCTTCTGGGAGGCCAGAATGGTTCTTTTGGAGTCTTTCTGCTCTGGGGGGTAAGTTCACATTCGATCAGACTCTGAAAATACGTGTTCGGCTGCGACAGGCCTGCACTTTGATATGCAGCCTGTAACACGCAGCTAACGGGCAGGAACCGGTCCCGGAGAGCTATTCTGGTCTGCGGAACATTTTTCAAGCCTTGGCGACCTATTGATTAAATCTGAATTCATACATTTTTATGAATTCATGAGCTTCACAAGATTCAAAAGACCATAACCTACGGTAAAAATCACCTGTCAATTAAAAAAAACAGAATCAAAGCTGTTCTGAAACTACAGTGGACCCAGGAGAAGAGTCGGGGTGGAACGCAGTTTCTCATCATTTCAGAAAAGACCATTTGAGGGGAAAATCTGTGCAAAAGCAGTTGCTCCCAGGCCAATGCTTTATCTTGCACGCTACTGTTCAGGATGAGATTTTATAGCAAGATTCTTCGGCCCAGAAAAGGATTAGTCAAAACTATATAGTGTTTAGAAAAAATCAGGATCACTTATCTAGTTAGGGCCAGACTCGGGGGGAAAAAGCCCAAGTCCTCGATTCTTCCCGGGGTCCCCTCAGCCACGCCGCTTCCCCTAGGGCATGAGAGGGAGGTCGAGTCAGTGATCCCGCTTGGGGCCTGGTGGGGGCCACAGGGACGTGCTGTGTTTCACCCACAGTGGACTTGAGACCAACGTGGACGCAAAGTGGGCTTTCTGTCGGGGGCCACTGCTAGTCGTGGGACAGGTAAGCTCTAAAATGCCCCCCCCCCTTTCTTTTTTTTGAGACAGAGTCTCGCTCTGTTGCCCGGGCTAGAGTGCTGTGGTGTCAGCCTCGCTCACAGCAACCTCAGACTCCTGGGCTCAAGCGATCCTCCTGCCTCAGCCTCCCGAGGAGCTGGGACCACAGGCATGTGCCACCACGTCCGGCTAATTTTTTCTATATATATATTTTTAGCTGTCCAAATCATTTCTTTCTATTTGTAGTAGAGACGGGGTCTCGCTCTTGCTCAGGCTGGTCTCAAACTCCTGAGCTCAAATGATCTGCCCGCCTCGGCCTCCCAGAGTGCTGGGATTGCAAGCGTGAGCCACCGCGCACGGCCTAAAATGCTCTTTTTTTAAAACTCCCATTAGAAACATAATGCGTGGAGCTTCAACAAAGGGGGCCTGGGCTTTTCTGACACTGGCACTGTTTGCTGTTGACAAACACCCACCCCTCCACCTGCTCATGTGTTTTCACCAAAGTTTTGCTCGTTTACGCGTCTGCTCACGAGGCACGAGCAGAGGCCAGGACGGACGGTGTTGCTGCTCCTAGACTAGAACCGCAGGGAAGCTGAGGAAAAGGTCCCTTCCGTGGCCACACACCTGCCACCGCGAACCCTCGGCCCTGGCGTCGCCAGGCAGCCCCTGCGGCAGGTGCGGCGGGGACAGGAGCAAAGCAAGGACTCACCTCGTAGGCGAGGTGGGACCTGGTGATGACCGCGGTGCTTTGACCGGCGACGGCCATGCTCAGAGGAGAACCCGCAGCCGGCCGAGGCCCCCGGCTCTCCGACGGCGACACCCGCACCTGCACGTCCACCGCCGTCACCGTGACGCCGTCCGTGACGGAGATCTCCAGGCCGTCCTCCCGGGCAGAGGAGCCATCGTGTAAGTACCTCAGAGCGCGTTTCTCAACGTCCTCGTAGGTGAAAGCGTCACCTTCCAGGAATAAAACAAATTGCAAAACCGACTGCTTCTGGGCATGACGCTTTTCATCCACGTGCACCTTCTCAGCATGTCAAGGTCCACGTAGGATCATCAGCTCTGGGGGTTACGAACTAATCCAGCCACCCGCCCGGTATCGGATCCCCCTTTCACCACCTTGGAAAAGGGTCATCAGCTGGCCTTTGACATGTCCCAAGGTGACATGTCACCTGTCACATGTCACACTGTCCCACACGGCAGCTATTGCTACTGCAGACAGCTCTGATTTTTTTTTTTTTTTTAAAGTTCTTAATCATATTGAGCTAAAAATCTGCCTCTGTAAGATCCACTGATCATTCCTAGTTCTAGAAAAATAAAGAACAACCTTCTATTCTTCAAGACTGCCCTTCTGGAATCTAATCTTGATACTGAAATTTAAAAAAAAAAAACAAGCTTAAGATAATAAATTATGTTTGATCAACCTGTAAGAGGTCTTTGCTTTAAGGGGGGAAGTATAAGGTGTTTAAAATTAAAAATTGAAAACTGTACTTTAAGTTTGAACCCCAAACTATGTAGTCTAGAGAACTAATTTGTGATAGATTTAATAGGTATTGTGTGAAAAAAGTTTCAAGATTAGATACGCTTGGGGGAAATGGAAATAAGCAAAATTTAAAATGTAATTTTTTAAGCTGCAGGACCAGGAATTTAAAAGTTATTAGTACACAAATATTAAAGCTTCTCGACCTTATCGTGGAAAGTTTTCTGCGGGAAATGCTCTTGGTGCCGTGAGCTGTAATGACTCCAGATAGGACAGCTGAGAAATTGCTCTTCTTGGACGCTACACTCAACTCTACCTTCTTTTAGATTATTGGCCCTAATAATTG
Source organism: Eulemur rufifrons (assembly GCF_041146395.1). Lineage (NCBI taxonomy): Eukaryota > Metazoa > Chordata > Mammalia > Primates > Lemuridae > Eulemur > Eulemur rufifrons. The sequence continues at coordinate 15,567,053 of NC_090995.1, forward strand.
ATGTTATGTAGTGAGATAAAATAATTTACTCATTCTCTTTCAGGCCTTTTATTTCAACATTATGTCAGTATTTTTTTTTTTTTTTTTTTTGAGGCAGAGTCTCGCTCTGTTGCCCGGGCTAGAGTGAGTGCCGTGGCATCAGCCTAGCTCACAGCAACCTCACATTCCTGGGCTTAAACGATCCTCCTGCCTCAGCCTCCCGAGTAGCTGGGACTACAAGGCATGCGCCACTACACCCGGCTAATTTTTTCTATATATATATTTTAGTTGGCCAGATAATTTCTTTCTATTTTTTAGTAGAGATGGGGTCTCGCTCTTGCTCAGGCTGGTCTCGAACTCCTGAGCTCAAACAACCCACCCGCCTCGGCCCCCCAGAGTGCTAGGATGACAGGCGTGAGCCACCCCGCCCGGCCTATGTCAGTATGTTTTATTGGTGCTGGTGGTATTATGCCCACAGAAGGGTAATAAGACTTTCTACCAACATCTTCAGATCTTATATATTAACTGCACAAATATAGGTTAAATCCAATGTCAAAGAAACTGCAATGACTATGATGTTTTTAAAGCAGTTCCTGTGTAATGTTTCAGATCTATTCTAATAACACTTCTTCTGTTCAGTAAAAAGTTCTGAAAGTCTACCTTTGTAACTCCCAAATGCTTATTGGTTGTTCTTAAGAATTCCATCTGCCTTCAAGGGCAAAGAGCTGCCCACCAGCGACACGCAGTGTATTACTGCAGCCGTACACGGATTCATATAAAGGTCTTGAGGAAGCACAGATTGCTGGAATAAGATGGAGCTTCCTGAGCTGACTACTGGAAAGGGTCACAGTCCTTTGATATATAAGGGCTGACTACTGAAAAATTAGACGTTCTTTCTGTTTTTCTGTATCTTCAACATGTATTACTGTTTATAACCAGAGACAGCACAGTAAATACTATTTTGGGAAACCGGTCACATCACCACACTGTTACGCTGCACGGATAATACTTGAGAAATGTGCTCCCGTTTGTGAGATAAAGATACACACAGTTGACACTGACAGTCATCGCTGAAAACACAGTGATGATTCACATACAGACAAGTTCACCTCCGTGAACTACAGGAAGGAGGCAGCTGACACCCCTGCGGTGTTGTCTGAAATGCATGTACTCTAAGTTTCAGGAATCAACCCGTTTCCTATGAACACCTATAATTCGAGGTGTTCATAGTTTTTGAGGCAGGGACAGGGACAGGGGCAGGTGGGGAGGGAGGAGAGGAGGGGTCTGATGAAACCGCAAAGGCCAATGAACTTCACACAACAGGAAATAGCTCCTCAAAGCCTGTCCCACAAAGACACTGTTTCTCCTGTCTGAGACACATAAAGCTGCCTGTGGAGCAAAGAAACCCTCCGAGCAGGTCAGGGACAGAGGGCACAGCCACCTGCAGCCATGGGCCTTTGGAACTCGGCTGGGGACTTCAGCAGCACGCCGTGCCGGGGAGGTCTCCGGAGCTCAAAGAGGAGCTCTTCCAGGGCTGTCTCGGCATCTCTCCCGACCAGCTGGAGTCCTGCGGCAAGGAGAACAAAGCACGGTGACAGAGAATGGGCACCTTAAAAACCGTGTAATACCCAGTATACATCAAAGCCACAGGCCAGGCTGGAAGCCATGTCGTGCGTGATCAGAAAGTGCCAATTAATTCCAATCAAGCACAAAAGAGTGAAAACGGACCGCATAGTCAATTTCCAAATTCCAGGTAGATTCTTCCCAAAGTCCACTTACAAGGCGGGAGTTCTGAATTCAGAGCACCTATTTTCTTCCCTACAAACGAGGGCCAGCACAGAGGAAGCTCACAGCAGGTCAGTCCAGACCGGCTGGGGTAGATGTTCTTCCAGAAAATACTCCCATAAATTGTTTTTCCTTTTCATTGTTCCTTCCCTTCTTATTTTTCTGAATCTACAGCTGAGCGAAGTTTAACCACGGCCACGACGGCCATCCTGAGAGTGGGACGGCATCGGGGCCGAGTGACGCTCGGCTCTGTGCACACGGCTGGCTCTGACGGTCACTAATTTTAGGGCAAAACCCACATGTAGGAAGACAGGTTATTCATAAGGATCTGTGGTGCACACCCAACAAAAATCACAACACTTACTGCTTGCTGAGAAAATGTTCTTGGTAGAAGAACTAACTTCTAAAAAGTATGCTCCTAAGTAAATAAAACCATGTGCAAAAAATAACGGGGTCACCTCCAGCTCTTCACAGCTTCTGACGGTGACTGTGATCTGTCACCTCTCCCGCTACGCCTCACCCTCGAAACAAGAGCAGTCACTGGAGCCCACTTCCCTCTGTGTCCTCCTCTCTGCTCCCTGCCACTTTACATTTTAGTGGCGGCCACAAACCCACGTCCCGGAGGCTGGAAAATAAATTCTGTGTTGTGTTCCAGCCCCGAGCGTTGGCCCCTGAAGACTTCACCTCCGTCTCTCTGTGCCATCTGCACGGAGACGGCAGTCCAAGGAAGGACGCGGGTGGCCACGCACACGACTCCCAGACAGGGAGCTCACTGCCTTTTGGCCACCATCAAGAGGTCTGAAGAGGGACCGTCGCCGAAATAAGGTCCCATTTGCAAAGCACGTTTCCTTCAGGCTCCCGGTTCCTACCTAGAGAAGTGCTGCCTCCCGGGCTGACCTCGAGCAGCGGGGCTGTGACTCGGAACGTTGGCAGGCGCCGATCGGCGGGAAGTACGTGGATGGTGAGGGCCATCTCCCGGCTGGTGTGTGCTCCGTCTGAAACTAGACACACGCACACACACACACACACACACACACACATGCAGATCAGCCTGTAGTCTGGTCAGCCCCAGGTGTCTCCACAAATGGGTGACTAGACGCTGTTTTCGATGGCCTTAGCACTTTGAAGAGCTGTTTACCAATTGGGAAAAGGAGGCGAGCGAGTGTGACTCCGTGAGCTATTCTAACCAAGTTCCTTCCAAGGATAAGAAAAAGGAGGAAGGACCATAACAATAAAATCATTCTAAGAGGCTCCTTTCACAACAAGATGAGCAGGAAAAATGTCAGTGGAAAGGAAGGTGACACAAAATACGAACTCTCAGGTGTTGCTGGTAAAGGCTTTTATTTATGGGAGTATTTTTTGATTCCATTCATTCCCCTAATGTTCCAGAGAAATATTTCCTTCCATGAACTCTCTTTCGGAAATGGTCTGTCTGTGTCTCACTAGAAGGGAAGTTCTCGAAAGGACAGACGATATCCACACAAATGTCTCTGACGCATCAGTTGGGAAATAAGCAGATCCACTTTCACCTGGTCACTGTGGGAAATGCCATCAGCGGAGACACCTTTGCGAGCACAACAGTGACCTCAAGGTTTTACTTCCCTGCGTTATCTGACGTCCACGTGAACACCGGTCTGCGGGAACGAGAGCAGAACTGCCCAACCCCGGCCGTAACTCCAACCCCGCTTCTCTTCCCTCCCCTCTCTGAAGGCCGAGCTCGGAGGGGCGTCTGCACCGTGAACTCCTCAGCGTGTTTATCGGTCGTGGCTGCTGAGAAAACTGTCAAGCATTTTACATCTGTGATAAGCTAGATGGGTCGGTCACGAGAAACCAGGTTCCTCCCTCACTTTCTTCTGCGCTTAGGAACACGTCAGCGGGAATCTCACCTCTTCTTAAGCAAAGCAAAGCCCTGCTCTGTGACTCCTAGTAGTGATTCCCGTCATTTGTCTTTTCCTTGACACAGATCTAAGAGCTACAGCTAGATTTTCTAGGGGACACTCCATGCCCTAGAGAAGTCTAGAAACAGCCCTGCTAAGGGTGAGAAGACATTATCCATGTGAGAATGAAGGTTTTAGGGTTGTAGCCCTTCAGCCAAGTGTCAAAATCATTGCCAGTGCTTCTTTATTTATGTTCCATCTCCTTTTTTTCTGGATCATCAAAGATAGGGACAGATGATGCTTAACTTCGGGGAATTTGGCAACAAACCTACAAACTTTTCCATACATTTCATTGGATTCAGGATTTCCTGAGGTTCTTGCAATCTAAGTTAAGAAATAAATGATTATGAAATACAATTTTATTTTTTGTGTTCCATATTAGTTTTATTTTTAAGTGGAACTGTCTTAGTTCCTTTTCTGTTGCTTATAACAAAATACCTGAAACTGGGTGATTTATAGGAAAAGCCTTATTCCTTACAGGCACAGAGGCTGGGAAGCCCGAGATCTCGGGGGTGCGTCTGGCGAGGGCTGTCGTGCCGGTGGGGACCCTCTGCAGGGCCCTGGGGCAGCACAGGGCTCCCGTGCGAGGGTGCGGAGCGCGCCACCGTGCTAGCTCAGGTCGCTCTGCCTCTTCCTATGAAGCCAGCAGCTCCCCTCCCAGGATAACCTGTTAATCCACCAATCCATGAACAGATCAATCCATCATGAGGACAGAGCCCTCAACGTTCTCATCACCTCCTGAAGCCCCCCCCCCCCCATACTGTCACCTTATGGATTAAGTCTAAACATGAGCTTTGGAAGCGACCTTCAATCCACAGCAGGGAGAAGTTTAGGGAGCCGTCGACGTGCTTGTTTTACGGAGGAAGAGAGGAAAGGCCCTAACACTTCGGAGCTGTGGTCACGTCACACGCCGCTCAGTGTGACCAGGCACATCCTGGCCCCCGAGTAAGTGGAGAAAGCTGTTTTCTGGTACGCGTGACCTAACTAGAAAACACACCCCTTGGGTGCAGGGTTTTGCCACAAACGTGAGAACGTGCAAGCCAGACGTCCCCAGTCGCGTGGCCAGCCTCTTTCTAGGCAACATCTCCGGGTTCTCCGAGACACGGCCAAGCTGCCTCTCTGGGCTAAACGCCCGCTCAAGGCGCCGTCTGCCCCGCGTGTCCTTGCCCGCAACTCCCCGCCGAGCTGCGCCGTCTCGAAGCCGGTCAGGTCGGGACATCGGCTTTTCTGCTCGTCTTGGCTCATTAACCAAAATGGGCCGTTCTCCCTCGTTCCGTGGATTAGTGTCAGGGCACTCGGGCTTCTTCCCGCCTTAGTTCATTATGGCTCCAATTTAAAACTCTTTTTCACAAAACTCTCCTAAAGGGGATGGCTTCCCTCCGACTAAAGTTTTTCTCCTTTAAAAAAATAAGGAAGCTTGGGGCAGAAACAAGATAATTTAAGGTCCCCTAAGGTCTATTCCCACCACTCTGTGTGGGGGGCTCAAGGCTCATTTAACTCAAAGTCCAGGAGAAGCCAGGTGTTAACCCTTCACTGCTCGAGCTTCCAGGTAAGGGGGGAGGGGTTCGGCACCAGGCCGGCGCGTTGCCACGACACCCATTTCCCACGTTACCGACACACACGCAGGCACATGAGGCCGAGCCAGCTGTCCCACCCTGCGAGTCAGAACCTGGCATTGAAGTCCTGGCTCTGCTGTTCGCCCGCAGTGGAAACTGATCACTCACCCTTAACGCCGTCCAGCATCCTCAGCTTTAATACCTGTCCTTACCGTAGTGTTATAATAATTAAATAAGTCAATTTGACTGTAAATTGCTTTATAAAAATGTAGAACTCGGTTATATATTATTACTGATTATATGAATGACCCAGAGGCCTGTCACTAGAAACAGACAGACACCGGGTTCATATCAGCAGTGACACCACACTGAAATTTGCTGTTGCTCCAAGTGTGATTGTTTAACCCTCAAAGAAGAAAGGAGGAGGCTGGGAGTGTGAGAGGGTGACTCTCCCCCACCAGGACTTTCCCCTCTGAGGACACGTGGACGGTTGGCTGTAGGGGAAGAGTCAAGCCCATCTGAACAGCCACTTCAGGACGCTACTTACGGCCAATCCTCACTCTAGACCTGGACAGGAGAGAGACTCACGGCTACGCACGCCCAGCGCAGAAGCCAGGCCTGACACGGCTTCGCTGACCGGCACTCGGCTTCTGCAACACGAACTAAACCTGGATGCTGAGGTCTCCACTCACGGGTCTCCACTCACTCTCCAGGGCGTACGACCTCTCCCCCTAGCAGGAAGGCGTTCAGTGACGGCTCTATTTATGACGTACACAGCCACTGTTCATTGCCCGAGTATAACATAGGGTTGATTATGTACTAATCGTTGTTCTGGAAGCTCCACCTATAGTATTACTATTGTCCCCACTTATGGGTGAGGCATAGAGAGGTTAAGAAACTTTCCCAGAATCAGCTGAACCCCAGGCCATCCGGATCCAGAGTCTAAGGCCTTAACTGCGATGATCTCTTTAATGGATATTAGGACAAGTTGAAATGGGGCCTCAAAATTAGTCCTTAACCTCCTTGGCAGGTTATTTTTTCTGTGAATACAAAGTTAAGCTATTACTACTTAACTCACCATGTGATTATTTTAGAAGAAACTTATTTCAGAAGAAAAATTACATAACTTTCAGGTAGTTCTCGGGAAATAGCTAAAAGTAACAATAAAGGGAGGAAAAAGAAAGAACTAACGAGGAAAAGAAAAATCCCATTTTCTCATAAAACGGAGATGAGTCTTTACCTGTGAAGTGGAATTTCACCGATTCTGGGAGACCTGGAAGAGAGAGAGAGAAAAATCAGCAGACGGAACATCCGGCCGTCAGAGACAGACGGGCAGGTGCGAAATACGAGGCAAAGGTTAAGAAGCAAAGGATGTTTTAATCTAAATTATTCTGGTTTGGGGAAAGATCACCAGGTCATTTGCTAATGTTACATCAAATTTAATGGCAGCAGCACTAATTTTAAGCAGCAAAAAGAACCACCTAGTGGAATAATTTTATACCACAGCAGTTAGAGTGATTTATAAGATGCTCATTCAGATCCCATTTTATCAGCACATAAAATCCCACAAATCGGCGACCGTGGGTGACGCCGTGTATCACCCACAGGGCTCTCACGTGGGCCAGTTCCGCGGCGGAGCTGAGCGACGC